>NC_133286.1:12846243-13193582 GCF_005239225.2 Populus alba | reverse complement strand
GATGAGAAAAGGATGCGAATAAAGATCAAAGCTTAATCAAAAGTCCTGAACTTTAACCTCACCCCAGATGACAATCTGGAAAAAAAAAGGAGTGTTAACAAAAAAAGGGGGTTGTGTAACATCAATCATAAAATCAATGAAGGAGATTATCGGATTTACCAGAAACAGTGGTTAATAGAACTTCGCCATGAAAATAAACTGTGTTGTCGATTGCCTACTTGCTGGGGGGAGGGGTGTAAAAATAGAAGGGGGTTGGTGAGATTTAAGAATTTTGGTGATTTGAGAATTCTTGTAATTTTAGGCAGTAGGAATCTTTGAAATTAAATTTCTTTTTCCTTAAATATACACAACTTGAGAAATGTAGGTCTTGCGTGCGTGTCTTGCATAGCAAAAAACTTTTTTTTTTTTTAAGCTTATTTCTTCATTTATTCCATATTTAGTTAACTATAATTTTCATAAGTATAAGTTCATTTGTTTTTTTTTAAAAAATAAAAATTACTATTTATTCTCAATGAAATTGCTAAGAAAATAGCTATTTTTTTGCCCAACTTAAATAAAAATAAGTTAATAGAATGATCATAATAAATAAAACTAAAATTAACCAAAGATAAGAAACGAACAGGTGGGCACAATAACTAGTTAGAAAAGAGAAAATGAAAAATAAATAAATAAAAAAAGCTAGAATATCTCTTTGACCTTTGAAAAGTTATCAATAAAATAACTTTATAAACAGAAAGCCACCTTTAAAGATTATAATGAATAACATGAGATTCCTAAAAGTGATGATATGCTCACCTACTATCTCGTGTAATGCATGTATCGGCAATAAAAATTTCACCCTCTAAGCAATTTTAACACATGTATTAGGAATTAAAAAATATAATCTTGTTAGCGCGTGTAGCACAAACACCAAACAAAAACAATTTTACTCCTAGCAGATTACATTGCAACATCTATATATCTAGATGGTCGTATATTATGCTAGTTTAATACTTATTTTTTTTTTTAGTTTAACGTGGGTGTCCGAGCCAGCTTGGCGCACCTCGATTAATTTCCACGGGCCTGAAATTAACGACCATGTAAGTCTCTAGTGCCATCATATGAGCAATAGGACTCAAACCTGAACCAGAGAAAGAAACTCTTGATCCCAAGTTCTTACCAACAGGTCACCACCTAGATATTTTAATACTTATTATGCTAGTTTTAATACTTATTTCCATCTATTATAGTTTGGATTTTTTGTCTCGGGGGTCATTAAACAACATAAGGGGTAAAAAAGAAAAGTATGCTAGGACCTACCAATATAACATGGGATTGTTTGTTGTCCATTGAAATTAAAAAAAAAAAAAGAAAAAAAAAAAAAGAGAGAGAATCTTGGAAGATTTGAGAGCCAAAGTAGCAATGAAAAGTGGTAGCTAAGGACTTGGATTTGGACAAAAAAATATTTCCAACACGGCTTATTTGTAAAAACGTGGATTTCAAGCCAAGAAACAGAGAGAGACGTGGCTGCGATGGCTCTCTTGTACTATAACAATAAAATCCAGTCTTCTTGGGGTCTCTGTTCATTTCACCATGTGATTTCGGGTGAGTTTTGAGTAGTAGAGACTAGAGACTATGGAAAGCGTTGGAGTGATGGAAATTTATGTGAGCTCAAACCTCAAATAACTCTCCTCGAACTTAATACCAACTCTTAATCGAGACTCCGAAAATCTTTTTTAAGCCTAATTTAGGTTTCTCAAAAGCAAAAATAATTCAAGAGATTTTCAATTGAGTCCTCCATTCATATCCATTGTTGAATTCCGTAATTTCTTTAATAAGAAAAAATCATTTATAGAAAGCGTGATGGTTTTTTTTGTTGAAATTGGTGAAGGGCTTGGAAAATTCAATAGAAACTTATTGAAAAATCTAGATACCTAATTGCGTGATTTATAGTTTTTTATTTGCATAATCTTTTTCTACCTAATAAATCAGGTTTCATACAGTACATAACAATTAGATTCAATGCTCTCATCCAAGATACTATCTTTCATAAAATAAAAAGAGTGATAGTTATATTTTTACCATTTCCACTCCATATAAATCATTTCCCATTTTTTGTTATAGAATGAAATAATTAACTTTTATAGCATTTACATACCTTCATTTACGTTTAAAATTTCGATGATTCAGCAAAACAAACATTATAACTTCATGATAATTAATTAGCAAAACGTATGTGGTGTGCATATTCTTAACGCAAAATTTTGGTTGGTGAAGCTCGATATGAAACTCGTTCTCTCATTATAATAAGTTCAAGTTCTTCTAATATTAATTATCACATATTTTAATGTTCTTAAATGGTATACGATGATCAATATATTTCAAAAAATTAATTTTTATCCTAAGTCTTTTTTTTAAAGTTCAAATGCACAGAGATAAACCAATAATAAATGAGTAAGGTTTACATCCATACCCAACATACCAAGGTCGGACATAATGTTAAGTCCAAATGGCTTATAGGTGCAATGTCTTTGGATGTGGTTAAGAACAGAGCTCAGGTGAGTAGAGGTTTGACAAGCTATCAGACTCAATATTTTTGAGTTCAACTAGACACTGAGCCCAAACAAACATGGATTTGACAAGCTGTCATACCTAATATTCTTGGATTCATTTACCCGCTAAGCTCAAACAAACATGGGTCTGATGAGCTGTCAAATCTAATATTGCTGGATTCAACTACACACTAAGCCCCAACTGACATGGACTAGCGATGTGTCAAACAACATCCTTGGGTTCAACTAGACACTGAGTCAAAGCGAACATCATCTAGCAAGCTGTTAGACCCGATATCTCTAGGTTCAGTTATATACAAAGCCCTAGACCATGAGTCTAGCGAGCCCGCTACCAAACTCGATGTTCTTGGATCAACTATACACTGAGCTCAAGCGAACATGAGTTTGACAAGCTATTAGACTCACCGCTCATGAGCTTAGCCGGTGAGCTTAGCATTATGCCAAGCCGAAGTGGGTATGGGCTGGTGATTAATTTGACAAAATTATTAAATCACCCTCATATATATTACATATATATTAAATTTAAAAATTATGTAGAAATTGATCTTTTCTCTCTTAGAGTGAGAATTCTCTCTCTTTCTAAACCTAAATTACCAAATCTTGAACATAAAATCTATTGTTTTTAAATTGATTTCTTACACATTTCTTCCCAAGAGCACTGAAGGGTTCGCTGTATTGTCACCATGAAAATCTAGGATTTTGGTGGCGGCTAATTCTCTCTAATACAAAGGAGCTGGTTTTTAGGGTTTTCATTTAATTGATCATTTTTGGAGTAATACAGCAGGATATCTATTATTCATTTAACTAAATATTGGTGAGGGAGGATACGGCAAAGTTTTTGAAGCGATTCTAGCCGATGACACCAATCAAAAGCTAGGTTTTGGCAATTGGCAGTATTCACTATGTGAACTTTGTAAGAATTCTTGATTTTTGTTCTAACAAGTCATTTGATGAGAACGTCAGTTTTGTTATGAGAATGGCTCAACTAGCAAAAATCAAACTATAATGTTTCAAATCCATGGACAATTTACCAAATGCTCCTTCTGCAATCTCAATACGAAAAACGCAATGATTCAATAATAGCTTTTGGAAAAGATTTTTGTGGGCATAAAGAACATGTTTTCAATTCTATGGCATTTGTGTTGATGAAAATCGTGAAATTGAGGATGATTTTGCATTATAGGCAAACTATTTGATGAAGTAACAAGTTTTATTTCTTTTATAACTATTGACAAAGTTATAATATTAATATTGCAAGAGCTTTTTAATCATTAAATGAAAATAACAATATTGTAAATTTAATTTTTTTTGTCCCAGGGAAAGAATGTAAAGTGTTATGGGCACATAAAAGTTCAAGATATAAATTATATAATTTTTCAAAGTATAGCATGTAAGTGAAAAAAAATATCAAATTACAGGATGGTTAAGATAATTTTTTTTATTAATTTTTTCTTCAATCATTACTAATATTGTAATTATTTTTCTCTTTTCAACTAAAAAATTTACCTTTGAATTTTATGAACAGTACTTTAAACATCTTTAAAAACTAACTTCTATACTTTTAAATAATTATTATCATAATAATTATTCCTATAATATATTTTTTTATTTTTTAAAACCCATATTAAACGCCACATTTTTTTCATGAAATGATAATTGAGGCAATTTACAACACCATACAAATCTAACTAGTATTGTTAATAAACATGTCTTGGCTTTTCTTCCTGGTTTAGTGTTGGGTAACACAAATCAATAGATAAATTAGAAAAAATTACCCCAAGTTCAAATTACATTTTGCCTGTATTATTTTATAATAACACATCCTCGATCAACAAAAAATTTTCAAATCACATCAAATAATTAAATTAACATTATATATATTACATCAATAAACCCGCAAACAAATAAACACAAAACCCATTCTCTTTGTGCTTGTGAGTTTTTTTTACACAAAAGCTCCCTACTAAATTCTATAAACTCTCAGCTTGTTGAACATTTAAATCTATAAAATCAAAGTTCGGGTGCTTCATAGTCAATTGTCTTTGTATTCTAGTATTTGTTCACGTCTCAGTTATGAAATGTATCTCATGTATTGCTATCGTTCTCCGCAAAATCAAGGTATGTCATCTCTCTTGTTTTCTTGAATCTAGATTTCAATAATCAAGTTAGTGGGTTTAATGATTGTTTAATTATTTTTATTTCCTTAGAATATTGTTTTGGTTTACTTGATTAAAATTAGGTGAAATCCGTAGTTCTTTAAGTAACCGTGGAACCCGTAAATCCCTTAGTTATTTTCTTGTTCATTCTTTGATGTTCAGAAACTTGATTGGGTTTAGGAAAGTGGGAAAATGATTTGGATTGTTTTCTTTAGAACCTAAAAAATCCTCAATTTAAAAATCAAGGTTATTGTTAATATGGTGATTCATTTTTTGTTTTTTCACTGTAACGTATTTAATTGGTGTTTAATTGTGCAGGAAATGAAAAGTCAAGCATTATTTTACACCATGAAATTACTTCATACATTATGAGAAACTTCTTCTGTGAGTATATGTCTTACATAAACCTATTATTTATTTGCAAGCAAGTTTATGATGTTGACATGCATGGGTTTAGCATAAAAGGATAACAGAGGTAATAAAATAGTTGGTAATACCTTGATAATGTGAAAAATTATCTCAATTTAATAGCTTAAACTGTTAGGTAAGGTTTCAATATATGATTTATATTATTATCTAACACATCTTTTCAAGTGAAAACATTTTGGGTTTGAAACTTGCACAGGTTCATATAACTTTGTGCTTAATTTTTATCAAATAAATAGGTATGGTGAGATTCGAACTCGTGACTGCTTGGTCATTAAAGCTCTGATACCATGTCAAAATCATCTCAACCCAATAGTTTAAGTTGTTAGGTAATGTTCCAATATATAATTTATATTATTCTCTAACAGACAATATAAATATTAAATATGCATAAAGTTGAAGAAAAAGGAAAAAATGCACATTTATGTTGATGCGATCTTAATGTTACTCACTATAAATGAAAATGCTTTAGTGTTATTAATACAATTTTTTATAGGATTATCACGGTCTTATGACTTACATGTGGATTATTCAAGTTAATCTAGATTGACCCGAAACGATTCAATATGTTTTTATTTTAATATTTTTTAAAAAATAACATTTTAAACAATTATTTTGAGTCAAATCATGTTTTTACTGGTTGTTTAATTTGTTTTTTGAACTCATTAAATTGATCAAATTATATTAAATTAATCCACATATTTTTTTTTTTAAATTATGCTAAAAAAACATTAGCAATAAAAATATATTTTTTCATTATAAAAAAAACTTTTATTCAACCCAATAATATAGTGTGGAACAATTATCTAGTGAATAGACTAATATAAGAAGCAAATATACAGCCAAGAATATATCGAGTCACAGCAGATATCGGTGCCACCGGCCAAGGCAATGTAAGGTCAATACTTAATAGAGTACATACAGCTAACTTGAATTTAAGTATTCGATAGCTGTTGTGCACAGATTGGGTAGTCCGTTTGAGGGAAGCTAATCAAGTGGCCGACTGATTACCAAACGACGCCTTTGATCTGGATGTTAGCACCCATTATCTTCCACAACCACCAGCTGATTGTCCTTTGACTGGGTGGTTCAACTTATTTTATGTATCTGGCTGGGTGGATCCCGCTAGAGGATATTGGTGGGGTTTCTTTTTCCCCGTTATTGCTTAGTTTCATTTTGTTTTTTAGCTTTTCCTCTTAATAAAAAAAAAAACAAACACAGTTAATTCCTTTTATTCTAATATATCTTGCGAGACCATGTCAAGATTTAAGTTTAGATTCAACAATGTTTGACGATCATATCTATTTTAAAATCATGAAAGTTCATGAAAGATGTTCATTATTTTTTTTGTTAATTATTACAAGTTTTCCTTTTCTTATTTTGATGATATTCTAAAATTCAAGATACTTAAAAATATAATTTTTTAATGATTAAATAATAAAATGATCAAGCATTCATGTTGATACATCCATTCTCCGTAGCAAAAATAAAAAAGTACTAGCTAGGTGTAAGAATCTTAATACCTTTTAAAACAATCCCTTCGAGGTGAAGGCCCTTGTATGCTTAAATCAATATTTTTTATAGAGAAAAAGTATTAAGAAATATGTAAATGAATATTAAATTTTAAAAAATAATGTTGTTTATTCTTGTTTTTTATAAGAAAAATAAGTGTTATACGAAAATGATATGTTGTATGTTGAGAATGAAAAATGTAAACCCTTTACTTGAGTGATTTAAAAGATATTTATACCTCATAAATTTTATTTTTTTGTTTGAATGGAGTTGGAGAGTCATTTTATCTTTATATTATTAATGAAGGATAAACATCTATTATACAAATATTAATTAAGGATAAATATCCCTAACTCATATGCTAACGGGGGATAAATATCTCTAACACGTTATAGGAGACTCTTTTGTACATCTGGAGAAGTAGATTGAGAAGGATCTAGGCTAGAAATCTTAGGTTAGATAAAAAAAGAACAAACAAACAAACCAATTGGACTTAGTGTTGGATCCAAGCCATATGACAAGCTTAAGAGGCAATAGATATGCATTCAGCCTAGATGCATGGCCTAGACCCAAAAGGTGCAAACCACGCACCTGACATTTAGGCTTAGGCATGATGCTTGAACCCACGAGTGCAAGCCTAACACTTAGGCTGAGGTGTAATGCTCGGGCCTAAATGTGTCAAGCAACATGCCTAGCATTTGGGTCCAATCTCATAACCAAGGCTCAATTCTATTTTAAATGAACCTCCAAAGCTTGGTCCATTATTAAAACATGTTTGAGCCGACAAAAAATCATTTAAGAAATGTTCATATATCCTAGTCCATCAATAATTCCTTGAGTTTTTGTGGTAAAAATATATAAAAACTTAAAGATAGATTTGATTTTTTTGGCGGAGTTCTCAATTTTTCTCTATATAAAAAGATGGATGGATATCTCTAGGCACATAGTCAAAGTATTTGCATGAAGAGGTTTCACGAATAAAAGAATGCTTCTTTTAAATAAATAAATAAATAAAAAACAAGTTAAACACATTATGACGATGTTGGCTTTAACTTTAGGGATCTGCCAAAGGCAATGACATGTGTCATTGATCTGGCAGGGCATGAGGGAGGCCTTCCACTGTATAAGGACTTCCTCACATTCCATTTCATTTCACACTAGAAGTTCCGCTCTCTAAATTTCTCTACGCCATCTTGCCAAGTAGTTCTAAGGTGTGAATTGTGTACCTAGTGGGAAGTAATTATATGGAATGTATGGGATTTGCATGGTGTGTGGTACATGAAGACTTGTTTGAGGTAACCATTCATACTTAGTGTGTTAAATGATTGTGAAAATGGATTTTGTCACACTGTTATGTCGGCTAAGACTCTAAAATAAAAAAGAAAATAAATCGTGTACAATTAAGAGTCGTCATTTAGTAATTAAATAAAATTAGGGATCCTAAAATATACATTGGTTCCAATGATTCAAGTAAGGGGTTAATTATGCTTAATGGAACGATATCACCTTTACAACATACTTTCTTACAAAAGTTATCTTTATAATGTGTTTTCTCCTAAATTTATTTTTGTGATTGCTATTAATTATCTTGATTGTTTTTAGCTTTTTTTTATGTATTTAATTTCTAATTATTTTATGAAAAATTGATGTCAATCTTTAAACATGTAGAAAATGACATCAGTCTTTAAAATTAGAAGACTTATAAAAAGCTTTGGTATTTATCCCTAAAAAATAAATATTATGTTTTAAATCGTTAAAAATAGACAACTTGTTTGTTGCTTAATTTGAAGGTTGACATTAGTCTTTAAACATGTCATAAAATGACATAAATCTCTAAAAAATAGAAGAGTCATAATTTTTTTTTTGACATTTATCCCTAAAAAAGGGAGTTTACATCAAAATTGTTAAAAATAAATATCAAAACTATATGAATGATGAGAAATAGCTTTCGGACCTATAAAGAGTGGTAAAATGGGCTTTAGCTCTGTTGTTCAAAAAATCTTGTAAACTGAGAATTTTATCATTATTTATTTATTTATTTATTTTTTAAAAAAATATAGTTTTTTTGGTTTTTTTTTTTTGCAGGTGTAAAGGACCATTTTATTTAGGTTAAGTTTTTAATGAACTTGATATACTTGTTATCAAGCTTAAAAACGCTTGCGACAAAAAAATATTTTTTTTGTACAAATGCCAAAAACA
The DNA here is from genome assembly GCF_005239225.2 of Populus alba. Taxonomy (NCBI): domain Eukaryota; kingdom Viridiplantae; phylum Streptophyta; class Magnoliopsida; order Malpighiales; family Salicaceae; genus Populus; species Populus alba. Next base: position 13,184,737 of record NC_133286.1, on the reverse strand, counting down.
TGTTTTTATTTTTATTTTTTTCTTTTTATCTTAAAATGGTATTTAAGAAAAAAAAGAAACTATATTTATTATGCTTTTTCTAAGCTTGGCTATATTGAAAATTAAAAACAAATGTTTAATTTTTTTTTATAGTGCTATCTTTTTAATTTGTTCTAACAGAAAATAAAATCATGAACCATATCCATACATTCTCTTTCAGTAATTAACACACAAACACTATAATCACACACATTTATACGTAATCAAATACAATAAATCAATCAAAGGTTGCAATAAAAATTTTTTATTGTTGGTATTTCAATTTTAATTTTAATTATTTTGATTTTTAATTTTTATTCTTGATCCTTTTGTTGAATTTTTATTTTTTTAATTTTATTATTTCATCCCAATCTATAAATATTATATTTTTCAATTTGATTCTTATTCTTTTGATTTTTAATTTTCATCTTTGATCTCTTGTAAAAATTTTATTTGTTTTAAATTTCATTATTTAATCCAAATTGATGGTATTATGTTTTTTGACTTGGTCCTCATCATTTTGATTTCTAATTTTTTTTTTTCTAGGCCTTTCAGAAAAAAAAAATATATTATTCTTTTCAACTTCATCATTGAATCATAATTTTTTTTATGTCAATCTTAATCCTTATTCTTTTTATTTTCTTAATCCTTTTGCTAAATTGATTTTTCTTTTTAATTTCACAATTTAATCAAATTTAAAATTTATTTGATATTTGAATTTTGATCCCCATTCTTTTAACTGTTATTCTTTTAATTCTTTTTGCTAAATTGATTTTTATTTTTTAATTTCATCATTGAATATCTAATTGATTGAGAATTAGATTTCATGTTTTTTTTTTAAATATGGTATTTTGGGTCTAATAACCTAGGTTCACGAGTTTGAAAAGTTAACACTGTTTTTTTTTTTAAAAAAAAAAAGACTTTATAATTCTCTTTATTTTTTTATTGAGTTATTCAAATCTCATGATCTGGACTGCAGGTTTAGTGGCTGTTTGGCAATGCTAGTGCGGCTGCGGTTTGCCAAAAAAGCAGTAAACAGCTGTTTGGTTAACCACGAACCACAGGTTATTTGTACGTGGGTCCCACTAGAAAATGCGTTTCAATTGTCAAAAATGAAAAGCAATTATCTTTTGCTTTTCATGCGTTTCTGCTCTCTCTCATCACCGACAATTTGTAATTGCTTTCTCTAACAGATCTCTCTGTCCCTCATCAATTGAAAATAACCCAATTTCTCAACGGTCACAACAAACACTGGAAGTGTAGATCTTTCATGCGGTTTCCTACGCCCAGTTTCACTACGCCCAAAATTTCACCCAAAATTTCTTCACTGCGCCCAGTTTCCTTCACCTCTCAACTCACCACCGAACTTTCCCAACCACGGATTACGGTCAACCTCTAAAACTTTCTCTAACGGTTTGCAGATCAATTTGATGAACTAAAAAAACCCCAATTTCCTTCCCCAAACCTTTCTCCTCTCTCTTCTCTTGCTACAACCCCGTTTCTATTTGCCCTAACCACCAAACGCCGGACAACCTTCCTCCTCCTCTGTCCATTCATTTCAAACACAAACGTTAGGTCCACGGACAAAAACCAAGAGATTGGTCCCGGGAAAGGTCCACGAGCGAGATACCAGGTATTGTCTGTTCCCTTTGTCAATTCTAATTTCTCATGTTTCTCAAACTCTAATTTCTGTAATGGTTTTTGATTTTGCAGAACACAGCTGCAACACCGCTGCCAGAACAAAAACGCAGAAAGTGAGGTAAGTTCCTCCCTCATCTTTCATTTTCGATTTTTTTCATTGCTGCTGCATGCTCGATTATAAATTTTTTGATTTGTAAATCTTTATAAAGGGACACTAATGGCGTTCTGAAAAACTCAGCCCTAAACCGCCGTTCACCTTCTCCAAAACCCCCTTTTATCTTCCCTCTTCTAATTATTGCATTACTTTAAACAATTCCTTGAATTTATTTTTTTTCAATCTGGAGAGGCAAATGACGAATCTTTTTGAATTGTTGAATGCTCAGACTCTTATTTGGGTTTGGGTTCTTATGATTAGATTCTTGAATAGGAAGATCTGATGCTCTCTATGTTTCTGCTTTTGTCTTCAAGTCTCGGCTTCAATGGGTTTTTCTTAATTACTGGCAGCCAATGATGACAATACTATTTTCATGGTTTTTTTTTTTCAATCTGGAGAGGCAGATGACGAATCTTTTGAAATTGTTGAATGCTCTGCTTCTTATTTAGGTTTCGGTTCTTATGATTTAGCTTCTTGAATAGGAAGATCTGATGCTCTCTATGTTTCTGCTTTTGTCTTCAAGTCTCGGCTTCAATGGGTTTTTCTTAATTACTGGCAGCCAATGATGACAATACTATTTTCATGGTTTTTTTTTCAATCTGGAAAGGCAAATGACCAATCTTTTGAATTGTTGAATGCTCTGCCTCTTATCTTTGTTTACAGGATTCACGAGGCTATGCAAAGGTCTCGCAGTGGTTCTCGTCGCTGGTCACATTGTTGTTCAGATTTTCCCCTCCGCTGTTAACTATCTTGCTCTTATTCCTGCCAGGTAACGAACTTTTCAATTCTTGAATTCCTTGCGGTTTTGTTTTTCAGATTTCAATCAGTAGAGTAAAGTGGAAAAATGGTGTTTAGAAATAACATGTTATTGATTAAAGATGGTAAAGGATCCGGAAATGGTAACGTGAGGCAGGCAGATACTAGAAGCAATAACACACACACACTTACAGCGTAGACTCGAGTTAAAAAGAGTTACTAATTGAATCCTGTTATATCCATGAACTTGTACATACCTTTCTTGATTATTTCAATGTTGATTTGATGGATTTTTTTTCTTGTTCTTAGTCCTGGAGGAAGCAGCTTGAAAGAGAGGGCTGCATTGCCTGGCAAGCTGGATCTTTTCTGAGAATATTTTTTTAACACTATAGTTTAGGATTTAACTGGATAATTGATTATGAATCTAGTTCTTTTTTTTTTAATTACTTAAAAATCATAAAAACAATGTGTTGGACCAGTGCTGCAAGTCAAATATCTTCCAACCATAATATTTGGCACTTATATGAGCTAGATTTACTTGAGATACTTTCATAGGAAACCAGAAACAAAACTAAGGGGTGATCCAAGTGATGATTTTGCATTCTCATCCTTCTTCCCTGACTTCCTCAGGTGTTTTCTCCTTTTCTTTTAATACACTAGGTTTTTAGTCCATGGAATATATGAGTTTGTTTACGTGCTTCCATCTGTCTCTTATCTGTTTTCAGGCCAGTCATTGATCCTATTGCATCAATATTCCATCGGATGCTTTGTGGTAGATTCGAAACTTCTATTGAAGCCCATGGTTACACCTTGGGAGGTGCTCCATTGCCTGGTTCTGATCCCATCGAGGCATCTAGGAGGAGGTAAGTTTATCCACTCAATTTAAAACTTTGGATAAGGATATGTGTCCCTTTCACATACTAGGAAATTGTTAAATCATCCCAATTTATTTGAAAATGACACTTCAATACGATCTCTGCTGTGACATTCTAGGGTTATGTGTATTGGTATCCTTGTAACAGCAGAGATGAAGAATGCATTTTTTTTAAAATAGAAAAATGAACCCAAAGGAACAATTAAACAGTGATACAAAGTCCTGGACACCTTCAATTACATGTAATATTAAGCACATAGTCATAGTAATTAAGTTTTTACAGGTGGCAAAAAGTTATAGTTTCTGATCAATCTTCCCCTTGCAGAGAAAGAGGAGCTAGAGCACTGGAAGAGAGATTGGCAGCTGAGAGGTTGGCCACTGCACGGAGTGCTGAAGAGTTGAAAAAGGATGCCTCAGAGAATGTTTGATTGCTCAACTTCACTTTCAAACATAAACAACAAATGCAAAATTGTATCTTTTATGACCACTACAGAGTTTGTGCAGTACTTGGAAAGAAGTCTTTTGGGTTGGTTTCCATATTACAGTTTCTTCATGCATATTTCTGTCGATTATCATTCTTATAGTAAAATCATTCCTATATCCTTGTTTTTTTTTTTCTTGAACAATGACTGTTCTTGCCTTCGCCACATATAGAGCAGAAATCCTGAAGAACTATCCCTGGGATGGCTTTGCAGAAATAGATGGAAATTTTTTATCTGCCAACGCAAGTTGCTTTCCCAGAAATATGCGTAACCATCAAGATTTTTTCGGTGGATGGGCTTTTGTTTCCAGCTAGGACCCGTTTTTTATTACAGGTGTTGAAACTCTACGCCACTGTTCATTATTGGATCACAATTTAAGATTGGTAGACTGCCTACCATGTTTCGTTTGACACGAGCCTTCTTTTGAATTCACTGGGATGGACACAATAATGGAATTGGTTGGGAAGATCCGGATCTCAAGATGGCCTGTCGTTTTCAGTTGCTTCCAATTTAATTGCGCACACAAAATCTTAGGAACTGGAGGTGCATTTGCCAAACTTTCTGTTAAAAGTTGGCCTTGGTCCTGGATTCGCTGCCCCGTTCCTCCTTCACATGGGAAAGAAATTGCGTGCCTGAAACCAGTAAGAATAAAGAAATTGCAAGATGATAAATTGATTTGAGAACGCGGAGATACGTCGACGCGATGGAATTGTAAATAGTTTGATGGAACAATAAAGGAGTACATTAATGTATAATGATTTTTCATTTTGTTATGTACTCATAATTACAAAACACCTATGTTTTGGAATTATATGTCTTATGTCTATATATGTCCTTTTAATTAATTCAAATCAAATATAAAACACAAACCATGTTACGTGTTTGGGAGTGTGGTTGTTGTTGCTTTTCGAAGTGTTTTTCATTAAAAAAAACATGTCAATAATATTTTTATTATTTCTTAAAAATCATTTTGGATATCAGCACATCAAAATGATTTGAAAACATACTAATAATTCAAAGCAAAAAAAAAAAAAATCTAATTTTTTTGAAAAGTGCTTTTTGAACCACGGTTTTACCAAACACAAAACTGTTTTTTTTCTACCACAATTTCAACCACAGTTTTTTAACCAAACACAAGAAACTGCTTTTTTTTAAACCACAACTTCAACCACAGTTTTAACCAAACACCAACTTTTTTTTAAATCAACCTCACAAAAAGTACTTTTTATCAAACTACTTTTTTTAAACCGCAACCACAAAAGCTACCACAATACCAAACACACCCTTAGTGGGATATCCTGAGTTAACTCAACCTTGATTATCGGGGTTATAGGTTTGTCATGCTAACTCGGGTTAATCAAGATTATTTTTTTAATGTTGTTTTTTACTCCATTTTGTTCTTTCATATTTAATGGACTGAGATTTGATATACATCGTTTGTTTCATTTTGAAAAAAATATTTTTTTCTGCAGTTATCATAATTACTTCTTTTTTTTAAATTGATCCATCAACTATTGTTTTTTATTTTTATTTTGTCTAATTACATTAAAATCATGTTATTTAATCTAATTTGATATATGATCCAACTTATATATATTTTTTTAAAATATATTCATGACAGTTGAATATTATTTTTTTATATAAAAAAAAATATATATATATAGTTTAGTCCCGCGCGAAACGCGGTAGCGAGAGAGCTAATCAGCAGCCAAGTTTCTATCAGCTTTGAATTTTAAGTTAATTAACGCGGGACCATGAAAGTGGAGTCCTTGTCATAACTCAAGTCGGCAGTCCAGGTCGACTTCTAGTTCCTACTTCCAGGAGATTCTATTCCACCCCGGTCTAACAGCTGTTTTTATTGCCAGCAAATCCTATTATACTTATATATGTGTTAACAACTACACAAAATTATTACATATTATAGATTCAAAATAGATATGTGACCCGTGACTGAAGGTCGAATATTTTTATTTTTTATAAAAATTTATATATACATGTTTTTTTAATGTATTTCTGTAATTTAAAAAATCTAAATTTAAAAATAATTTTTTTAATAGATTCAAAAATAGATATATGACCCGTGACTCATGCACATATTATAAATATTATTTGAAAATAATTTTTTTTTTATTTTTTTAAAAAATTTCATCCATTAAAAAGATTAAAAAAAAATTATAGATGAATAAGAAAAAACTCTCAAATTTAAATGATAACTAAAAAAATAACAGTCATTTAAAAGAGGTTCTCCAAATAAAATGAAAGAAAAGAATTCTAATTTAAATATAAATAAAAAAAAATAGAGAAAAATCTATTAAAAAATCATTAATTTAGAAAAAAGAGAGTAAAGGTCAGGTGTTGCTTTCCATGAACCGGGTCACGAGTATAAAGAAAAAAAACACTTTAAGTGAACTCCGCAGCTAACCCGGGTAAACAAATGAAACACTTGACCTAAGACATGAAATTAAGATGACCCTATAAATAGTAAAACAAAAAAAAAACACCTACAAAAAAAAAATTTGCAAAAAAATGCTTTAAAAAAATACCAGAGTCGACCAAGGTTAATTTTTCAGATCTATAAACTAGGTCATGAAATTAGAGTGAACCTCTTAAAGTCAAACTTGAAAAAAATAAAGATCTTAACCAAATAAATATTGAGGGATGAAATTGAGGGAAAAAAATCAATCAAAAAACAATGTGAAACATAACAAATATTAATTAAAAGAATCAGAACTAAATTCAACATAAAAACCAGCTGAAATTAAATATTTAGAGAAAATCTAAATGAAATTAAATATTTAGGGATGTAATTGAAAAAACAAATCAATTAAGAAAATGATTAAAAAAATAACAATTAAAAGAATTGACACCAAACTTGACATAAAAATCAACGAAAGAAATGTTCAAGATGGAATTAAAGAAAAAAAAAATAACAATTAAAATAAATGACAATCAAATTTGATAAAAAAAAAACTAACAAGATCAAATAACTAGGAATGAAATTGAAAATAAAATCCATTTAAAAACAATCAATGTAAATAAAACAATTGCAGTTAAAAGAAGAAAATTTGGATCAAAGAAAAGGAAAATTGAAGGGCTGATATAATTTTATGCATAACCAGCTTGTAATTCAAAAAAAAAAGAAAAGGAAAAGAAAGAAAAAAAGTAAAGCCAATTGACACTAAACCAGACATCACTAATATACATGCGCCATCCAGGAAGGAAAAGGACGTCGAGATGCATTAAATGAGGTGACAGAAACTTAATTTCAACCACCATCATCAACAACCTTTTTTTATGTGCAAAAAAACTGAAAATACCCATATGTCTAAACAACAATAATAATAATAAAAAAACCTCTTATGAAATTACAACCAAGCCCTTAAAACTAAGGCCAAACAAGTCAAATATAATAGAATGATAATGTGTAAAGACTTTTTTATCTATCAAGTAAAATTTTAAAAATTAAAAAATAAAGGGTAAAATAATAATTTTATTGTGGCCCAGATATATTTTATTGTGGATAGATTAAAAAAAAAACCCAAGAAGTTTAGTATTTTACTTAATGCTTAATACACCCTTTTCTTTGCTTGCAAATACACTTCTCTTGCTGATAACAATTTTCTCTGTCTAGCCGGTGGTAAGACTATTCAGCCTTGACCCTTTCAACCTTTTTCTCACCTATCTCCAATCCTTTGCTTTCACTTCCCTTCACATTATACGAGCTATGCACACGCAAGCTAATCTTGTATATAAATATCAGCCAAACACAATCATTCTAACATTGTATCCACTTGGTCTCACATTAGTCCTGTACAAAAAACCCAGTCTCTAACGGCAATGGATTGCTTGGTCTTGCCTGTAACAATGTTGAGAAAGTGCTACTCGAAGTCACGACTAGGCTATCGGCCATTAACTGAAGATGGGTTCGGCGATTTGGACAGTCCGGTGACCGTGGTGGTGGGAAAAGAGAGGAAAGAGTTCTTGGTTGATCCGTTTGTATTAGAAGAGAGCCCCTTTCGGGTTTTGATTGAAACAGTAAGAAAGGACAGAGTTTTTGATGATACGAGTAGATCAAGGGAGGAGAAGAGAGTGATTTTTGTGGATGTGGATGTCATTTTGTTCGAGCACATGTTGTGGTTGATGTACAATGATTGTTCTTCTTTATTTCAGCTTAATCTCAAGGAGATTATTGACTTCTATGCTCAAGATTGTTAGATACAAGTGAATAAAACAAAGGAAAGGTATACCAGGCACACTAGCTAATTTCATTTATATAAATCTCTATATAGTTCCATCGATCATGCAAATTTCTTTAAAGCCACTAATAAATAATTCTAATTATTCTCATTTCTTTACCTGCTGCTCTCTTCTTCTTTGTTATTCGTGTTCTTCATATCAATGTTTCTGTGTTGATCAATAACATTGATTTGGATAATATATGCCCTGTGAAAAGCATGACCTCTTGGAGCAATGGAGATTTTTCTGGATCAGTTTTAGATAATATTAGGCTCCTCAAAATGGCGGCCAATTGTGTTCATCGTCTTCCATTTTCGGTTTCCAAGTCTTGTTTGTGCTAATGTCCAAAATAGTTATTTTCTTGTTAGAGGCAAGCAAGAATGTTTACCAAATCTTTCCACACGGCAGGATTTTTCTTGCTAAATAATATACGTAGTTTCACTTTTATTCTACGTTGTTGAGAGCTTTCTTTGTTGTTTCGTAACAACAAGAGTGTTTTCTCGCCTCTGCTCGCTTCGAAAGAGTCAAATATGACATTAGATTACTGGAAATAAAAACAAATTAATATGCACTTAGCTGTAAATTGTTCAGATTAATGGACAACCTAACAGATTACTTGTAGCTAGATCCAGAATAACAAGCTTTATGAAGTTTTGATCTGTTAATACAATTAGATCGATTCCAATCCACCTCTAACCAGATGAAGCAAGCTAACGTCATGAACTTTAATATGCATTCCATTTAGCATATTCTTTTCCTTTTCTTTTGTCGCCCACTTAGCATATCCTACGAAGTTCTCTAGTCAATTAGAGACTAACAGAGAATCATCAACGCATGCATTGACGGTGAAGAATGCAAAATCAAAGACTAACAGCACAAGTTTTCCGTTGAGGTCACGAAAGGGCGGTTTGGAGTCGTTAAAGCTATCAATATCAATTAATATTCCAATTTTGCTTTTGTTGCGATGTTGTTTTCTGAAGAAACTGTTCAGTTTATATAAATTTATGTGGCTTTTTTCAAGTGGGTTGCGCTTGAAAACGATTGACAAGAAAAATTGTTAATCCCTGATGGTTTCTTGCTGACAAACATTCCAAGATTCAAAAAATAGGCATTGCAGGTGGACTCAAATTTCAGCCATTCTGTTGTTTTGGGCTTAGGGAGTTCCTACTTTTCATAAGGGCCTCCACCGAATTAATAATTAATAGTCAATATTAAACCTCTATTAGAGAATTTTATCTCATCATTCAAAAGTTGACTCAAGACCCCCAAAAGGGGGAAAAAGAAGAAGCATGGTAATGGATATTCTTGAATAGCTCAGTAAAAAATTTATCCGACAGCCAAATTTTGCCCAAGCCAGTCTTTTGAAATCTGGCCTGATCTGATGGATCAACCTGAAACCCGGTCAATTTAGGGTTAAAACCGAGCCAGATTGAAAAAAATAAAAAGAAAAGAAAAACCTGGTATGACCCAGTTGACCTAATAAGACCCAGCCTTAAACCTGTTGATTATTTTTTTTCTTACCGAAACGATATTATTTTAATTTTTTTTTTTTTTTTTAAAATCCAACTAACCTAATGACCGATCAAAATTTAAAACTTGAATCTTTAACTAGGCTGGTCTTAAAACTATGATTACTTCTATTTGCTACGTTTTGAAATCTGTACAATTACTTCCTCTGACTTGACGGAACTGGAAACAGAAAATAACAACATAAAAGAGTTTTTATAACCTTGCTTTCAGAATTTGCTCGTCAAAATAAAATAAATAAATATATATATATATATATATATATATATATATTATATATATATTTAAGCGACAAGTAGGGTACAGTTACACTCCATTCGTTACATTCTGGCAGGCTAATTTTCGATCCCACTAACATGTGATTATTTAGAGGCACTTAGTTTTTTTCTTAAGAGAGGGAATTTCTAAAAAAGAAATAGAAAGTGAGGGAATTCGGCTTGGGCTAGAGCAAGATCAATCATGGGCTGTGTCATAATCGACAATGGGCAGAGTATATGCTCCACCACCGTGCTGGTAAAGCTAATATTGGTTCTTACGGGAGCAAACGTCTCGTCCAGCCCAGGATTACATCGATGGAAAATGGCTTTGGTTTTCCAAGTTGCAATCTTAGAATATATGGATTTGATTTGATCTGTTTAAAAAGAGATCCTCCTGGTCCTGGTACTGGCTGCTTAAATTAATCATGTCCTTTAATTTATTAAAATTCAATAATATTCTCGTCTAAAACCTCAAAAACTGGAGCTCGTTTCTTTTAGATGCATGCCAGAGAGTTTTTTTTTTTTTTTTTTCTTACAAGTCGACATTCACTGTCTAATGATAAAGACATCCATTGTCACAATCATCGGATGCATAATTCCATGCGAAAAACACCAATTCTCAAGACCAATAACGTAGATATATGCCTCGTATCACTAAAGTAGAAATTCTCCTCTGCAAGAGAGGGCCGTTAATTAATACATTCGTTAAGCACTCAATAAATTCGTGGTCTGTAGTTCTGCTTGCTTGAATCAGCTAATTTGTCTACATATCCCTTCATTGATTCATCTATATGGTTTATTTATTACCATAATATGCTTTTTAGTCTGTCTTAATCCTTACAGATTTTAGATCTTACAAGCACTGTGTTTATAAGATCTCTCCACAACATTATTAATTTCTTTACACATATATCTCAAAATCGTTTTCATGTCGTGATCATGCCACAGGCGCGGCTATCATGGTTAAAATCTATCTACTATTGCTTCTTGTGTTTTTTTTCCCCTATAATTTTATTGAATTTGGATTACATTGATTAACAAGAACTCTAAATTGTCTAGTCAAAATACTGTGCAGCCAAACTAAATTTACTATTCAATGTTGCAGTGTAAAGACTTTTTTTTCCCTACTAAGAAAAAAAACAAAGGCCTATGAGTAAAGGGTAGTCTAGTCTTTTTTAATCATTACAGATTTGTTATATAAATTTTTTCTTTATTTTGTTAGGAACTATAAAATGACTAATCTAACTTCTAAGTAAAAAAAAAAAAATTAATGATGTTAACTAAGAGTTTTTAAATCTATTTGTTTTTTTCTTAAATAAAGTAAAAAAAAACATCTTTGTCATTGGAATCAATAGAAGCAAGCCATTAGTAGGGTACATTTGTCTTTTCACACAAGTTTTTGTCATTTGCAAAAACTTAGAGAGAGATTTTGTCCTTTCTATGATATTTAATTAATATTTTAGTTTAAAAAAATGATAGACGACTTGTGTATTGGAGGTACTGCACCTTTCTTGTGGCCAGAGCTACAATTCCATGATTTCGTTGAAATCGTTGCTTGCATTTTTTTTTCTTGTGTTAAGGTGTATGTTGGTTTTTCTTTTTATGTTTTTACTGGTGAATTTTTTTTTTTAATTTAAAATTTTATTTTTTAATATTTGATTTTTTTAGAATTGGTCTTCGTGCTTTTTTTTTTTTTTTACTTTTAATTATTTGAGGTTATCCAAGTTTTATACATATAATCACGAGGTTAGCAGATTAACTCAAATTAACTTATTTTTTTTTTTTAATTTACCTTCTATGTGGGCATTGTCAACTTAATAACAACAATCATGAGTGTCAAAGTTCACAAAGTTCACTTTGGTTTTTTTTTTTTAAAAACAAATTCAATTTTATCTTCAATATTTTTTTTTTAAGAATGTATCTTTGTGTTTTTTTTTTCTTTTTTTTTTATATTTAATTTTTTATAAGGTCAAATATCTTAATCCTAATTATCTAATTATTAAATATTAATTTATTTAATTAGATATGTGTATAAATTATTCATTCTTTTACTAAACAATACATCATCTAACCATGACGCTGACATAGCTAGTAAAAAGGCTAAGATATTGTGATTACTGTGTGCACATTTTAAAAAATGTGGAGATCTCGACTAGGAACGATCAAAGAATCAAGCATGATTTTCAAAAAGCATCCAGTCATTTGACAAACGAAACCCTAAAGAAAGTGGAGAAAAGGAAGAGGAAGTGAGAAAACTCCATGCTACAATGTCATCATCATCGTCGGTGTCGCCTTTATCATGATCACAGCACACCAACCCTAAACAATTGTTGTTAATTATCCTATCTGGCCATTGTTTATACATTAACATCTATTATTAAAAAAATGTTTTCTTGTGGCCTTATGAAATTCAACTGCTCTTAATTAAGTATATAAATGACAGCTTAGAATCAAATATAATTTCATATCATGCTGAGGGAGCTTAAGATCTGGTCAGCTCATGTGCAATCAAGGTGTTTTGTTCATGATTTAACCACCGCACACTTGCCTTATTTTATTAAGTATGTTAGGTAAGCATAGAGCTTCATTAATTTTCTAACAACCTCTTAAATCCTCGAATAATCTTTTCCCCTATATATTGCTTTTAATTTTCACTACCATGAGATCATCTACAGCAATAAAAGCAATAAATAAAATAGAAAAACCTAGTAAGTTCACTGCTGTAACTGGAAGAAAAGTAAGCTCATTCTCCCATAATGAGTGGCCCAAGGCTTGAAGTCTTGTCAATTATGGCCACAACCTTAAACATGTTGTAATAATTAGTTAGGCTCTTCTCTCGTGTGTTGTTTCTTATATTTTACAACCTATGATATACATCATCATCTTTTTGTGACTTGTAAGATTTTTTTTTTTATCTACTTGATTTGTTTTTATCTTTTTTTATGAAAATTGATCTTTATTTTATCTTATCTTTTTTTTTTTATTACATGCTTAATTTTATTTGATGCAAATCGAGACTATCCTTGCAGGTTCTCCAAGCTTCAATCAAGCATACCTTTTAGTTCTTGCAAGTTCTTTTGAGTGGAAGAAAATCACATTGCTCTTCTATGCCACCCTCTGATGTAACTCTTAGTTGAGACTGCTTTTAGATTGTCAAGATTCCAAATTAAGTAGCAGCGAGAAATCCCAACCAAATACAGATTGCATGTGTCATGAATTAAGAAAGATAATATGATGTATAAATCTATCATCTATTATATAATAGATAGGAGAGGAGCAAGTGTTTTGAAAAAAGACAGAAGCAAAACATCAAAGCACCCTAATAAATTCTACATGTGCGAGCAGCAGAAAATGGTGGTTTACAAAGCTGAATTATTAAATATCCCACCAGCTTTTCAAGTATTATACAAGTCCTCGTACACATAAACAAGTCATATAATATAAATCTTTTGAATATTTAAAATTCATCCTTAGCTCACCATCATCATTGCCTCGTAAAATCGAACATGAGGTGAAATATTTTAAAACTAAACCACTTTAATGAATCAAATGCCCATAATAAGCACTACGAGAATTCGTTTCATCATGTTCAATATGGATTTTTATTGGATATGGCAAGCACTTTCCTCATCCGCCATGGAACTTTAAGCACAAAGATTTGAAATGGAGACAAAGCCTTCTAACATCACATCTATGTATATACATTTGTATTAAGTCAATTTCCTAAATCAAACCAACTGAATGAAGAAAATGTTGAAGGATTGATCTCATTCATTTAAATTTAGAAGAGTTGGGATCTGTCTTTTTCAAGAGGCTACATTAATGGTAAATGCATTTTGCGTCTTTTTATATATAATTACTTTGAGTTATTACCAAATTTATCTATTTTTTTTAACTTCAATATTCCGTTTATAATTAATTATTCAGTGGAAAGAGCTTAAAAAAACAAATTCTTGTAAAAAGAATCCACCGGAATCTGAAACTTTTATGCAAGATAGATGTGTAAGTCTAATTAAATTTCTTTAGCTAGATCCTTCATGATTTGAGAGAGAAATTGTAGCATGCATGGTTTTAGGTAACATCCAAAAAAAGTAGGCTGGAGTTTTTTTAAATTATTAGGTTTATTTGTGATTTTTTATGTAATAAACTAGACAATATGGGGATTCACTTTTCCCTCTAGAATAAACTTAAAAATCATTTTTTGGTTTTATATTATATGATTTTATTAATTTTAAGTATCCTAAGTAGATTCTATTGTTAATTTTGTGAGCTTAAATATACAATTCCTGGCAAACCAACAGCCAATTCATTTTTGAAATTTTTTTCACAACGATATATATATTTTTCTTTTTATGTTAATTTCTTAGCCAAATCCATCATAACTGGGGACAAATGATAGTTTTATTCAAGTAACGTCCAAACTGAAGCTTTTTTTTTTTTTTGTTTTATCACAGTTTAGTATATATAAATAATATAAAATTCGCTTTCTACCTTTTTCATATTAAAGCAGTGAACCAAGATGGGTTTCTCTCATTATCTTTTGAATCACGCTAATACCAATTTTTGGTTAATTATCTATAATTGTTTTAGGACAAGAGTCCTAAATGACTCTGCTCCATTAAGGAAACCTGGAAGGGGCAGTCTCATTCATACAAGATACAAGAAGCACTAATTAGAATGGTTGAAAGCAAGAACGAGAATTGACCCTGGATCTAGACCACAATTCTTAGAGCGTTTTCTAGAAGAGTGAACTCCAGAGTATTTGTCTATGATCCTTTCAGGGCCTCTGTTTGTCGAACTACACACTAGCTAGCTGCCTTCAAACGAAAAACCACGGGCTTATGAGCTCTTTCACCTTTTCAAAAAGAAGGGATTGCGAATACACAACAATCTGAATCCTCATTGATATCGGAGGGTCAATGGTTATTTTGGTTTGACTGATCTGCTAGTTCTAACAACATCTCATTCTTTTACATTTCTTCTCAGCTGCTTGGCCTGATAGCAGGTATCTGCTTGACCTGTAGCAGCAGGTATCTGCTTGGCTTTTTTTAGTAGGTATCTGGTTCGATCACTGCTTTAAGTATTAGCAATATTATTTTCATATAAATGGTTTTAATTTCAAACAATAGTCAAGGTTGTGTAATTAATACCTGGATTGATACTATTAATTGTGCTAACTTTAATATACAAGTTATGCATGAACGTAATGCTCATAATTTTTTCCTCTAGACCTAGCTGCTGTTAAAGTTTCCATCTACATGACGGAAGGGCTTCTGAGTGGTAATCCGAGATGAGCTAAATCCTTCTTTGCTAGCTGAATAGCCTAAACTACTTTCCTTGGCGATTGGGTCCGTGATAAAATAAGGTAACATTCTATTTCACCAGTAATAAGCCATTTCTGGTTTCATTGACAGGACTGCCGAGTCGGGCTTGCAAGCTTCCACGAACATCCAATAAACCATAAAATACACTGGTGTATCAGCTTTAATTCTGGAAAACCTAACATATTGTTATTCTGAGCATATTTTGTACATGAACATGTGAGCTAAAAAAACCATTCTTGAACATCCAAGAAACCAATTCAATCTACAACTTTTATGAGGTAGACGATGTGGATATCTATTCTCAAGCCATCCAAAACTTCATATCTAGATCCCTCATAATTTGGTAGAATGGCTGTTTAGTAAGTTCTTATGATTGCTAGTTTTTTTTTTCCCTTGTGAAATCAAATTGTTTCTGCTCTTTTTTCTTTCTTTTATATGATAAACTAGATATGTGGGGCTTTAGTGTTTCTTGGAATTACACTAGAACATTTTTGCTGAACTTTGTACACACATACACTTGAGACTCAATTTTTTATTAAGTTAAAATTGGAATTAATTTTCCATTTAAATTTCATGCGATCGATTACTAGAGCAATGGTCATATTTTTCTCTTTATTGCTGATATAAAGTTAACCAACAGCAAATAAATTGTTTTTGGCAATAATCAAAACAAAAATAAAAACTTCTCTATTAAAACAAAAATCCTGAACAAAATATTCGGAAATGACAAACATTACAGCGCATATATTCAGGATTTGCAACTAGTTTAGAAGTAAAATGGAGGATAAAGTAACTATTACTCAATGTAGATATTAAAGGGAGCAGGAGGAGGGTAAGGACCTGCTAATCAAATATTTGAACATATTCTTGCAGCGCAAATAATAATAATCTCGAGTACGAGCGGTTTTTTAATTTTTACAGACACTGAGTCCATGGATATGATGACCATAATTGATTTCATTACCAAAGACAAATCTTCTTTTTGATTATTTGCTAGCTCTTTGTATGTTTACCAAGTGTGAGGGGTTAAAAACAATGCAGAACCTTCAATTTTTAAAAGCAATAATCCTACTTCCCAATCGGATTTCTAAAATTGTCTGTAAGAAGAGCTATAATGAATTACTTTGTCTTAAAAAAATATAAACCCTTGTTGGCAGAAGAACATATAAAGTATGATTAATAATAATTAATAAATTACTAATCCCTGGGGAGTGGTTTTAGTACTAGCAACATGCTAATGAACAAGCTCTTGGTTTTTCTGTCATTTCATTCTTTATGCCAGAGGTTTTGAAGACAGGAAAGTTATATTTATTACAGAAAACTAGTTATGTAGTTCATTCCCAAGAGATCTAACTAGCTCAAGAAAGTCGGCTAGAAAATTAATACAACTCTTGGTGGTTAACAAAAAAAGTACATCAAATGAAAGGAATCCATGTTTTTATTGAAAACCTCGGTTCCTTACTACCAATATTTATTCCCTCCGAAAAACAATGCAAAAGACACAATCCCATGTTACCAAATCCCACAAGATTTACCTCAAAGTGGTTAAGAAAAAAAAAAAATGCCCCATATTTGTATATGTTAACATATCACCAACAAAAAGAAACTGGTTGTGATCCAAGATGAAGTTTAAATAAAGAGAGAAAAAACCAAAAGAAACCCTAGTTGATGTATCAGCATCACTGAAATTAAGTAAGTTGCAGTTTTCAAATTAAGATAGTCAAGACATCATCAAACCATTTCTCATAAAGTAGAAGATAGTTTCACAATGAACAAGGAGGCTATTTTCAAGGAACCATCAGCATCTAAAAAATAAAAAGAAAAGGAGAATAAATGACTGGGAAAACAAGAAGTTATACCTAAATTAAAACATCACCATAAGATCAAGAAGGAGAAGGAGAAGAAGTAACATGATCATGATCTTGAGGATAGATAATCCATGAATTTTGCTGACCTTTTTATTATTCAACAAGCCCAACAAAGCCAACCAAAGAAACGCTGCTCCAATCCAGCAAAGCCACAATGGCTTCCATATTACGACACATCACAAAATCACCAGCACCTATTTGATTTTTTTCTCTCAAAACGGAGCCCTACCTCCTGAGTTACCTGCCCATCCATTCACCGGCAACTGCACGTTAGATGGCATATTAAGCGGCAAATTAAAGAACGGAAGCCCTCCGGAAGCCGCTCCCGCTTCATTAAAAGGACCATTATTCCCAACCCCAATCCCACCACCAGCACCCCCTCCACCACTCTGCATCAGCAATTGGTCATCCTCATCCAAAGGCAGCCTCTCATATGCCACGTTTGTGAACGATGCTGCAATCACTATAACTGGACCTGCTGCGGTAAGCTCTCCCACCACGCTTCCTCCCACCACCTGGCCTTGTCCCCCAGCAAGGAATATTGTGAGGCTCGTCGCGCCTGGAGGGGCTGGAGGCGGCAAGAAAGATCCAGACAGAGATAAGATCTCAAATCTGCCATGGAGAGTCACTATAGATCCTGCTGCAGCTGGTTGCCTGATGCTAACATTTGTTACTGTTCCTGCTCCGCTCAGTATGCAAATCCCACGCTGCCGTCTACGCGCGTAGTTACCACGCACTCGAATACATCGCATCCATTTCCTACCTCAAGAATGTGGGCACGCAGTGGTGTTTGCACTCTCGCGAGTGATGATAATCGGAGGCTTCTCTTTATTTTTGGAACCAGGTGGACGGCCTCGAGGCCTACGGGCCATTATGTCTCCTGGCCCGGAGTTGGCCCGCTGTAGCAACCAGGTCAAGGCTTTGATGCAGGCCATCGTCGAGGTTGTGGTCAGTAGAAAAGCGACCAACACTTCCAAGACCGTCTCCAGCCCTATTGGGATCCTCGTCTTCAGGATCAGGCTGGTGCTGGAGCTGAAGGTCAGGTCTGTGGTGAAGCTGGTGAACGTAGCGAGAAGTAGTGCCTAAATCTAAACCAGCCATGCCAGCATCAAAAGGAAACAAAAACACAGGAAATGATTTTTTTAGAAAAATAAATATTTTAGATGATTAAAAACTGTTTTGGGTTTTGTTTAATGTTGAAACAGGATACATGAGAGTGAAATTATAAAGAAAATAGAAAGGGAAAGGGGAACACCGGGACTCGACGAAAAAGATATGAATATATAGAGAGAGGTTACATGTATATTTTGGAGAGAAAAAAACAAGAAAAACAAGGACAGAGAGAGAGAGAGAGAGAGAGCGATGAAGTGCAGAGAAAGGGAAAAGGGAAGGGAAGGAGGAGGAAGGAGAGGGAACAAAGACTTGAAACGCAGTCATTTCTCTCACACCCTAAAGTTTAATATATGCATAGAATAATGGTTTGTGGACGAGTTTCTTATGTTTCTTCTAATTTTTGAGAAATGTGTACAAGAAGGTGGTTGCAAGTCTCACTCTCCTTCAAACGGGTGGATTTAACGCAATAGCGTTCCTGAGGATGGAATGATGTTTATTATGTTCCAAAAAATATAAAAGCAATTCTCCCACCTATTACGAAATATGGAAAAAGACCAACAGAACACCTTTATTTTACAAGTATAACATGTTCACGTTCTTTTTCTTCCAAAATATTAAGGTGTTTAGGTTTAAATGATTTTTCCAACATCATTTATCTTAAAAAATGATTGCTATTTTGACACAAATATAGAAAATGTAACATAAGGAAGCAGAGGTTGAAGGGGTTTTGGTCGGTTCTCAATCACATGTTACTTGATGGAGTACCTAGTGGTTTGGCATAAGTACGCACGGTTTAGATGAAAGTCCACAGGTAATTAAGATTGACAGAGAGTTTTCACAAGTCCAGAATCATTTATCCATTTTCCTTTTTCATCAAACTTGTTACTTCAAACAGAGGCCTACCTGATCACTGTCCTTTGTTCCTTGGTTCCGATATGAGCCAATAAGTCATTTCACCGGCCGGAAGTCTTGATCTCTAGTGTAGCCTTATGGTTTCAAAGGGATTAAAAAGTTTTAAGTTTGAGAAAGGGAAGTCAAAGGAATTAAATCATTTTATCTTCCTTCATGTTGAGGTGTGGATGACTCGGTGGCTTTTTATATGAAAGATAGAAAGGTAGATTTTGATCATAAGTTATAAAATTACCACTAAACTATAGAAAACTCTGATGTGATAAATGTTTAAAAATCAACAACAACAACAATAATCTATTTTGAAAGTAATATATGAATTGCTTAAATAGTTGCTAAAACTGACATGGTTAGTGAAATTTAAACAAAATAAAATTTTGAAATCTAAATTAAGAAAATAATAAAAAAATAACTAGAAAAAAAAATCTTAAACAACATCTTTTAAGTCTATTTTGGACATCTTCTAAGCTAATTTCATGGGGAACTGGATCTATAAAATGCGCTTATAAAATTTAAATTTGATCCAACAATCAAATTAAATATTCTATTTTTTTCCTTCTTGAATATCGTTTGATGAATCTAGAATTCTTCTTGCACTTAGACTTGTCCATTTGGTTCATGAATGATCCACGTCAATTGTTATATGTCCTACTTCATTCAAGAATCAACAAAGCATCTTCTTCTACATTATAAGATGGTTTGGTTGTATTAATTAATCAAGTATTTCTAGATCAATTAAACTACTTGTTCTTTATTTTTTTTCTTTGAATGAGAAAAACTTTATCCATGAACTAAATTATGAGCGGAGGCAGTTGCAACCTCGTAAAATCAAATAAAATATGAGTGTTTTAATACTTTAAACCTTAGGATAATATGTATATGTCCTAAGATGCACCACTCAAGAAGATGAATAGGTAAAAAGAAACAAAGAATTGAAAGCAATGAGATAAATGAAGGCTGTAAATATTGAAAGAAGATATTTTGAAAGAATTAATGGAGTAAATTTACATACTTGCAGTTGGCCAAATTTTTCATGTACTAAATTTCCTATTTATATTGATAGAGTGTTTGAATTCCATCTAAACAAGTAACCTATATCAAAAGGCATTTTAAATCCTAATACAAACTAAAATTTTCCTTTACTAATACTTACATCAATCCTAACTAATCTAAACCACTTAGTCAAATTAACCCATCAAGGACTTCCATTCTAAGTAGGATTGACCCCTCATATCATTCATGTGAACAATCATTTTTTTTTTTTTTGTATCAATCATGACTTCTGATCATCTAGTCAATTGTTCTCTAGTTTTCTTGCTCGATTAGGAATTTTCAAACCTAGTTGATTATTGTTCATGATGTTTTCAACCTTATTTTCTCTGTTTAGATATAGATAATTACTATTCATACTTGCTTAACTTCGAACACCATTGATGAGTCATATCAAGAATAGGGCTTTTTTATTCGGTGTAAAAAAATAAAAATGGCTTTGTGGATAGTGTAGCTAACCAAGAATGCTTGGATTTTCAATGAAGTGGTTATGGTTGGGATAATTTTTACTACTTGATTTTTTCAGATGGTTGTTATCATATGTAAGTCTCTAGATACTCATTTTTGTTATACTGGTACAAATTTGGTGAGGAGTTCTAATGAGAAAAGCTCAACAGGGCCAATAATATTCCAACCAAGTCCAAGAAATGAAATGAGAGAAGAAGATAAAAAGAGTTGGGAAGAACAAAAAAATAAGGAAAAACAGATAAACCCAATTAAGCCTATGCTTGTTTGATCAATGTAAAAAAAAAAAACAGAGAGAGAGGGGGAAGTGAAAAAGAATAAAATAGGGTTGAACCTAACTAAGGCTAGAGAAGAGAAGGAAAAAAAGAAGGAAATGATGGAAGAAAAAGAAAAAAGGCAAGCCCAGTTGAACCCATGCTAGCCCAACCGAGGCCAAATAAAAGGGAATGATATAAGAAGAGAAGGAAAGGAAAAGGAAATATGGTAGGCCTAACTAGACCCATAATATCCCAATCGAGGTTAAAGAAGAAAAAGAGAGAGAACATGCATGTCTAAATTACAGGCTTATTCTAGTGCATCCGATGTTAAAGAAAGGAGGAGAGAAGAAGGAAACAAGGTAGGCCTGGCCAAACTTATAATATCCCATCCAAGGTCAAATAAGAAAAAAGATGAGAAAAGGCATACTTAATCAAGCTTATGCTAACACATCTAAGGTTGAAGAAGTGAGAATGAGGGGAAAAAAAGGAGGAAATAAGAGGGAAACATAGCAAG
Source organism: Populus alba (assembly GCF_005239225.2). Lineage (NCBI taxonomy): Eukaryota > Viridiplantae > Streptophyta > Magnoliopsida > Malpighiales > Salicaceae > Populus > Populus alba. The sequence goes on along the minus strand of NC_133286.1, from coordinate 13,163,292 downwards.
CCTATACAACTCAAACAAATCTAAATGGAAAGTGAGAAAAGAATGAGAAAAGAGAAGAAAAAAAAAGGAAAGAAAGAAGGCCAAACCCGCACTTTTCAACCCAAAACTTTGACAAAGTTTATATATCATTTTGTAAAAATCACATCATGAAAAGCCACCACTATTATCTTTTATATGCATACATGAATTCTCGTTATAAAAAGTGATATATCAGATGCCGCCTTATTCTCCATTGTGAATATTATACAAATCCTCTTTACAGAATAAGCACATATAGTTAACAATATGAGCATCCATTTCCATAATTCATATTACAATATAATCACATGGTAATAAACAATAAAGTAACAGTTTAACATGATTACTTTATGAAGAGTATGGAACCCTATTTCATGTGATAGGTTTGCAACCCTACTCTTTTTCATTGATATAGGATCCAAAGCACATGGCCCATTAAAAATATAAGACCAGGCGTATGGGCTTGCCAAACTAAACCCAAGTGCTAGAGCCTTTGTTTTTCCATTTTTAAGGGTTTTTTATTTTTGCAAATAAAAACACTCTAAACAACACGTCATCTACTTATTAAGATTCTAACAATTAGAAAGGTGGCTGGGAAATCAAGCTGGGGTTTTTTAGATAAAAAAAATCTATTTTAAACCTAATTTCACGTAAAAACACATAATAAACATTAATAATACTTTCATAAACTAATAGATCAATTCAGAACACCTTAAAATATGTCTAAAATTACAAAATTATATTGAAAAAATTACTTCTTCTAGAAAGATGAAGGGCTAAAACCCCTTAATGGAACTTTTCTCGTTGAATGAAACTCATTGACACGAAGAACTAACTACCTTCCTCATGGTCAAAAAATGGCTAACAATTTGCTTTTTCTCTCTTTTATCATTTTTCAATGATTTTCTCTCTTTTCTCAAACCAAATATTGAAAAATTAAAAAAAATAATGTTTTACATCAAAACTAAAATTGCAAAAAATAAAGGGATTGGAAAGGAATTCAGAGAAAATTAGGTGGATTGAAGAGAACTTCTCACACTAATTTTTAAAAACCATTTGGTACCGTGTTTTATACTTTGGCTCTTTGTCTTTTAATTTGGCATTATATAACAATTTTTATGTAGTTGGTCATTAATCTGGACAAAAAAAGATGTAATCATTAAAAAAAAAAAAGTCTTATCATCAAATTAAAGAGAAATGGCACAACTTTAATCCACATTGATATATGTAAGAAAATAAATAGTGTCAGAGTAAAGTGAGTCCTGTTTTAGTTTTTGTTGTAATTATAATGAATTACTACTGCACCCACTCTGTATAATACAAAAACTAAACAGGAATAATAAAACACTTTAATAATTTTTTAAAAAGGAAGATGGTATATGTATGTTCAGCGAGAAAGCACGATAATTGGATCGTGTGTTCACGCGAAATAAGAAGAATCCTCGGATGACATGCAAGTTAGTTTGCGTGTGATCTACTGATGTGAACATTTGAGCAGATGAACCCTAGATGGAGGAGAGTGTGTGGGTAGGGTTGGCTGGTCATGGAGGTTTAGAATTTGACGGTGAAGCTAATTAACTATGGTTAACGCACAAAGTTGACCAGGTGTGGGTCAGTTGAGAAACAGCCAAATAGCTTTGTTTTAAAAAGAAAAATATACACGAAAACAAGAGGGGGGGGGGGATGGCAAAAGGGAGACTTTGCTGCGGCTCGTAGGTCCCACTCTTGTCCTCTCCTCGCAACCTGGACGCCCCTCCTACCTCCCCTGCCTGCGGCCTACTTGCTTGACTGGTTCAATTGCGCTTAGGGAGACCGTATCTATCATGTTTGTCTACGTGTAATTTGAGGTTTTTTTTTTTCCTTCAATGGTTAAAGTATCTATATTGCTTTTTATTCATTATTATTAAATCGCTTTCCTTACTGGAATAGTCGGCTTTTTTTTACCGGGTCAGTTAATGCCATTAATTTATAAAATAGTTAACTAACTAAAATGTAAAATTGTGAATTATAAACCAATTTACGATAACAAATTGTTAAAAGGAGAAAACTAAACTGACAGCCAATTGTTCAATTAATAGTATTAATTACTAAAATACTGTATACAACTAAAATAATGTTTTCAATATGATCATTTTTGGATATTTACATTACCTTAATAAACCTTCGCTGTCAAAATATATGATAAGATATCTTTCACAATTAATGTATAATTTTTAGCTAATTAAAATTGGTAATAATGAGAATTAATTCTTTAACTTTTTTTATTCTAAGATTCATTATAAAAAAAATTGAAAAAAAAATGAATCGTCTCTTAATTTTTTTTTTTTTATTTACGTGGGTGTCCGAGCCAGCTTGCGCGCACCACGACTAATCCCACGACTCACTGAACATCCTGCAAACCCAGTGAGCATGTAAGGCACCGCGGGGGTAACAGGCGTGCACGGTGAAATTTGAACCCAGGATGCAGAGGAAGGGAACAAGTCCCTTCAACCGCTGAGTTAAGACCTCAAGTGCTTATTTATAACTAGCAAACATAATCATGCTTCATTACAGGATAATATATGCATGTGATACTATCTTTGTTAAAACAATATTGTAAAGTGGAATGTTTTTTTTTTTATGTAATTTGTAAAACATAAATTTAATAAAGCAAGAAGTTTTTGAATGAATATATTAATTTAATAGACACAAAATAAATTAAAATCACTTATTTTAAATTTATTATATTAATTTCTGAATAGCTTAATATTGATGAAAAAAGAGTTAAGTAAGGTAAATTAATTCTTTCAAATTGTATATATGGATGCGCATTGATTTTATAATTTATTTGATGTATATTATAATAATGTTATGAATCATGTTATTGAATATGTTTTCTATAATGATGGCGGTAACAATAATGATGGTGGTCATGATAACAATACAAATGATGACGACAATGAAAACAATGTTGATGAGAAAGGTGAGTCATTTTGGTTGAGAGAGTATGATCATCATGAATTATTACTATAGACAACCAAAGCTTGCGCTATGTATTATAATAATTATATTTATAAAGAACCACATATGGTTTCTTATAACATAGGAATGCGATGGTTCATGGTTGAATGAAATTTTGCATGGACATTGGATATGTTGTATTAATATTTTTAGAATGGGTGCAAAGACATTTCAAAGTCTTTATTTTGATTTAGAAACCCAATATAAATTAAAATCATCAAGAAGGATAAGTGTTACTTAGAAGATCAACATGTCTCTTTGTTTATTAGCATTGGGTGCCTCAAATATGGAAGTTTAAGAGAGATCTCAATATTTCAGTGAAATTATTAGTAGATAGTTAATGAAATTCTAAGATCTATGTGTTTGCTAACAATGAAAATCATCAAACCACAAGACCTAGAATTTTCAAGCACAACACAAGAAATCACAATGAAACCACAATATATACACCTCATTTCAAGGTAACCTTAATGTAGTTTTATGTATGAATAATGTTGACTATTTTTTTATATAAATCTCAACTTGTTACAAATGAAATGATTTTTATTGCTTCATGTTGTCATAAACTATTTTTGGGTTATTCCTCAAAATTTTTACATTTTTTCTTTTCAAAATAAAAAAATAAAATAGTAATAGTAAGAAGACTTACATATTGGCAAAAAACAAGCTGGGAGGATTTCAAATGTAGAAAAAATCAAGCTATAATTTTGGATGGAATTGAAAGCATAATTGTACCTCATTATACCCAAAATTGAATAGATAATATAGATCCAAGATCAAATTAAATCATTATTGAACAAATCGGCATAACAATTAAGCTTAAGGATATAATTAGATTTTTAATAGGCCAATTTGATTAAATCATAGGCCAAATTAAAGTTTAATTATGTTTAATAATTAATTTGGGTCCAATTAAAGGATTTAATTAGATGCAAGGACTTAATTATACTTTAAATTGATTAAATTAATTTTGTTAGGAGCTTAATTGGTGAAAATTAAGTTTGGAGACTCAATTTGGGCTTAATTGAGAATATTAGAGTTTTAGGAGACCAAACATAATTTTTACAAAGTCAATTGGTTCAAATCATGGGTAAAATTACAAGAAAATCAATGTTGTGGGTCAATTAAGGGTTAAATTGAAAAAATTTGCAGTCAATAATTATTTTGCAAAAGACATCGAACTATAGGGACCCAATTGACTGAATTAGGGTTGAAATTGAAGAGATTTGAAAGTTTAATAATCATTTATGGGATAAATTGAAGAAATCCAAGACCAAGTACCAAACTAAAAATAAACATTGAAATCTAAGACTGAAATTGAAGTTTGTCAGTAGTAAAATTGCATAAAATTAAAAGTTTGAATTCAATTAAGGGTGTAGTTAAGAGAAATCACAAATTAAAAGACTAAATTGAACTTTATCAAAACGGAGTCGTTTTTGTTATTATTCATCTTTTTTTTTTTTGTTTTTTCTTTGAAAAGACTGTTTAAAAGGCTATTTTTCAGAGGTATATAATGTTTTATCTCTCTATATATTAAATTTGACAAAACTTGTACAAAAATGATTGCCTGACATCTAACAACACCCTAGTACTGTCCTTTCTGACTGATTGATAGCATAATGATCATGGCATCGGTCTAAAAAGAATAGCCGAGGTTGCCTTTAATTATCAAATTTGATAGTTTATGATGTCCATTTTTAGCCAACAACTGGGATCCTTTGAGGTTTAATCGAGGGCTAAGATTTGGTATCATTAAAGACAACATATCCCTCTTTCACCTTTTATAAATAGAGGTGGATTTCATGGTCTGAGTATGAAAAAAATCAAGTTTAAAGTTGACAAAAAATCAGTCTCCCTTCCTAGTTTTTTTCTATTTGCCTTTAGTTCTCTCTCTCTCTCTCTCTCCATCGTAACTCCAACCTCACCTATGTCGTGACCAACAGTGGCTCAACGTCCTCCACAAACTCATCTTTTAACTAGTAATAGTAATTGATGCCACCTTCATCTATTTCTTTCTTTCCACTGTAGGCCTCTACTTCCTTTCATAGCTAACACCGACCACCATTTTTTCTACCAATGCCTCTTAAACAACTAGCCATACCTTTTTATTATGGCAACGACCCCATGGCAGGCAACTTTCTTCTTCTCTCCCTTCTCTCTATTCTTTTTCTTCCCTTGTTGCATGTAAACATGAAGTACATGAATTTAAAAAATTAACTATTTTGTTTTTTAATCAAAATAGATTACCCGTTTTAACTAGCATCAATGCTAAAAGCACTATAGTCAATTATCAACAGTTGTTAAATCAGGGATTGGAGGTGTTTTGAGAGACATCACAGCTTGGTTTCTATGTATCTTCTCGTATCCTACAGGTGTAGCAAGAAAGCTTTGGAGCTTAGGTCATCATCTTCCTATGTGGATTAAGTGGACTGGTTCTTTGAATCCGCCTCAACCAACGACTTAATTGTAGCTCAAAATATAAGGCCATGGATATTAGTGCAATATGTTTTTATTATTTCAATAGGTGTTCTCATAGGTACTTTAAAGTATGTCCATTAATTTTTCCCACATCTATGGAGAAAATAATATGGTATTGTAAACCACTTGGCAAATGCTAAGCATTGACAAGGACGGTTTCATTTTATGGTTGTAATTATGATTTTTATTTTGACTTATAAACCTTATGTTCATCTACATGGCTGCTTTGCTTTCAATGCATTATTGATTCTAATTAAAAAATGTTACAAAACATTTGCTTTTGAATAATGCTGTTTTCTTGGTTTAAAAAATATATTTTTAAAATCAAAGCACTTTACAAGATATTTTTTCTTGTTAAAAATTAGAATAGGTTTTTTAAAGTGTCATGCATTTTTATTTTAAAACAAACACAATCTTAGTCAAAAGTTAATTTTATAAGAAAACGTAATTATTGTAGTTTAAAATACTTGGAAGACTTGTGAAATTCTTTTGAAAAGTTAGCACAATATATATATATATATATATATATATATATATATATATATATATATATATAAAACTAGCTAGAAAAATGTTTTGAAAAAATAACACAGCTAGGAAAAACCATTAAAAAAAACTAACACCAACGATTCTTCCTTGCGTATAAACCCTTTTATTTTATGGGTTTTTTTTTCTTATTTTTTTAAATAGAATTTGATTTATTATGGTTTATTTAAAGTTTTGAGGGATAGTATTTTGAGTATAATACAACATCAAATATTAATGAGCAATAATTTTTTTTTAAAAAAAAAAAACACATGTGAGAAACAGTCATTATTTTTTTAAAAAAACCATCTTCTGATCACCAACGGATTCTCAACAAAATGCTGGTGAGATCAGCGAATTTTTTAAAAAAACCGTTGTTTTTACTTAGCGATTTCTAACTAATATACTATATTTTATTTTATTTTTTATGTTATTTTTCAAAATCTTTTTTTTTTTATCCTGTGTTATTTTGAAACACCCAGGCTCGTGGAAGGTGAAGATGGGCGGTAGAGATTTCGTGTTTCTCACAATCGTCACGTCGTCCATCAAAAGGACCAACAAAGAAGGAACAAGACTGTGTTCTTCTAATTGCAAAAGAAACAAGTACTTTTAAAAGGACGAATAACAAACGTCAAATCCAATACTTGGATCCACGTAACCTCAACGCAGACTCAAGGGTTTATACACAATATTTTAAGTGTGTTTCATTCTCTATCTTTTCTTCATTTTTTTTAAAGACACATATACTATATATTATAATCTTCTAATGGAAAATAATGGTAAAAAAATGATTGAATTTTTAAACAAAATAAAGCATTGCCAAGAATTAGGCAAAGCAAAAAAAAGCGAAGATGGTGCGTAGCGGACAAACAAACATATATACTTATTTTTATTTTTACTTATTACAATTGTATATTTCTACTTTTAAAAAAATAAAAGATAGATATGCGCCTGTAAATATTTAACTTTTATTATCTTTTTAATTTTATATATTTTTATTTATTTTATTGTAAAGGTTAGTTTAGTTGTTAAGAACAACTGATTTTTATTTTTATAAATATCTTATGTAAATAGAGTTTATTTATTTAAAATATAAAATAAAAATATTTAGAGTGTTTTTGGTATTGCGGTAGCTTTTGTGGTTGTGGTTTGAAAAAAGTTGTTTTATAAAAGTACTTTTAGTTGAGGTTGATTTGAAAAAATGGGTGTTTGGTTAAAACTGTGGTTGAAATTGAGGTTGAAGAAAAAATAGTTTAATGTGTTTGGTTACAAAAATGCTTTTCAAATTGAAGTTATAAAAATAATTAAATATATATATATATATATATTAATATTAATGATTTTAAATTTAAATATTATAGATTTAACTACTGTTATTACATCATAAAATAAATAATATTGATATCAAATATTTTTTATTATTTCATTAAACTATGTGCAATGTCATCACATACGAAATCTATCCAACAATGACTATATTTTTTATGGTTTCTTAAGCACGCAACAACAAAAACTGAATTTTTTGTTGCGTCATTAAGTGATTTCCTTCTAATTTTTTGAATAAAACACAATAAAAATAAAAATAAAAACTGAATTTTTTTTAACTGGGCCGGACCTGGCAAGAACATAATTGGAATTGCGATCAAATTTCACAAATGTTACGACATCATGCAATATCCTTCTAATTTATGTAGTGTTATTAAATAATATTAAATACTAGTTTTTCGAGTAAAACACAATTTTTTTAAAAAAATCAACAATTTCAGTACGTATAAAATTCATTCGGCAATAACTACAGTTTCCATGATTTATCCTGCGTGCAATAAAATTAAGTAAGATATTATCATGAATAAAATTGAGATTACAATACAAGTAAATTTAATTCACCTTAAACTATTTTTTTTACAAAATAAAAAATAATAATATTGTTCACGTTCACGTGAACAATACGAGTGCAATTAATTAACTACACTAGTTTTTCGAGAAAAAAAATAAAAAAACTTTGGGTGCTGGTTAAAAAAAAAAAAAAAAAAAAAACCTGTTCACGTGAACAGTGCGCAATGGAGCATGGCTCCACTGTTCAATGAACAATGCGCAGTGGAGCCCCTTTCCCACGACGAGCAGCAAAATACTGCTTCTCAAAACTTGCGGTTCAATCTCTGATTTTAATGGGTCTCACCAGCCAGATGCGTTTTGTTTTCCTTAACCAAACGCTATCGTGTGTGGTTGCGGGTGAACCTCACCCGCAACCACACTCTCAAACGACCACTTAACAATGAATTACAATAATCTCTTTGAATCATTATATATAAAAAATTCTCCTTGAAGCACTATGAAGTTAAATATAAAATTAAGAAGATTAATTACTAATTTAAACAAACAAGTGAATTAAAAAAAATAAGAGAAAGGTCATTAATTAAAATTTAAATAAAAAATTAATCAAAAGTTAAACAAAGAGGCTAAGCTTGCTTGCTGAGCCAGGAATCCAAAAGCCTAGGTCCGTGTGCCTAAATGAATTTTTAATAAATTGTTTGTTGTTGCAGAGGACGAATCATCCCATGCATCATTCTTTGGTCACCTTTAATGATTAGAAATTAAAGTTTGAATTTTTAGACTTTAAAAATATATATTTTTTAATTTATTTTCATCTTAAACACTTAGAAACACACTAGAAACATTAAGAAAACTTATTCATAATCCCAAAACAACCTCTCATCTCTTAAAAAAAATAAAAATTAAATAAATTTTAGACCTGAAATTAAAAAAATTAAAGTTTATGACCACAAACCCAAAAAACTAAAAGAAGAGGGACCAATTATGAACAAAATTTAAACTTGAGAGGCTAAATGATAGTTTTGCACATCTTTTGTGGCAAAGGGCTTAATGTTTTTCCATGATGTCAATTTTGGTCCTTCAGCTTCAATTATTTTTTTTTTGTTCAAGCTCATAAATTAATCTTTAATTTAACGTTTAAATATTTTATGGCATGTAAAGGCAAGAGAGATAAAACAAATTGGAAAGGATTTGAGTGCATAAAACCATGAAAATATAACTTGAAAAGACTGAATTGAAAGAAAGGAGTTCAGTGGTTGAAGTGCACAACAATAAAAATAGCAAGGATTGACCTTGAATAAAAAGAAAGTTATTATGAAATTGGAGTGAACAAACAAATGTGAGAGAATGAGAAATGAATGCAAAAAATAAAACATTCATTTGTTTTAATATATAGTTAATATATTTATAACAAGATTGGCGTATGATATGTATAGTAAACAAGAAAACAGTAGCAAAACACATCTATCGTTTTCTTATATGGACTAAAAAATGGCTTGATAAAACATGAAATTCTATTAGTTAAAACCATGGAGGAATTAATTTAAATAGATGTCGATATTTAATTATATATACCTTAACGGTCAAACTTTAAAAAACTATTTTCTAATTTGGCTTTATAAAACATTTGTAGATTATAATACGAAATTATTTATTAAAAACTTTGAAATGAAAATTAATTTTTTAACACGGTATATATTTTTAATAACTAAGTAATCAAAGTTTTAAATCTCATTATGCCAATTCTCTCTAATAAAATTAAACAAAAAATAGTGTTGAATGTGTGCAAGTTTTAAATTTGAATCAATTTTTATTTAAAATAATATGTTAACAGAATATTATAAAACTATTCATTCAATATCACTTGCACCAATTCAAATTTTCAATTAAGTACCCTATATAATATTTATATATTGTTATCAAATCAACTCATGCCATGTGATTAATTATGGTCCCCAATCCAAAAGCCTTTTAGTGGTCATGGGTTCTCTTTCTCACCTAGACTAATTAATTATCCAAAAACCTTTTTCTAATTTGCTTTTTGTATTTTTATTCCTCTCCACTGATTGTGCTCCGCAATTTTGGTCGAAAAGGCACATTCTCCTCGTCTTGTTTTATTTTTTCTGCTGTGTTCACCAATGAAAAATTTGAGCATGGACTATGGTAGAGTGTTTTTTTTTTTTTAAAAAAAAAAAACAAATAGCACATTAAAAAAAATTAAGAAAAATTCAAAATTTATTTAGAATAACAAATTTTAGTAAATTACAAATGATTTTAAAAAAAATTAACAAATGCAATTTTAAAATCTATTTTAAAATTTAATTTAAAAAAATAAATCAAACTCTAATCTCATACAAGAATAAGTGCTCTGTTTTTATATAAACTCTACAAATACAAAAAAAATGTTTTTTAGTTTGACATAGAATATTATTAAAATTGTTTTAGAAGCAGAAGAAATTATAGGAACTTGGTCAAGATAAAATCACGTGCATCTATCTTTTTAATATTTTATTATTATAGAGTTAATGTAAAAATATAACTCTTATTCTTGTATAAATATATAGTTTGATTTATCCTATAAATTCAAGTTTTAAAATATTTTTTTAATATGGTCTCTGTTAATTTTTATAAACAAGTCACAAAATATCATATACGATCGTATTATTTCTTAAGTTTTGCAGGGGGGGGGGGGTTATGGTCAAAACCAAACCTGCGTCCTTACCAGAACATATGTCCTCGGAATTTACAACAGCTGAGCACAGGCACATGTAAGACAACGAGGCCATCAATCACTTACTTCCCCCTTAAACCCCAAAACCTAAGTGCCAGTGCCTAGGTTGTCTTTATTGATCCTGGTAATCAAGTGGCTCTCTCTCTCTCTCTCTGTGTTTACATGGATATTTGTGATTGTAAAGGTTGCTCATCGGAGTGCCATTTGAAACTCTGGTGGAAGGAATAAAAGAGAATCAATCACGTGCGATTTCCTAGTAAGAAACCCAGAGGAGTTTCCAAGGTCACCGTATAGCTGTCGGCCACGACGTAGCTGTCACTTCCATTGGGAATTGCTTCCTTTCCTATCCTTAAATCCCGGGGGTACTCTACCTGCCCCACACCCACACGCCCAGGTCCCCTTTGCTTCAACATCCTTAATAAGACATTTCGGGCTCACTGGCCCAGACTTTTCCGGATCCCCTAGTTCCAGGATTTAAATAAATAAAAAATTAGTATTTTTTTTAATTATTGACTAAATAACATCATTTTAAAAATAATTTATATACATATTGTGATTCATAAACAAGACATTTAAATTTTTTGTTATTTAGAAACATAACATTTAAATTAAATTATAAATTGGATTGCATAAATTATAATAAAAGGAGAAAAAAAGGAGTAAAGAAATAAAAAAAAAAAAAAAAAAAAGATCCTAAAAGTACATTGAATCTCTAATTATTACACCACCAATACTATAAAGAAGATCCCGCCTAAATAAATTTAATGATACAAAAAAAAATCATCAATGATGATTGAAATGTATTATTCTTGTTGTTGTTATTGAATTTGTCTCGTCGAGATTGTTTTATGATAGTGGTAATGTTATAATCAAAGCTTTGAAGTATCTCAGAGATGTTTTTCTATTTTTTTTTCTATTTTTTCTTCTCTCCCTTTTCTCTTTGCAAGTTCCTCAATTTAAATTATGTAGCCTGTTTCACAATTTCTTTGAAATATTATATTTTTTTTAATAACAAATAAGTTTTATTGTCGAGTTTTTCAATCCTGACATATACAAACTATTTTATTTTTCCAGTTTGTTTTTCAAACTAGGTTATTTTTCCAATATTCTTTTAAAAAAACCATGTTAATAAGAAAAAAATAAACTCTACTTTTAGCCACCTTCTTTTTCTTATTTTAAAATAGTTTCAATGAAAGATTACTGGCTATTCATTCGCAGGTTGTCGATATGATTTTAAAATCAATTTTTATTTAATTATGTAATAGTCATAATAAATAATTTAAGAATAAAAATGATTTAATTTTAGAGAGAAAAAATGTATTTTTTTAGTCAAATATTTTTTTTCTTATCAAAGCATTAATTTTTTTATTTTGATGAAAAAAAATTATTTTTTATAAGGAGCATGATGTTTTTGAATAAAAGCCATGCATAATCAAAAAAAAAAATTCACTAGAATTCAAATAATTTACATGAATGAGGAAAAAAATATATTTTTTAATCAAAACCCCTCTTCCTTATTCATGTATTTTCCTAGATAAAATATGTTTTTATTAAAATAATAATTTTCATATAAAATTTTATCATCATATAAAAGGATAATTTCAATCAAAAAATTAAAAAGTAATGCGATGATAATTCTAACATAAAAACATAAAAAAGTAAATAATGATTAGTTTTTACAAAATTATATAAAAATGACATAAAAATATATATTTTTATTGAATATTCATTAGCAATATTTTTAAAAAACAAATATTCATATTAAACTGTATCATTTTTTATAATTGTTTTTTTTAAATATTAGCACAATAGCTCAGATTTTATTTGAAAAGTAAGGCATATTTGGAAGTTTCCAGGCTAATAATGTTTGTTTTTAACCCGAAAAGAATGTTGTTTTAGTTTTATTTGTAAATTATTAATTATAATAAAATTAAAAGTGGTCCTCAAGATTAATTTTTCTTCTCAGTACATCCAATTGGACGGATTAAAATAAAAAAAATGACAAGATGAATTATTATACATTCATCACACCAAAAAGGGTATGAAGTCTTTTACATAGAAAAACTTAACAAGCAAGCGAATTGTTTTCGTGATTTGTGCTTAAAAATATGTTTTTCATAATGTCCAAAAATTAGTTAAAAGGAAAGTTAACTCTCCTACCGATTTAACAAAACCTAAAGCTAGAAGGAAAATTGTTGCAGTTATAGAAACAAATCACTATTTATTGGAATGCTGATTTAACAAAATTATCTCCGGCTCAAAAAACATTTAAATTAGATATTGGGGGCAAGATGATCTTTTCCATAATATAATTGCTTTTAACAATTTGTTAGGGGTTAGGTTAGTAATTTCATTTTTCTATGCACAGTAAAATCACCCATTTACCTCTAAAATAAAAAATATAATACCCTTTAATTAGGAATGTTATGATCTTTTCAATTTTATCAAAATACTAGAATTATTTTTCTTCCTTTAAAGACAAAATTATCATAACTCTTTCACAATGTCTTTTTTGTACTTTTATATTGGTTTTATTCTTAATTTGAAAGTTACTCATGAGCATTATTGTAATTAATTATATATTAAATATTATTAAAAAAAAACATGTTTATATGTGTGGAGCACGCAATAGCGAGTGGATGAGCCCCGCACCTTTCAGAGGCATATGTAAGGATGTCTAACCATCAAAAGCTGTCTTTCATAATAGTGTTTAAAATGTCTCGACGTCACCTCCGTGATAGGGTGATGTATCCACCGAATATTTTTCTGGTTTGATGCTAACATCCATTTTTCCTCTCTTTCCTTCTTGAATTTAGTGTCAATCCCTATAAAAACTCAGACTAGAGCTTGTGATTTATTTTTCTTTCATATTTGGTCACAATTATTTTGATTACTATTTTTTTTTATTTTGAGCATTTTATGAAATTACATGTTTTTTTCAATTTCACCTTTACCACTTCTTAGTCTTTTAAATTTGGACCATATTCTTTTGATTGCTATTTATTTTTTTTAGATCATTTTTTAGATTGTTTCTTTACAACTTCATCCTTGGTTGGTTTTCTATGAAATTTGATCCCTATTTTTTTTTATTGTTATCTTTTTTGCTTTGTCGAGTTTCTTAGATTGATATTTTTTTTTATAATTTCATCATTTAAAATTAACTTGAACAGATATTAAGCTTTTTGATTGAACTCGAGTCTAGGATTTTATAATTTGTGAGTTTTAGAGATTAGATCATGTTTAGAAGAGAATCGCCTACTTTTTTTTTCCTTCCTTTTTTAATCTTTTTTTTAATAGTTTTGCTTTTTTATTTTTTTATAATTTTTCTTTCACGGGGTTAGTTTTGGGCTCATAATTAGAGTCATTGATTTTAAATATTGATTTTTTTTTTCCTTTTAAAAAAAATAATTTATTTCAATTTTATCTTTTAATATCTAATTTATTAGAAAGTGGTCTCCGTATTTCCCTTATTTTTTTTTAATTAGGTTATCCTGATCTTATATATATATATATATATATATATATGTATGTATGTATGTTAGGGTAACCTAATTTGACTCATATTTCTTTGTTACCTTTTTTTTTAGTTAATATTTTTTTTATTTTTCAACTTTGAATTATTTGATAATTAATGAAAGAGTGATTCCATGGCTAATAAATTGTTAGATTTATATAATTATATTTCGTGGGGTTATTAATATTATCATTGTTTTTAGTTAGTACTAACTGGATCTGTTAGTTGACATGGAAAATTTTGAAATTTTTTTTTTTGTTAAAATTAAGTCCGGTTTGTACTTTTTGGATCGTTTTGATGTGTTGATGTCAAAAATTATTTTTAAAAAATAAAAAAACATCATTAACATGTATTTCGACACGAAAAGCTATTTGAAAAATAATTGTTACCACACTCCCAAACACGCTGATGCAGACAAGGTCATAGGTTTGGTCCGGAGAGAAAGTCCTTTGCTTTTGCTTAGTTCAGAGATAAAGCCTAAGCCTTGACTGAATCCAGCCTCTTCATTCCCAATCCTAGATAAAAGCCCCCTGAATTCTAGGCAACCAGATAAGTTTCAGTGATCAGTTTTATCTCCTAAAGAACAGATACAGTCACAGAGATTTCTTTCTCTGATCTCCTTTTCTTACGCAAACACATAATAACGTGTAATATGACTTCGATGCTGTAAAAAGCCGAACCACAGACTTGACTTTGCTTGATTAGACCCGATCCGTCCTTGAAAGATCCACCATCTCTACTCCAAATCCCCGCGTGTCTCTGTCAAACGTCAATCCCTCCCCCCCGCCATCATACCCCCACCTGGAAAAATGTCAAATACCTTGTTGGGTTACAACTTCCACACCGATTGGTATTGGAGGGTTTTTTTTTTAAGCAGAAAAGTATAAAAAAAGTAACATGGTTAAAAACTTATTTAGCTTATTTAGATAAATAATACAGTTTAGCAAATCGTATTGGGCAGCAAATGAAAATCAGAGACAGGGATGGAGGGTTGGATTGTTGTGTTTGGTAGTGTGTGAGAGAGAGATGATTGGGTCTCTAAGGACTAAAGGAAAAATAATGGTATGGAAAATATGAAAGAAGGTTACTGGATTTAATGTGGAGAAGGTGGAGGTTGATGATGAATCAGGGCTGGGAAAATTTTTAAAATGAAAATGAAAATGTGGTCATGGTGGCCCCTCAAGTTTTCAGACAATGGCCACGTTATTGGAGAGGATGATGTGTCTTTTTTAGCTACGGTGGTGCTGTTGTGGTTCGGGTTTTGACTATGGTTTTGGGTAGAGTCTGGTTTTTGGTGCGTGGGGGTAGACAATGGGTTTCAAGCGTGGAGAAGATACTGGACAAATTTATAGTATTCGTTCATGAAGAAATTCTTGATCCTTTCTCTGGTGTTGCTTGTTTTGGGTCAATGGAGGGTGATGAAGATGATAGGTTATGTCTGTTGTTGGTTCTTTCTTTTTTGAATCAAAGGCTGGTACCCCCCCGTGCCCTAGGGAGCTGATTCAAGTCATTAAAATCAAATCTTTTCTCCCTAATCATAGCCTGGTATATTGAAGAACAAAATCACACTTTTTTGCTTTGCTGGAAGATCAATCAAGGCTGCAGATTGGTGCCGAATATTGATGAGGGAGGCTTGAAATCTGGGATTGAGAGCTGGAATTGGAGAATGAAATCTGGGTTTAATTGTTGGATTGCTTAATTGAATTCTAGACTAAATTGAATTATTTTAGACCAAGTCAGTGGACTGAATTGGACTAATTAATTTAATTGGAAACAGTTGGACTCAATTGTTATTTATTGGACTGAAATGGAATTAATTGGATTGAATTGATTGGAATGAAATAACTAGGACTGAAACGAAGTTATATAAATAGTCAATTGGTCCTTGGAATATTTCCCCCTTTTCATTTCAGTACTCAACTTTTGTGTTTTTTCAATTTCATTAAATCAGGGCTTTAAATCATGAATTCCCTTTCAATTTAATCCCTTCAGTTAAGCTTTCTAATTTAGTCCATGTGTTTCAAATTCTTGCAATTTCAACCGGATTTATACTCAATCCCCCTTTTCATTTCAAATGTGTACTTAATTGAATTAATTTAGATCTTCAAATTTAATCACTTGTTGCTAGTTCATTTTTAGTTCCTAAAATTATGCAATTTCAATCAAAATAACTCTCAATTTTGATTTTCTTCTTCAATTATAACCTCAATTTATTTTTAATCTTGGTTATTTGTTTCAAATTTTTCATTGAACTTCAAATTTCCTTTGATCTTAACATAATTAAATCAAATTAATTTTTTTTTTCTCAATGGCCTCTTCAATCAATACCTTTATTATGGCCCAACAACTCTCAAACTTAGTTTTTGCATATAATACTTGATTATTAATCCAATTAACCCTAGCTATATATTTTTTTTTAATTTTTTGTATTTTTTATGATTTTCATGTTTTTTAACTCACAAAAATTAAATAAAAATAATGGAAATAATGAAATGATTAAAATTACTAAAAAGATATATATATTTTAGATTTTTCTAATTTTCAAAATATATGCAAAATTAGGGGGTTAAAAATTAATTTATGATATTTCTGATTGTTTTGTGGGAAATTTGATATTGATGAGGGTTGTTTATTTGGTTATTCACAAAAATCAAATCTTGACATTGGTCTTTCTAAAATAGACTTGTCATTGTGGTTATGCATAAAACATTTATCGTTGATCCCCTAAAAAAAAAACTTGTTGTTTGTAAGATTTTAATATTTAAGCCATTTCTAAAATGAAAATTGAACCCATAAAGATGATAGAAATAGGATTGAGATTTCACCAATTTATTTTGGTTGGTTCTTAACATGAACTTGATGATTGCCATTCTAACTGAAAGGGGCCTTCATTCAAGAATTGATTGAAGATATGGGTTGGAATTTTGGGATTGAGAAGCTAAAAAATCTAGTTTTATTTATGGTATTGTAATTGAAAAATCGAAATTAATTGCTTTTGAGGTTTAATTTCTTGATTAATTTGGACTAAATTGAATCAATTGAGAATAATTAGACTGAAAACTTGAATTGAATTAATTTAATTTAATTGGACTCCATTGGAATTGATTGTACTAAAAATAATGAGATTGAAACAAAGTTAAATAAAAAGTCAATTGGTCCCTTGAATATTTCCTCCTTTTTCATTACAATCCTTGGCTTTTGAATTTTTCTAATTTTGATTGAATTTTCCCTAAACCACATTTTTCTTTTCAATTATATCCCAAATTGAGTCAATATAGACCCTCATCTTTATTTATTTATTACGGATTCATCCTTGGTTCTTGAAATTATTCAAATTTGACTGATTCAACTTCTGATTTTTATTTTTTTATTCAAATAAGTCTCTAATTGACCTTTTAATTTAGCATCGGGTTTCAAATTCATCCTTGACTCTTTAGTTTTTCTAATCTTAGCCAAACTAAACTCAAATTAAGTTCTTATTCTTCCATTTCTCTTCCAATAAGTTTTCAATTGCACACAAAACCATATATTATTGGATTTAATTGAACTTTTCAAACTTGATCTTTGATTTGTTACACTTAGTTATTGGTCCAATTTGACTCCCAAGTATATTTTTTGTTTTTATTTTTAAACTTTTTTGTATTTTTTATGATTATTCCTAGCTTAATTTGGCACAAAAATTAAATAAAAGTGAAAAAAAAATAAAGAAATGATTAAAATTGACTAGATTTATTGAAAATACATATTTTTTTGGATTTTTCTATTTTTTAAAAATATATAAAATAGGGCTAGCTAAAAAATTAGGTTATAATGGAAATGGAAATGGAAATGCATAAACTTCTGATAGCTTTTTTTTTCAACCAATCATTTTCTAATGAGCACTACCTCAAGTTTTGCTAGACGCAAGTATGATCAATTTTTGTAATATAATAAAAATAAAATCTTCAGACCTCCTTAATTGGATCTTCCTACTGCGCAAAGTAAACATATATAATAATCTTCTTTTCTAGTTTTATAATATAAAGAACATAACCAAGGCATAATTAAGATAATTCACCATGTACTATGACAGAAAGAACAGCCGCATTTCTGGTTTGTACGTTAATTGACAAAAGGGCATAAATAAATTACGAACACAATTTACTAGGTCAAATATTAAACTATGTTGTTGGTTTCAAAAGTTTATTATTATTAATATTCTTCTTATTATTATTGTATTTATTATCAGAATGAAAATGAAGGACTGCGATGCTTATCATTATAAATAAGCAATAAAGTTTTTAAGTAGATCTCAGTAAATCTTAACTAGGTATTGTAAAATACTCCTCTGCTGTTAAGAGTCTTAGTTCATGAAAACCATAAAATAATAAGGAACACATGCATTAAGAAAGGGATATGCACAAGTGTAGGTATCTTTAAAGCACTAGATTAGGAAAGGAAATGGTAATAAACAGAGCAAAAGGAGGCAAAACCAGCTTGAAAATTCCATGGAACATGACAAGAGAGCTTGTCAAGTGTACAAAGTATCTCCGTTTCATACCCCTATTTATATTGATTCTTGAAATCAAATTAATGAATAATTAATTTTAAAAATTATTAAAATTAATTCCCATCATTTTGCCTTAATTACCTGTCAAAAATCTAACAGTTTTTTAACTTTAAAACTAAATATTTTTTCATTTGAAAAACTATTAGGGAGATAAAAAAGACTAATTGTTCATACTTGTTATTCATAAGGTGAATATGAATATCATTAGATTTAAAGCCAATTAAGAGAATTGAAACATGACCATTCATATTCTTTTAAGATATTCTTCTTAGCACATGAGAGGATCCATCTCCAAATTTGACTACTTAATTATTATTATTTTTGTCTAATCTAGATTGTTGAATTCAAAATTAATGCTAGATTGTTGAATTCAAAATCAACGAAAAGATTTGAAACATGATGGTCACGTTGTTTTCCAAACATGAGAGGATATGAATACATAATTTTAGTTTAACTAATCCATTTGCCCTGTTAATATTTCAAGAAATTATTTAAAAGATATATAATCTTGAGTCAATTCCCACTATGCGTTCTTATTTTATTTATCATTCTTCTATATGTCACTTCAATAGACAGCTTAAGTTTCGTTCAAAGATTCCTCAAAGTCGTGATCTATAGAAATCTTCGTTCTTACTCTTGGTTCATAAAGCTCGCAGACACGCCCTATTTCTTTATATGTTCTTGGGCATTTCAAAGAAGTTTTGTAGCATAGCAAGAATGAGTCTTATTGTCAATATCTCCGCGAAAGTGTTCTTATAAGGTTGAAGGTTTTTTTGCTGGCTGGACTTATTGTCAATATATTAATGGCTGGACTTATTGTTGCTTCAGAGAGACAGATTGACTGAAAGCTCTCAGGCTGGTGTTTTTTCAAATGGAATTTACTTGAGATTCCTAATGATGGCGATTAGTGTCTGCTGCAAATTCAAATTCCAATTTCTTGGTTGTCATGTGTGGTTTATTGTTCCTCTGCACCTGCAGACTAAAATCTATTTCCTTTGTAACGTTTTGCAAGCAGCTGTGCTCCAAATACATCAAAAAAGATCACATTTACAGACGCATCCAATCTAGTTTTTCTGAAAAACGCTTCATTACTAAACCCATCTTGCTGAACTTCTTGTACTAATAGGCGTTCAATATCAAAGATATTAAAATGATCCTCATTTCTTTCAAAAACGGTCCTACATTATTAAAAAAAGGAGGGAGTTTATGCATAAAGCCATAAACACACCCATCCTCGCATAGATTCTCCAGTTTTTTATTTGTTAATTAATCCAAAAGAAAAGGTCAGAAAAAGCATGGGTAGTGCCCTACAATATTGTCTCCTCATCCCATGTTGGCATAAAGAAAGATATATTTTTCTAAACGGACAAAAGTTTGCAACAGATACGTATTCTGAGAGTAGTGATGAGGACAAAAGGGAAAAGACAAATAAAATCGAAGAAATTAAAACATATATAGTTTTTGATGTATTAATATATAGATCACTGATAACGTGCATATATAGAGTTGCTGTGGTTAAGCTCCAAAAGTTCTAATTCTTGAAATCTTAGTCCTGCATGAATTTCCCTTTCTTGAAATCATATAACAAGGAAATGAAAAATAGATTTATTATTATTATTGTTATTATTATTTTCAGAGCACATATGGGTTTGCGGTTCGGGCTAATGGTAAAATAAAAACATTATTGAAGAAAAAAGTTCCATAGCTTGGCTTCACATGGTGTCCGGTACTCTAGTTATATCCACTGCAATATACTAGACAAAGCAGATTTAATTTGTGATGCTTCAGTTTTCCATTTACATGGATGCATAGGCTTCAGACAACTCTTTCGATGTCCTCTCTTTGTTTCAAGTAATGTTTACTGTCCCTGTCTTTACTGTGTCATTTACGTATGTTTAGTGGCAGCTGTTGCTATGCTAGCCATGCAGCAAAAAAACCAAACACTCTACCGGTGAGATGGGCGTCCTGTTGCCCATGATATTGGACCCGTCCTCCGATCTCCGGCAACTTTAATGGTAAGAGAACAAAGGCAACAGGGGAGCCCCCGGTGAGAAGGGGGAGAGTTTAAATCTTAGGGCCTCTGCACGAAGATTGGACGCTAGCCCACTCGGTCTGTCAATCTCAAGCCTTGGATTTGTATCTGACTATTTGTGAACTGAACTTTATTTATGGACTGATCAGCTTTCCTTTTCTTTGTATGGGCCTAACTTAGGTCGCCACGTTTAGTTTGTGGCCCAGATTACACTGAAAGGCTTTATCCCTATTTCTGGGTTGAAACAACTTCTCGTCATAAAATGAGAATCGTGCCCCCTTTAACAATTAAAAATTAACATAAAAAAAACCCTAAAAGAGTAGATGAATTCATTATTTACCTCTAGACTATTTTTTAATTTCATATTTTATTATTAAATTTATTAAAAATTAATTTTAGAATTTATTTTAATTTTATTTCTATAATATTATATTAGTTTCATTATCCATGTAGCCGGATTCTAACCTCGGTTGATTTAGATTATTTTTTATTTTTTATAATTAATTATTTTTTATTTTTATTCTTTAATATTGAGTTGATTGAGAATTAGATTGCATAATTTATTTCAATTAACTTTCTAAGTGGATGTACTTGTCTTAGGACCTTATTAGTGGGTTTTAGGTTAACTTGAATATATTTTTGTTTTTTTTTTAATTTCATCATTAAATATTGGCTTGATTAAAAATTAAATTTTATAATTTTTTTTTATTTAGTTTTTACAAAGTTATCAAGGTCTTATAACTTGGATTATAAATTTGATAAGTTAACTTAAATTGATTCAATATATTTTCATCTTAATATTAAAAACAACTATCGTCTTATATTTTTTTTAGACAAATTATATTTTTATTTGCTATCTTTAGACTTGTTAAATTGACTGAGTTACCGTATAATTTAATTTTTTTCTACTAGAAAAACATTAGTAATGTCTAAATATTTTTTTTTGTCTAAGAAAATTTGATCATATATGTAGCATAGTGCATGCTAATGATATAGTAAAAGCTAAAATGAATTTCAGACCCTTCAATTTTGGCATATTAATGATCCATTCTTATACATCCTATTTAAAAAAATCCAATTGCATCCCTACAGTTAAAATTTTTAACATCTCTTCCTTTTTAAAAGGTCACGGAATTCACTAATTAAACCCACCTTTTACATTAATGTCTTCTAGTTTTTCTCACATCCGGTTCTTACAAGTCCTCATACATATGATAATATCTGCTACTTGAAATCTTCTAGAAATAAAAAATAATTATAAAAGATGCAACTTGGTAGATTCCATTAATCAGGGACGTAAAATTAGACAAGAAAGTGTTATGATCCTAATTTTATATTGAAAAAGGTACAAATAATTATAAAGGATTACTCAATATTTTCTTTTTTTCTCATCCTTTTAGATTGTTTTGCCATTTATAAATTAAATTTGTCTTCTAAAAAGAAAAGCAACGTTGTTCTATTGCAGCAATTAAATTACCTAATTGGCACTTGATTATTTCAAAATCATCAAAGGAAGAATTCATAAATTAATTCATAATATAAAAAAAAAACATTCGATTTTTCTTTCTCTTTTCTCTAGCCAACACATTATGCAAAGCAATTAGATGACCGGGGACAACTCCCTTTTCTTCACTTTAAGCGTGTTCGGCAGTGTGATAGCGGTTGCTTTTCAAATAGTTTTTCGTGCTGAAATATATGCAAATGATGTTTTTTCATTTTTTTTAAAATCATTTTTGACATCAGCACATCAAAACGATCCAAAAAGTACAACCGTAACTCAATTTTAGCAAAAAAAATTAAAATTAAAATTTGCCAAAACGCAGTTACAAACGCAAAAACAAACGCTTCCTTTATCTTTTAGTTCTTTTTTTCTTAAAAAAATAAAATTCTAGATCTAGTTTTTCATTATTTTTGTTCATAGATCTATAATTAGTGTTCAAAGATTTTATACACCTCACCGTATATTACTTAACCGTGAATTATGTAGGATGTGTGTGAGAAAGAGACAGGCCTCGGATGAAATCAAATGAGAACCCCTTTATTTTTTAACATATAACATCAACTAAAGGGAAAAAGTAGAATAACACAAATTATTAATCCAAATTCATGAATAATAAAATACTTCACCATCATCATGAGGAAGTTATTATATTTTGAAAGTTGAACCTTACTATTTCAAAATAAAAGATGAAGCATTATTATTATTATTATTATTATTATATAATCATAATTAATTTTTGTGAAAAAAAGAGAGGAAATGATAAGAAGGATAAAAATAAATTCACACACTTAGTTGGTTTGTTTTATAATCCAATGAATGAAAAGTTCAACATATTATTTTTATTATTTGATTATTTTAGTTTTTTGAGTTTAAATCTTTTTATTTAATTAATTTTTGAATAAAAAATATATATAATGTTAGTGTATACCAATGATTCATTACTAAAACTTAGTACTAATATTTGGAATCCTATTCATCAATACCTTCATACTTGTACTTGATGAATTTGTGAAAAACTCCAAATAAAAATCAGGTTTTTCATGGGCGCCGAAACGTGTGGAATTGAATTGGACTATGTACCTAAATTTGATTATTTTTATAAAATTAAATTTCTCACATAATGAGAGACTCTCCAATACTTTAAGTCAAAGTATATGAGATTAAAAAAAAAACATAAGAGTGAATTGATGAAGAGTGAAATAGTGAGTTTAAGAAAATTATATCTTTCTCTTTATAGATGCTTGCCATGGACATGAAGAGTTGGATGACAATTAATTCATAAAAATATTAGCATCCAACATTAATTGTAGTATCTGGCTCTTTATTAATGGAGAGGTTGGTGATTATCAATGATAAATTAACTAAAAATAACTATTAATCAGAAGAAAAAAAAATACTAATTGTATATGATGCATGTTTGCACTATTAACTACAGAATATACTCAATATAGTGCAGACCCTAAATAAAAAGTTTGTGCATCGACAGTGCATGATGTCATATTTTGACTCCTCAGTACAAAAAAAAGTATATTTGGTGTGTGGTATTGTACAGTGTATTGAAAAAGGTTAGAGAAAGGGGGGGAAAACCTAGACGGGCCAGGCCAGGTGTAGCCGTTTAGGCCTTCATCTAAAGTGATATGGTATTGGCCATTGGGGGTGACCATGCTGTTCGGGCCAAAGCCCTAATTTCGTGACTCGCATTTCTAGCCATGAAGGTCTAAGATTTCTAGTCGTTCATGGCTAGATTTTTTTCTTCTAGATGAAAACTGTGACTTATATAGAGATAATAAAACAAAAGAAAGTATAATTGATTTAGCTGAGAGAGTTAAAATGACAAGTTTCTTATTTTTGATAGCATTAAAGAAATTATCCACCCCCACTGATGGAATCCTCGATGAACAAAGAACTCTATCAGTAAAACATGCTATTTTTCATTGGAAAATTACATAGAATTGCTAAGTGTTTTGATTTATATTAATAGAATCACCAATAGAAAATTGTTATTGATGATTCTGTCAATTATCATCCGAAATATGAGATGTATTATTGATAGGTTATTTGTCGTCAATACATCGGTAATCTTTGCCGATTAATTAACTGATAAAAATTGGTTATCGTGAATTTTTATTGTTAATAATAGTATTTTGTCGGTGTAACTGTTGATAATTAAATAAAATTACTGACAAATCTAAAATCACAAACACAACATTAACCAACAAAATTACTCTGTCAAAAATCCATTAGATATAATTTTACTAATGGATTAAAAGATTATTTTACGACAGAATATTCCGTGATGTAATTCATTTTTCCTCGATGAACAAAAAGTGTTCTACGATGGATCCGAAACCACTTTTTATATTATTTTTTAATCGCGACAAGGACTAGTTGATTTATCTCGGCATTGCAAGTTACTAGCAATCAGATGGAGATAATCAAGTAACTTCTTAAAGTAATTGCAATACATTCTTTTATCTTTTCCAAGTGGCTGTTTGTGTTTGTCTGGACAGTTTTTTTTTTTTAGTTTTTTTTATCCTATGATTTGTGTTCGAGAGAAAGGGATATTTATGATGTTAATCATGAAGAATATCCTTTGAGACGATGATATCAATTAAGGACTGGTTGTCAAATTGACGCCTTATCTATTTTTAGAAAAAATATATATGTTTTCAAGACGTTACCCACTAGAATTCAGGTGATTAAAAATAGGTTGAAATAAATTATTTGGAACTTGTTATGCAATTCAATAATCAACTGCTTAGTTTGCTATTAAGAAACTATATATTAAGTAATTCTTTTATGTCAAAACCCCTGATTAAAATAATGCTGTCTTCATCCTTTTAAACGTAGTAGGATATGGCGATCAAAGGGAGACAAAATATATACATGTTGCAGTGTAGCTAAGCATAGGTAAACCAAAAGGCAGGCCGTAACTGGTAACAGTATTCATGTATTAGGGTTTGTAGTAGTGGTGACGGTTTAAAATATATTTTACTTATAAATATATTAAAATAAAATTTTTTATTTTTTAAAAAATTATTTTTAATATTAACACATTAAAACGATCTAAAAACATAAAAAAATTAAAATTTTTAGAAATACAATTACACTGTATTCCCAAATATTTTCTAAATAGTTCAAGGCAGGTAACACAAACAAAGAAAAAGAAAAGTAATTAAGAACTCTATTTCTTGTTGTAGTCGTTGGTGAAAAAAGCTATGAGAATAGAGCATTTATTAATTCATTTGCTTCGTTTACTTGCGAGCTTCAAGACACAGATGCAATCACTTGTACTCTATTTGACAACATCAAACCAATATTATATTTCCTCTCACAGTCCATCAGTTTACACAATTCGTCTTTCGATTTTGCATGTCCTTTTGTTTATGTAACAAGAAGAAAGTAACAAGAAGGAGAATAATGGAAACAAGTGAGTCGAGGCTTGGTTGTCCTTGAGAGTCACATTCAAGTGGATTTGTGCGCTGGAAACACGCTTGAAAACACTTGCTAAGATTATATTTTATCTTCCTGTCAGCAGAATGTAGGAAAACTACAGAGAGAAACTAAATATAGCTTGTTGAATTAATGAGTTCAAATAACGAGCATACTTGTGTATTTATACTGTAGGGTTAAGTAATTTCTTATGTTCAAATAGTTTTTTCAATTTGAGTGATAAATTACCTATAAAAGATCTCAAAATTTGGTTGAGTGGATCACATATTGTATTTGCAGTGCACAACATGGCACAAGTTCAAATCATATAAATTCCTTGAAAATAGACCGTCAGAAAGTAGTTTCCTTGTGAATCTCTCATCATTTGTTTGGAAACAAAGTGACTGGATGGAAAGAAAAGGGAATGAAGGGAAACTAATTAGTTAACCTTATTTAGGAAAAACTCTTAATTGGAAGGGAAAGAAACTTTTTTAACCCTCATTTCCCTCCTTTTCATGAAGCAAAATTTTTTTTTTCCCTTAATTGGTTGGAGGGTGGAATGAGAGGTTGAACCGATTAAGAACTAGATTGAATCTACTAAAAAATCAAATCAATTTGAAGATCAATTCATTAATTATATGTCATTTGATAAAAGGAAATGTGAAAAAAATTAATCTTTAATTCCATGTACTAAACCAACCTGATTGAACCAGTGAACTATCAATTAAAATGATAAATGACACCGATATTTTTATTAATTCAAATTCGGTTTGATTTAATAACTTTGCTATATTTACCTCGTTACAAGTTCAACAAGGTGAACCTATTTTCTTTCCTTTCTCTAAAATATATTTTCAACCAAACTGCTAATCGAGTATAAATGCTTTGTTTGATGAAGTTAATAATAAAAAAAAATACTAGTAACTAAGAAAGAAATTCACTTGATTTGCTTAATAAAGGGATCGAATCTTATGAATTAGGAATCGTTTTTCAAATGTCAATTTATATTATTATCTATATCAAATCTGAAAATCCATTGGGTTTATCATTTATGTTTTTAAGAAACTTGTGCTTGGTACTATATTTAATATCTTACTCCAGTGTCAAACGAATTTCAACCATATAAGAAAATAATTTTTATACTATAGCACAAGTGGCCAAAAATAAATTCAAAATGCCACACCATTCAAATGCACAAAATCTAATGATCTGAATAAAGCCATGTCATATGTTTTTAAACTCAAGTAATAATTTAAAATTTAAAATATAAGTTATTAAGTGAGATTTAAAAATAATTTTATATTAATTTTCAAACATACATTCTCAAATAAAAAACTTTAAACTTGAAACTTGCATATGTTTATGTTATTTTATACTAAAATTTTTAACTTAATTAAACAAAAATTGAGAATAGTAAGATTTTAACATGTGAAAATTTGACAATTAAAGTTATAATAATATGTCAAAAAAACATTCTCAACTCAAAAATCTAAACTACCCGATAAAATTACAATATTCTTATATGAACTTTCTAACATTAGAAATGAGTGAAAAGAGAACCCCTACCCTAATATATACCAACACAACTTATTAAATTGTTTTTATACGTTGAAAGGGTTTTTCATAAAATTGATAAGAGAGCTTTGAGAGAGATGAAAAAAGAAACTTACCTTGTGATTGTTTGAAAAATAAGTTGTCGGAAAAATTGATAAGAAACTTACCCCATGTTTTCATTATATTTTCAGAAAAAAATTACAAAAAGATACTAAAAATACATTTTTTTTGAAATGATTTGGCTTTTTTTATCATTTTGTAACATTTGACCTTTCTTTTAATGCCTAAACATGGTAAATTCAAAACACCACTCACGTTCTCTTTAATTTGATAAACCTGATAAATAATTACAATCATTAACAATTAAAAAGAAAGGAGTAATGAAATTAAGTATTATAAGAGTTAAGAATTATTAAGCACTGTTTACATGCGTTTTGAACTACGTGAAAAATTATTTATCTTGTAATTAGAAAATTTGAGATTCAATTAGATGTGGAATTTGAGATAGTAAAAATTGATGATGTTGCTTATAATGAATTATTCAATCTATCAATTTATGAGAATATAAGATAAAATTATTTAAAAATAACATGTTAATATTGTACTTACTGAATAAAATGTCTTAATTCATTGCAATTAAATAATACATAATTATGTGTATGTCTGAACTTGATTTCTATCAAGTATCTTCCCTCCACTATATTGTTTTGTTGAAGATTGTTCCAGATTGGAAAATATTGATAAATTCTCACTCAAAGGTATTTCCCTACAATCATCATGTCTTGTAACGTGGTTGATTCTTATTCTCAAAATAGTTCGAGATAAATGTTAAGATTTCTTAAATAATATAGGCTTCGCATATCAAAGCCTCAACATACATATTGTTTTTAATTTTTTTTTTTTAAGATTGAACAAGTATCTGCATAGAATTAAATGAATATTTTAAATTAAAAAAAAAGTCAATATAAATTTAATTGAGATGCATGTGTAATCCTTAATATCTTGAATGGATACATTTATCTATACTGGATAAGGTCTCATACTTTTACCTCAAACGATAAATATATGGATAGATGTTCAATTAGATCGAAGAAGGATAGAGAGATTATTATTTTAATTTTACAGATTGTTCAGACGATATTCATTTCAAGGTTCTCCATATGTTCGGTATATAATTTGTTAGAGCATATATATATAAAAAGTGATTGATCTCTGTAAATGCATTTCATATCTCTTTTGACAATAAATCCTGATAAGCAAGTGAAATGAGTGTTTACATAAATATATGACAATCATGACTCTTCATTTCATATAATATATTATTCTCTAAATTCATCAATCTAAATTTGTTCGAAGCATAACCATAAGAAAAATACAGACTTTAAGTCATTGGTAGACAAGTAATTGTTCTTTGAACGTTACTTAATGAATAATATGAACCTCTTAAATCGTAATAAGTTTTATACATAAATGTTCCCATCATGTACTAAATAACCCAGGATAGAATGGTATAATGTTGTGCCCTATTCTTTGAAAATTATTTAGTATGCAGATCATGACCATAGATACTCAATTTTATGTATTAATTGATCCTAATGTAGGTTAAATATATAACCTAACATAAAATGGTCTAATCTTAGGGCTTTATCCTTTGGGTGTTAATTAACGGACCTTAGGTCCAATTAATGTAACATTATTATTCATCAAATAACACTGGGATGGTAAGGTCCAACATTGAACCATGTTTTTTGGATGTTGTTAAATAGATAATAAAGACAATACTCAAAAACATATTAGTTTAGTCAGACCATATAAATACAATTATCATTGAAAATATATAACAACACAATTTACTTTATGTAGGATGTTTATGGTGATGTTTATTTTTCTTATTACATAAGTAGCTGTTTATCCAAGATCTTATAAACTAGTTAGGGTTTCTAGTTATCATAAAAATAAATGGCAAATTTTTTTATTTTTTTTTTTTTTTTTTTATCTCTTTTTACATGTAGTTCGCCTCGATGTCCCACTTGCGATACAAGTTACAATAGTAGAATAAAATTAAAAAAATCAGAAATGTAGAATGTTATTTAACATTTAGAGTGAGTAAACCATAAATATAGTTTCATGTTTTTTTCTCCTTTCATATGTTAAAACTTCTCAAATTTTAAACATATATTATTTATTAAAAATAATATTTATATTAATTTCACACTCATATAATTAAATGCATTCAAATCATAAAGGAACTCATATTTATATCATAAAAATGCTATACCAGATTTATTTAATTACTTTGTTTTTAGGTGAAATCAGATTCCTTAATCGCACTAATTGCAAACACTAAGTGGAACTCACAACACAGTCAATGCCATGTCGTTTGGAGAGTAGTTATATATATCTCGAATATGACAGCACTAAAGAGGTTTACTTGTTTTTTTTTTTTTCATAGAGAATAATGAGAAAAGTATCGAAAACAAAAGAAGATTTAAGGATTTTGTACATGAGAAATAAATATGCCCTTGGTTCGAGCCAAGTACAATTATTGTAAAAACCAAAAATAAAAAAAAAATGTTTAATTAAACCATAAATAAATCATATAAAGCCAAGTAAAGACATTTTGGTAAATATCGTATTTCTTAAGTAGTCTTCTCTTATTGCGTTGTGCTCTTGCTGCAAGTTAATGCAAGAGCGGTTCCCCAACTACCATGTGATCATTTTATGTATAGGCAGAAATATTGGGGATTAAATGGGACATTCTTTAAAAGAGCAATCAATGCGCTGCTACAACAGCCTTCCATATCCTACAGGATTAATTCATTTTCCTTTAATCGGACAAATCATTTCCAAACGCTCATTAATTAGTAGCCTCCACTAATTTCTGTATTATCCATGTCTGTTTGTATGATTTGTTAATTGTCTTATATATTTAATATTTAATTTTATGGGACTCAGGTTCTGGTATGTGGCATTGTGGTCCAATTGTCTCATGTTTTTTCTTGATTGTTTTTGTTTTAAATTATTATTTTTATATTTTTTATTGTTTTAATGTAATGATATCGAGAATAAATTTTAAAAATATTATTTTAATATATTTTTAAATAAATAAAACACAACTTTTCCTATACTTTCAAACATACATATACAAGTGACCTCACAAATTAAGCGTTGAATTAATAAAAAATACATACACAGTAGCTATGGCTGTGTAGGCCAAGAAACTTCATTAACATTAACAATATATAACCCCAATAATTGAAAATAGCATGTCTACCTTACAAATAGGTTGAAATCAACGGAAACTTCAATCCTTTCTTATAATTAAACTTCCGATTGAATGATACTGTCCATTACGCACTAATTTGAACCATTGAAGGCAGAAAAAAATGCAAGAGGCAATTGAACCAGTAACAGTGGGGCGTTGAAGCCAAAGTAATCATAAATGTTGTCCTTACGTATGAAGTTAGCTAGTTGGGAGGGTAAATTATTGCAATGCAAATCTTACTAAATTCCAATTGCTTGCTACAAAATTTTGGTGATATCCTCGGTGTTAGGGTTCATTTTGTCTCGATCTCTCGCCTTAGCCCATCCCCTATTTAACTCTTCTCTCCATTTGTTTCCACATCACCTCTATCACCTATCTTAAATGTTACTAGTACTATGGCTGCTGAGATTGGCCTTCTCTCCTTGATCCAACTCCAAAATTTACCTCAATCTCACCAAAATCAGTATCAACATCAACCGAACCCCAGTGAGACCCCTAGTTTCTGGATGTGGAACCCTAAGCAAACTCAAGAAGATGATGACTCCTGGGAGGTTAGAGCCTTTGCCGAGGATACAGGCAACATCAACGGCACCACCTGGCCACCACGGTCTTACACTTGCACCTTTTGTAGAAGAGAATTCCGGTCCGCTCAAGCCCTAGGCGGTCACATGAATGTGCACCGCCGTGACCGCGCTAGGCTCCACCAAACACAGCCTGGCTCAACCAATCCTCACTCATCGACTTCCAGTTCTTCCTCATCCACTCTTATAATCCCGACCCAAGAATTTCCCCCAAATTCCGGGTTATGCCTGCTCTACCAATTACCAAACCCTAATGGGGTCTTCACTCCCACAAATATGGCTGCATGTTCTGTTGATTCATCTTCTACTCTTATCTCTATCACACCATATCCCCATAGCAACTTGGTGGGACCATCTCTTAATTTTCCGGTAGCACCACCTGAGATAAGCACTTCTCATTGTTACTCTAGTATCAAAGCCGAGCCCTCGGCATCCACTGATCATAGCAATGGTATCAAAAAGAACAACTGCAAGGAGTTGGCAAACGAAGAACTTGATCTAGAGCTCCGGCTAGGGCATAGATCATCATCATAACAGATAAGAAAGCTTCAGTATTTTTTAGTGTTATTTGTTTGAGTGCTATGCGTGTAAAAAAGAGTGCCCTTTAATTGAAGAAACAGTCTATTTTCATTGACTTGAGTGAGATTTTTTCTTTCAATTAATCAAAAGTTCATTAGAGGGTGTGAAACTCAAGGTGCTGTGAAATTTGAACGCAGAAAGCTAAAGAAAAGCACCGTGTAAATTAAAAGGAAGAGAATTAATTAATTATGATTTATTCATTGACAAATAAATGACACAGTGTTAGGGCTCGGTTGCTCCACTGATAAAGTTGGCATCGTACTGTCATTTTCAATTACGGATCTATGTATAAAGTCTGTCTGCGTTATATTTCCGTGGGCACTATTTGCATTAATATTGCTTAAGACGGATTCACACCTCCTTTCTTTTATCTTCCAAAAAACACAGAAACTGCCATCTTTTAGTGTTTAGAGCTTCACAGAAAGTGCACCTCTGAGCAGACATTTAAACAATTCTAGGAAGAGTTCATGCCAAAGTTAATGCATTTATTTTCTTTAGAAAGCCGTACCCTGTAGGTTCAGATATATATTCATGTTTCTACCACCATATTATTTGTGCTAAAGTACTCTCAGATTCCCCCTGAATCCATTTTGGAGTGCCCAAAACAAAAGGGCCACCGAGATTCTTCTTCTTTTCTTTTTCAATACTTCTTTCCTGATCTCGTTTTTGAACAAGGCTATGAATTTTCTGAATGTTAGTGCTATTGATGAAATGGTAAGAAAATCTTCATGTACATATGGAGGCGATGAAATGGTCGCCATGTATATGGGATGATGTCCCAAAAAAACAAAACGCATCAAAATTTCACTGTCCTCCCATGATGTTTAAAGAAGAAGAAAGTAATAAAGAAAAACTAACCCTTTGGCTTCTAATTATACCACACTCCGTTCACCACTCCAAAATAATATTCTAGTGACAATTATTCATTAACAATGCTATTATTTTGACCATAATATCATCACAAATAGATGTTATAACGTCATTTAAAAAAAAAAAAAACTATTAGTATACATGTTTAGCGGCAATTATATAAATTTTACTAGAAATTATAGGAGTACTTTATGGACATTAGACATAAAAATATTTGATTCAGATTTTATTGAAACAGATGCCTTAGTATCAATGTTAGCAAATATATATATAGTAAACTGCAAATGGAACACCAATAGACATTTTAAAAGAAATAGCATGACATCAAAATAGAAGAATTTTGATTAAAATTCATTTGACATAATTAAGTTGAGCACAAGTGAACATCTGATATAATTTTTAGGGATTGATTTAATGGTTAAAAATGTATATTTCATTCTTTAATTTTTTAGGTTCAAGTTCTTAGGCACCTACTCAAAGAAAATTATGAATTTTTTTTAATGCGCCAGATATTGTGTTCTAAGAATTATATAAAAAATAAACTTAACTTTATTGATATACAAATTAATCTGAAAATAATCTTTAATATCCAATAAAGAAAAATGATTCATTCGTGACAGTGTTACGGGAGCAAATGAAATTTTTATTGTCCCTTTTCTTTTAATTTTCTTTTAACTTGTCTCTTATTGTACCAAATCATAATTCAATTTGTTGGGTGAGGATGAGATTGAAAGATAAGGAACCAAACTAAAAAAATATATAGGGAACATGTAACTTTAAAAAATTAGGCAAAATATTTATTGTAATTCCTATACTTTATAAATTATTAATATCGGGTCCTTCAATTTTCAAAAATAAAAGGAAAAACCAATTTTTATTTCAAACTTTATTTTTTGGCTTTTAGTGAGAGAAGTAAGAAAAAGTCGTTGGAATCCAAAACTAAAGAGAAAACAATCTTTGTTTACATCCATTATGGACACTAAAAACACTGAAAATAGTGTCAAATTACTTTTTTTTTTTTTATATGAGAAGAGTCATATTAGGGGACTTTTTTACCTTGAAATTACCAATAAAAACATATATGATCTTGGTAAGATTTTTAATTTCAGGTTGATTTTGAGTTTGAGGATGGTTTTTTGGGGTTTTTGAGACATAAATAAGTTTATCAAGTTGTCTATAATTTTTTTTAGATTTTTTGGGTAAAACAAATAGGGTTGAGAACATGGTTTTTTACTCCAAAAACCCATGAGCTTGTTTTTTTGACCACTATTATTGCTGAAAACAAAACAATTGGGTCGAACACCTCAAACGCAAAGCAAAAAAAGATCCTGCCATGTGAGCCTAGATTGGCAAACTCGAGCACCTCTTATTTTTTTTTAAAAAAAAATTATATATATATTTTTTATTTTCAAAATTATTTTTTTATTTATATTTAGATTAGTTCCTCTTCTCTCTTTTATTTTATTTAGAAAGCCTCTTTTAAATAATGATTATTTTTTTTGTTATGCATTTAATTTTTTAAGAGGTTTTTCTAATCATTTATAATTTTTTTTATCTTTTATATAGATGAATTTTATTTTAAAAAATAAAATAAAATATTTTCATATAATATTTTTAATATGTGCAGCTTTACATATTATTGTTTTTCCTTTTATTTTATTCAATCAATTTAATGTGTGTCTATTTCTATTATTATTTGATTGATTAAAAAAATATTTTTATTTCCAGATAATATTTTTAATATGTGTAATCTTGTATGATTTTTTTTACTTTTATTTTATTTAATCAATTTAATGTTTATCTATTTTTATTATGGTTTGATTAAATAAAAAAAATTTAATAAAAAAATTAACAAACATAACCAGGCAAGTATCTCATCTTGTAAGATTAAATATCTTAATCTACATTTGTTTCTTTATTTTTTAATTTTATTTTTAGTTATTTTTTATTTTTTATGTTTTATTTTATTTTTTAACACATATAATTTTTATTTATTTAAATATAAATATATATATATATATATATATTTTAACTTAAACTTCATTTAATTAAAAAAAATATTTAAACCACACAAAAAAATGCGAGTTAAATACCTATTAAAAGCGAAAACGAGTACGTTCTTATGTTGTCACGCTATGGACTGAGCAATTGCCAAATCAATCATGGAAAACCAATCAAAAGTAAGTGAACTATTATCTCATCGGGATTTGTGCAATTTAATATAGCCATAAATTAACAATCGAGAATGGTACAAATCTCTCTCTCTCTCTCTCTCTCTCTCTCTCTCTCTCCTCATAAATTCTCCTCCTTTTTTTTTTTTTTTTTTTTCTGGTTACTTCAATATTTCATTATACTCCCTACATCTTATAAAAGCTGTTTATGAATATGGTAATTATTGATTTTTCAAATATTTTTTTATTTAAAAATATATTAAAATAATATTTTTATTTTTATTTTTATTTTTAATATTAATACATTAAAATAATTTAAAAATACAAAAAAACTTAAAAAAAAAAGGCTACAATATCTCTCTCTACAGTAGAGGCAGAATATCGTGCCCTGGCCTCCACCGCTGAACTCATGTGGTTCGTGAATTTGTTGCAAAGCATTGGTTACTATATTATGCCTCCAAGGTTATGCTATGACAATATTATTGGTATAGCTATGGCTAATAATCTAGTCTTTCATCATCAAACAAAACATATTGAAATTAACATCTATTTTATCAAAGAACACATTGCTAGTGGTACTCTCCTACTAGAACATGTTGCTGGCCTTGATCAACTTGCAGACATACTAACCAAACCATTTTATTCTGCCAAGTTTACTTCCAATCATGACAAGCTCTATGATGTATGCAATATTTTGTTACCATTTAGATAGGTAACAATCACTATTGTATCTGTTATCATGTGTATAGGCAACGATCACTTTTGTAGTCCTACACACACACACACACATATATGACTAATGACAAAAGAAAATATGGGTTAGCATTTTTCTACACAAACAATTGCAAAAAGGGCTAAAATGGTTGAATAATTCAATTCGCACCACATTTGCAAGCAAAACATCTTGGTTGCAAATCCATTTGGAGCTATCATACATCATTGCAAATGAATAAAATTATATCATAAATTACAGTTACCAGATTGTCAAATTCACAATCGAAGCTCAATTTCTTATTGTTACAAATCTCAGTTACATTCTTTAATCTTCATGAGTATTTAGAAGGTATTTCTATTTATAATTTAACCTTTTTTTTTAATAATTGTCCTTTTAAAGACATTTAAATTTGATTATTTGGCCATTTCTTTCCAGGGTTTAGAAGAAAGAAAACAAACTAGAGTTAGCTACTAGGCATATGATTACATAAGAAATCATTAGCTTTTCTAATACAAGCTTTTTTTTTTTCCTTGAGATATTGTTTCCTCATCCTCTAGTGTTTAGTAATTGTGGTTATTAGTGGGTAATAAAATACAAATATATCAATACCTAACAAAAAGAATACAAGAAAAAAAAATCATAAATAAATAAAATTACCTTAAAAATAAAAAGAAACAAACATCAGAAATGAAAAGTTATTCAAGACTTTTAGGGTTTTGCTATTGCTTCTATTAGTGGTGGTGGAAAGGTTGTAAACATTGCTAAAGTTTTTAAAGAGGCTCTTAGATCATTGAATAATGCTATTATTTACAATATTTATGAGAAATCAAGACTTTAAAGCTAGAAGTTGAAATCCTAAAAAGCACTAAAAAGAGCAAGGATGTGTCATCTTCCAAGTTATAAAGAAGTAAGTAAATTATAAATAATATGTGATCTTTGTACCATATACAAGAATCTCTATGACACCAGAAGTCAAAAGTTCAATGGTGCAAGGTTAGTGATAGAAACACATTATTCTTCCATCTATCTGCTAGTACTAGAAAAAAAAAGTTATTTTCTCTATTTTTGTGGATTACATAACCATCTTTAAGCTAGCTAAAGTGAAATAAGAAGTTGTTAAGTTTTATAAAGATCTTTACTCTCTTGAAAAATAGTATAGACCATTTTGCTCAAAACTAAAATTCCATAAACTTTTGTATTCCTTATCTTTTACTATAAAGCTTACGGAAGTTAAAGCTACTATTTGAGATTGTGATAAAAATAAAGCTTCTAGACTTGATGATATATTTTTTTTCATTAAGAAAACTTGGGATATAGTAAGAGGCGATGTCTTTTGTATGGTTAGTAATTTCTATATGGTTGGTTCTCTTCCCTACGACATCAATAATTCATTCATCACTCTAATTCCTAAAGGTATCAAGTCTCTTCCCCAAGACATCAACAACTCATTCATCAATCTAATTCCTAAAGTGGTTGGCTCAACAACCTTAAAGACTCCAGGCTTATCATCCTCATTGAAAGTCTTTACAAATTCATATTGAAAGAGTTGGCTAATAGGTTTAGAGTTGTCATATTTTAGGTTATTAGAGATTTTTAGAATGCTTTTATCAAAGAAAGACAAATACTAGATAATGTCCTCATTGCCAACAAATTACTCAATTATTTAAAAAAGAAAAAGATAAAAGGTTTTTTCTTTAAATTGACTTCTATAAAGCTTTTGATAAGTGATTTAGGATTATCTAGATGAAGTTATGGCTTGTATCAGTTTTGGTTCATGATGAAGAAGATGGATATAATATTATATTTTGACAACAAAGATTTTGGTTTATTTATTGCTCTCAAACTGATGAATTATTTATTGAAAAAAGGATTGCATCAATAAAGTCTCTATCACTTTTTTCTCTTTACTATAGCAATAGATCGGGTCTCAGTAAAATGCTGAAAAAAAATATGATTAGGGACTTATTGAAGGTATTTTATTTTTTTCAAGATCAGCTGAAAATTACTCATCTCTAGTTTGTTGATAATACACTCATCTTCAATCCAGACAATTTCTCTTACCTTCAAAATATCAAAAGAATTCTATGTTTTGAATGAATTTTTATTTTAACTTTTGTTAATGATGATATTATTTCTAGTGTAGGAATGAGGAGCTTTCATTTAGGTATTTGGGTTTACCTATCGGTGCATCTTCATCTTGTACATCAATGTAGAAATATATTGTTAATAGAATTAGTAGCAGGTTGGTCACTTGAGAAAGTCATCACTTATCCATTGGTGGGAAAGTGCACTTGATTAGATCATTTTTGTAATAATATCTATATCTACTACCTTTCTTTATTCCCTATATCATCCACAATTATTACTAAAATTGAGAAACATAACAGGTTCTTCCTCTGGTCCGAGGAGATTAAAGGAAAAAAAACTATGCAATGTTAAATGGGCATCAATAGTTCTTCAAAAAAACAAAAAACACAGTGGACTGGGTATAGTTTCTTTTCTTGATAAAAATAAAATCTTGTTTTTCAAATGGCATTGGAGGTTTGAGAGCTCTGATACAAAACTATGGAATGATGTTACCTGGAACATTTATAACCAATAAACATCTTTGAATATGCCTTTAGTAGATGTTAATAGAAAGGACAATACATGGTCTAAGATTATCAATGTTTGCTACAAGGATGAGAGACTTTAGAATATTGTTAAGATAAAAGTTATAATGTGGTTGGCAATGGTCATGATACTAGCTTCTAAAATGGTAAGGCTGGGAGATTCTTGTCTCGTAGTCCAGTTTCTTAGACTTTATAGTCTGTTTAAAAATAAACTCTTATTTATATCTAACATGGGTAATATGGGTGTGCGAGATGGTTTTTATGAATATGGAATTTCAAATGAAAAAAGGCTCTAAAAGGAAGATAAATAGGCTCTTTTAATTTTTTTTATTTAACAAGTTATCTAAGGTGGTGTTATTAAATGTAGTTGTGGATAGACTGATTTGAAAACCTAACTCTAATAGGGTTGATTCAATCAAATATATGTGTGGCCTTCTATCATCTTCATGGAGCTTTGAAGCTGATAGAATATGAAAAAGTCATGTGGATAGCTACTCTAGAGAAATTTAGTACTAGATGAGTATTGGTTAGGAAAGGTATTTTTGAACCTAATGAGATGATTTATCCAATTTTTTTGGTTTATGAGGAATTTATGAATCATCTTCTCATTCATTTTCATAATCACTAGTGTATTTGGTCTAAATTTATTGATTGGTGGAGTTTATCTTGATGCTGTCCTAGAAGCATGTATGTTTTATTCTAGCAATAAGAATCAATTATCCAAGGAAAATTCCAAATAAAGGTTTGGTTTATGCTATTCTTTGCAACTTTACAATCTCTCTAGATTCTTCAAAATAATTTACTTTTCAATCATAAACAACTTGACTATAACAACATCATCCTTCTAATCCTAAGTGGACTATATGTATGGATCACGGCTTTTATTTTTTTTATTTTTCTTATTATGCTCCTAGTTTATTAATCTTTGTTGATGGATTGATTAGATGGTCTAATATCAAGAATACTAGAGTTATTATTTCATGGTCTCCTCATGATTCTTATTTGTTGAAATGGAATATTGATGACTCTTTTATTGGCCCTAGTCCAACTAGTATTAGAAGGGGTTTTCACGATCATAAAGGTTTGGTGTTGGGTTTTTTTTCTCTGTTATGGTTGGTATCAAAGATTTAAATGAAATTAAGTTGATAGCTATGATTAAAGCTTTGGAATTATCTTTCTTATGAGAGAACCTTTTTGGAGTACATTTCATCTTTGAACCAAGCTCTACTAATGTGATCAATTCGATGAATAAGCCATACAATAGACCATGAAGATCTACTAATGAAGATCTCATGAGCTTTACAACCTTGTAGCTCATTTTTCTTCTTATTTGGGTTCTATGTTTTTCTCTCATGTTTTGTGTAAAACTAACCATATATCTGATGAATTTGCAAAAACAAGTACTACTAGAAGTTATAACTTTGTGGCATGGCTTTTATTTTTCATGATATTTTCTTGTTGGAATTAACTTCAGGTACTTTTCATACTATCTTAATTATGTTATCGATGTTATCTTTGAAGATAAAAAAGGGATAATAAGAAAAGGAATACGGTGGATTAAGAAGACATTCTTGATTTAGATCCAAAATACTTTATGATCTTATAATTCTTTTGCAAAATATTGCTACTAATTTGTTTCACAACTAAATTTAAAGATTTAAAGTAGTTTCAATTAAAAATTTTGTGACCGAGTTGCAATTATCCCCCTTTTTTTTTTGCAATCACGTTTATGGTTATAAATGCAATTTGTGAGAGAAAAATAAAAAATAAATATATATATATATTTTTCAATTGCAAAATTGTAGCAAAGTTGCTCGCATTTCTAGTTCTTTTTTCCTAATAGTGATAACTATATTGTAGCAAAATTGTAGCAAAGTTGCTTTCTAGTTCTTAATAGTGATAACTATATTGTAGCAAAATTGTAGCAAAGTTGCTTACAATGGTATATTCATATTTGCACAATGGTCTTTTCATATTTGCACAATGGTCTTTCGGTTATTATAATGTAAGCTAAAGGGAAATTTAGTATTTTTTCAAATATAAAAAATAAACAATTAAAATGCATAGTGAAACGACCAAAATACCCTTAAAATAAAATAAAAATAATCCTAGAGTTGAGAGGCGTTTTTAGCTTTTCTTAACGGTTTTTTTTTATTATTAAGTTAGTTCAGGAGCAATTTCATATTTAGATAAATAAAAAACAAAAAACAAAAAACAAAAAAGTGGGCGCTCATGCACAACGATATAAAGTGCGTAAGAGGCACTCTTGCACTTCAAGAGGCACATGCGGCACTTTCTAGCAACTAAAAATGCCTTTATATTATGTCATTAGAAACATCATCATGTCCTCTTTCATTTGACATGGTGCATAATGAAGTTGGTGGTCAAGTTTATCACCCGTTGACTTTTTTTCTTCTTTTTATTTTCTCTCCTACCTAGAAAAGTATTTTTTCCTCATATTATATTAATCACTATTTTTTAAAAAATTGATTCATTTACTATGTTTTTCTATTTCTTTCCATTTAATTAAATTAAACCTAGCTTATTTGACTTTATTTGATCCATGAGCCAAGTTGTATTTTCAAAACAAAGACACTTGCACTTGAAGTCTTGGCCTAGCGGTTGAAGGGGTTTGTTTCCTTCCTCTGCACTTGGGTTCAAACCTTATTGTGCACGTCTGTCACTCATGCGATGCCTTACATGCCTTTTGGATTTACAGGATGTTCAGTGGACCGTGAGATTAGTCATGGTGCACGTAAGCTAGACCGGACACCCACATAAATAATAATAAAAAAACACTTGCGGCAGTTAAATATTATTTTTTGTGCAAATAAAATTATTTAGCGCGGCAACAAATCACGAGACCAAGTTTAGTCTCTCACTGTATATAGAAAAAGATGCTTCCCTCTCCAATTTTTTGTTAATCTATTATTGTCCAAAAAAAGATTGAGAAGAAACAAGGGAAGGAATTAAGCTTTGAGGTTTGGACCACCATTCCCCCTTTTTAAAAAATATTGCAAATATATACTGCACTGCACCAAACAGCCATCACTAGAGCTCCATATGTACGTTGCTAAAAAGTAATATAGAAAAGAATAATATTAGAATTTTAATGATGAAGTAATTCAAAAACTTAAATCTTATTTTATCAAATTAAATTAATAAAAATAAACATGAATAATTATAAAATTTATATAAATTTCAAGCCTATAAAAGTTTTTTAATCCAATAAGTAATATAAAAATTATTGTTGATCCCCATAAAACTCAACCGAGAGATATAGATCTGAACTCTACCGTGGAACCTCTGGCACTCTTGCTAGGGAGCTATGAGACTGACATTTATGCATTACTGCCTTTGCTCTTTCCGAGGAATTAAGCTCTTAACTAATCTAAATTGAAATCAAAATTCTATCTTTTTTTTCTTGTGATATTCTTAACACATTGAAAATATATCTAAAAAGTAATCGTATCCTTCCACTGTTGATAAAAATTATGTTAAAAATTCATTTAATAATTTAAATTTTTAGATAAAATTTTATAATATAATTTATATTAATCTCTAACACATATTCTCAATCTCAAGTAAAAACCTTTTGAATTTTAAACTTGTACAGGTTCATATTAGCTTGTACTTGAATTTTTATTAAATAAATAAAGATGATGAGGTTTAAATTCATAATTGTTTGGTTATTAAAGCTCTTATACCATATCAAAGAACCATTTCAATGTAATAATTTAAATTTTTAGATAAAATTTCATGATATAATTTATATTATTCTTTAACAAATTGGATATATAAACTCATTTTTCAGCATTAACACGTCAATATTTACTTCGAGTAACAGGCAACTGACCGCACTAGCAATACCCCACCCACCTGATCTTCAGGACCATATATGCTTTTCCGTGGCTTGAAGGAGGGAGGTCCAGTTCGAATGCAAGGTCGGACGGCGAGCAAGTTTGGAAAACTAATGAACCAGCCAATTGTATTTTACATTTCTCCAGAAAAAGGAACTGCTTCAAATGAAAAGACATGTCTGCATATGTAGTTTGTTTGTTACCATGCAAGCTCTACTTCCTACAAAGCTGCATCGGCTGCGCAAATCTTTTCCATTGCCAAGTTAAAATAATAATTATTCCCCAACAGTTTGATAAAAGTGCAAAAGTTAGGTCACTTTTCTCCATGTCCTCCTCCTCTGTTTTCGTTTCTTCTCTCTTGTTAAATCAACATTGTAACTTTTCCACCGGATCAGAGCTTTTTCAAAGCTTCATCAAACCCCAACGCCGCCCTTTTTTTATATAAAATAACAAAATTTAACAAGTCTCCTGATTTAGCTACGAAGAACATGGTTATATTGAAAAGATAAAAATAACGAGAGATGAGCTAGAAAACTTACGAGCGAAACATGGACCGGCGAGCTTAGCCGCCAGTTAATTAACATAACTATCTTGTCAATCCTGATCACCATTGCTGGCCACATCTTTTCTTTAAGAATAATTAATGAAGCACATGGACATCGACTTTGACCACCTCATCCAAAATAATTATGGAGTTACAAATTATGTGGTCCATGAAAAGGTGATGATTAATAAATCCAATGGACCAAAATTGAATGCAGATCCCATAATTACAAATACTTCGTACAGCTGCAGCCGCTAGAAAACCCTCTTTTAGTTAAGGTTTAGAAGTGCGGTATTTTTTTATTCTGATGTACAATATTAAAAAATCTATTATTTTAATATATTTTTAATTTAAAAATACCTAGGCTTCTAAACAAACACACACACAGAAATACTCAATGGTTGGCTGGCTACGGGTTTTTTAGAAAATTAAAAAATCCAAAGAACAAAATAGGGTTTGCTAATTTGATTACTGTCAATTTAGGGATGATTTTTTCTTGGTCCAAATTTAGGCTAGAGTACTTACCCAGCACCATGCATATGACTTAAATTGTCTTAATTTATCTAGGCTACACAAGAAGAATCCACATCCTTGAAACCATTAACATTTCGGCAAAGCCTCGACCGGGAGTACTCGCCATTCAATATTTACAAGTTGTGTTCCAAATATATTTTTTGCCAATTTAATAAATTACAAGT
Organism: Populus alba; assembly: GCF_005239225.2. Lineage (NCBI taxonomy): Eukaryota > Viridiplantae > Streptophyta > Magnoliopsida > Malpighiales > Salicaceae > Populus > Populus alba. Next base: position 13,120,230 of record NC_133286.1, on the reverse strand, counting down.
TGAACCCAGTCCTTGACAGACATTTCGAGACTAGATAATTATGCAATCAATTAATAGTGGTGGTGGTGATGGTGGTGGTGGTGGTGATGATGATGATGAATGATATAAAAAAATATAAATTATATATTATGGTCTTATCTAATAACTTTTTTTTTATTGAGAAAAGTTTTTTAATATAATATTCAGAATTTTATTGACCTAATAATTATGAATTTAAATATTATTATTTTTATTTATTTTTTAATTAAAATTAATTAATAGTATAAAGTGGTATGAATTTGTGTAAATTTTAAATTTAAATTTTTTTATTAAATATAAATTTTAAGTTTAAAAATAATATATATTATATTTTGGAGCCTAATTTAATATCTTAGATTTTTAAATTGAAATAATGTTTTAATAAATAATATAAAATGTGTGCGTGTGTAGCAATACATATATTGCGGGCTTATTAAATATATATAGCCTTCATCTAAGCCTAAACTGACCACAAGCACAAACAATTAACGCTTTAGTTAGTTAAACGGAAAGGATAATACTTTTTGCTGGAGTTAATTTTGAAATCTATATTTAAAATATTTTTTAAATTATTTTAGGTGCATGTATATAGAATATTAATAATATGATATCTAGAATTCTCCACAAACTAATAATAGAAATACGTATCATAAAAATGTTGTAATTATCTATATTCCACGAGTACATAATAGGAAAGTAATATGATATACACATAAGTGAGAAAATAAAGAAATCTCACCCTGCAAGCACTGTCTCTTTCTTTTACAAAATATCATTTCCTGTGTAATAATTGGAGCTGATTTGACCTGGTGGGAAATTAGAGGGATTAGAACATGCGTGTTTAGCAAGAGAGAAATCCAAAGAATGAGTGGATAAACAAGTAATATTCAAGAAAAGAAAATGGAGGTGCACAACAATAGAGTAATTCGAGAGAAATTTTGTTAGAAATAAAGTTTGAATAAACCTAGCTCGGTTTGAGTTTCCTTATTTTGTTTTTAATCAATTGAGTCCTTAAGGGCTTAAAGATTTTCACAATTCGATTGCTCACCCTTTCATATCTGTTATTAAGAGTTTCCATCCGGATTGTACGTTGTTAATAACACCTACGATACCGTTTTGCAGAAAATTAACTTGAAGGTGATCTTCTCTAAATATTTGTGAAAAAGTTTGGATGGAAACTTTTTTAAGAATTTTTTAAAAGATTTGGAAACCAATCCAGGCATCTTTATATCAGGACTAAATTAAGTTTTAGTTTGGGGACTGGTTTCAAATCAATCCCAAAATCTTCATATCTATATGCATTTAGATACAACATGCTTGTTATATATTAGGTTGTAAAAATTTAAAAAATAAAATAAAAATTTAAAGTGTTCAGTTTTTTTATTTTTTTTAATTTTGACAAAATCGGATTTATTGTTCAAAATCATAAATTTTGAGAGTCTTAGCGAGGCATAATTAAAACTAAATAAGAGAAATACTACTACTAAATGTCAAATAACCATTTTAACTCAATAGCTTAAACTATTAAGTGAAATCCTAAAATATAATTTATATTATTCTATAATACACTCTTTCAAGTGAAAAGCTATTTGGACTTGAAATTTGCACAGACCTTATGCTTGATTTTTTTATCAAATAAATAGAGATGATGAGATTTAAATTCGTGACTATTTGATCATTAAGGTTCTGATATCATATCAAATAATTTTTTTAACTTAGTAGTTTCAGCTGTTAGGTAAGATCTCAAAATATAATTTATATTATTTTTTAATACTAAAGAATTAAAGAGAAGTAAAATTAGCAGCGAAGGACCATTTATTTACACATTAATAAATAAAAATCATAATTTAGTTCTATTTCTAGCAATTGACTTCTATTACCGTGAAGGAGGGAAAAAAACAGCACTCCGTGTAGGAAACAAGAATGATAAAGCATTATGTATGAGATTGAAATCTGGAAGATGTCAGTAATGCTGGACCACTCCGATCACTACTTCGCCTCTGATGCCTCGATTTTCGGGAATGTCATGTTATGGTTCCTAAGATTATTACAGGATCCAAAGTTATCCCTTCATTTGAGTTAAAAAATTGCTCAGTTAGATTTTTCTGGTCCCACCTTTTTAATTACCACTCCTTTATTAATACTAATACTATCTCTAGGCGATTTAATTTCACTGTAACTATACTCTTTTACTCGTCGTTGGGATGAACTAAAAAAAAATTTATATAAAAAATATATTCAAAATAAATTATCTGACATTATCATATGTATAACAAGTTAAATTTAAAAAATCTTGACTCGATTCCATGTCAAATTCAGGTTTCAAGTTAAATTATATGAGAGTTATTTTGATGTAATCTAGTTAATTTTAACTTGTGAAAATAAAAAAAAAAATAGATCTGACACATGGGTTCAAAGACAACCTAAATCAATAATAAAAAGCGGTTTGACTCGTAAACAAAATGAAGTTGATATCTTTTTTTTAAAAAATAAACATTAACATAATAATGTATTGGATCGATTCATGTTAATATGAGTTAATTTGTCAATCACATAACCTGGATCGTGGACTCTAGTGGGTTCAATGATATATATATATATATATATATATATATATATATATAGTATGATAACAAAAAATAAAAACATTTCAATATTACCACGACATTAAAAGATGGAATAAAAATAAACAATAAAAAATTCATCAAAAACTTAATATTAATATTAAAGGTTTTGTTTTTAAAAAAGTAAGAACATTTTAATATCTTTTTTTTTTTTTTCATAAAAGACAAATAACATGTCATTCATTCTTTTTTTTTTAAGAAAAAAAAAACATGTGACTTGTCGCCTCCTAGGGCAGGTAATGTGTCACCTACTACTACTCATCTCATAATTAAATCACTATTATGATGGTCAAAAAATCATAAAGGCAGGATTTTTGGGTTGAAAATTCATTTTTCAATCTATTTTAATTCAAAAGCGCTTAATAAATATAATAAAAGCCTTGCTGAACCATCTACTAACCTTTAAATACCCTAAAATCATCCAAGAACACCAAAATCAACTAAACCTAAAAATCAGAATAGAACTTGATCTTTTTTTCATACATATTTACAGCAAAAAACCATTATCTTCAAATTTTCATTATCACTAAGCTTGATCTTTTTAGTCTTTTTTATTATTGCCATCTTTTTTATACCCGCCCGAGGCCTAATTTGGTCATTAAATTTTATCATCAAATCATTAGCGAGATGATTAATTGATTCAATAATATTAATAATAAGTACATCAATAGTCAAACTATATTGAAATTGTATATATAATAAATTATCGTCAATGTAGGTGCAAAGGGAGAATGAAATGAGTTCGAATTCTACAAAATACTTAGTACTTACTTTAATAAAAAAATCAAATATGCTATCATAGATTTTGGTGCAACGCGTTGGCTAAGACTTTTTAGTTGATGAATGAGCATTGAAATCTGAATCCTAATATAAGAAAGAAATAAAAAAAGAGTGTTAAAATTAAACTGAGTCTAGTAGATTTGACTGAGTTAATTCTTTAAACAGTCAAGCATGACTCTTTTGTTGGATGGATTTAATTAAGGATTAAAATGGATATTTTTCTTTGAGAGCATCGAAAAAATTGTTTTTTAAAAAAATTAACCAACTCGTTGAGCATAAACCTCTAGCAAACAAGAGAAGGTAAATATTATTGTTTAAATTAACTCAATTAACCAACTCATTCAGCATAAAATCTCTAGTGAACAAGAGAAATTAAGGTACATCGCATGAATTAAAAATTATCACATTAGCTAGTGAATACATTTGACGAATCGAGACTTACACGCACATAAATGGTTTATTACAGAGATAACCTTTCAGTTCAATTATCGATTACATGCGACACGGTTGTTTATTGAGGGACAATTTATTAATTGGAGGGATGTTTGGAATTGTGGTTGTGATTATTTTTTAAAATTATTTTTAATATTAACATCTAAGAACATTAAAAAATATTAATTTAAAATAAAAAACTAAAAATCAACAGCTCGTTTTTATTTGAAGAAATGCATATATTTCAGCCACAGAGATATATACGGATGGAAGACAGGACGTGAGTGATCGCTGAATACCTTCTGAGAGAAGATCGATCAAATGCGATCTTTGTTTCTACTGCTTCTCTTGTATGCTCTTTAACTTTTCCAAGACGGGACCCCACCCCCCATGATCCGTAGCTTGACAGACTAGCCAGCTAAGAGAGCACATTTATAGGCCTGGATGAATTTTAAGTACTTTGCAGCACCCGCTCTGCATGGTCCCCTTCCTCCTCCTCCTCCCTCCTCCTCCCCTGCCCAGCTAGCTCTGCCTTCTAGTCTCTCTCTTTCCATTCTGTGAATGATATTAGAAGGAGACCCGAAGACATCTAAGAACCATGAATTCAGTGTCCACTGTATATCAGCAGCCCTCTCCATCTCCCTGCAAGCAAATACTATAGGTTAAGCTTCTTGCAAGATTAATGCAGGAAAACCCTAGCTAGAACCTCATTAGAAGAGAGAAACCCTAGTGCATGGATGTTGCCATTTCTTTTTTCCTTTAACCTGACACAAGGAAGCAATTATATCGACCAAGATTCGGACAGTTAAAAAGTTAGATACAGAGAGGGCTGAGCGTGGGGTATCTTTAGATAAAAGGCATCGTGCAGTACTCGTGTAAGTGGAAAGCAATATTGTAAAATGAAATGCGTGTATGTGTGGGGGCCGGCGGGTTTTGAGGTATAGTCGTGGTCAAGTGCATGGGGCTCAGATTCCTAAGAGTTACCCCAAAAAACCAGTAATCATTGCCCTTTTTTTCTTTTTTTCTTCTTCTTATCCTCGTCTGCATGCATGGAAACCTGTTAATATATAGTAACACTGCTTCTAAACAGTACTGTAAATGACAAACTAGCTTTGTGTATCTATGGATTTGTTTTTCCTTGATGAATGTATAAATGGATCTTGTGTTTTTACAGGAAAGTGTATACAGATTTAATATGGTAGGTTTCCTGATTAACTATCATAAAAAAATTGTTCGAACAGATCATGGATTCTGTCTGCATAAGTCCTCGAATTATATCACAATTATCTATATAGCTCGATCATAAGTCCTACTCCTTCGAATTGGATTGGTATCAAAGTACTTAATATTGGAAACTCTACTTTTAACCACTGCCGAAAGTTCACGTGCATACTTCATAATTGATTGATTGTAGAATTATCTTGTAAATTTATAGTAAAAATACTTGTTAGAGATTTTATTAGATTTGTGAAAATAAATAGAGAGAGATACAACGATAAAGATTTAGCGTGAAGCCCTTTTTTTTATTATTATTTTTGGGTCCAAATGATACTCAAGATTTTAGAGGGAAGAAGATCTAATCAAGGTGAGCTATGCCGTTAAACCCATATGTGTGTAGCCTGATTTGGATATTTGGGTTATAAATAATTATTTTTTTCTGGGCTTGGATTTGGTCCATAAAGAATCTTCTTTTCCATATCATGGGTTAAGTTTGATAAGCTCATTAATTTCTCCAAAACTGACTTTAGACAGTTTTTACAGCTTCTTGAAACCAAAACTATCAAGTGTAAATCTAGTTTAATGGAGGGTAATCAAAATTTATAATGAAGGATATTCTATCGGTTTAGCTCCTAAAATTCTCTATAAAAAGGGCTAAAAAATAGCATTTCTGGCTGGTTTTTTCTGCACTATTTTGGACACAGGATATGTAGAAAGATAAAACAACTAATTATTTGACTAGGCATGTACCTCGAGAAATATGGTAAGATGGACACTCATTGTAGGAAAGAGAGATCCTAATCAATATATTCTAATAAATATGAACATCAAAATAAGATGCTAAAATTGCAAGCAGAGTACATAGACATCCGATTCTAACACGTGTTAATTATGCCGGGTCCGAGGGTGCCCGTACGTGGTGGTCGGCAAGGGAATGTTAACTATCATGAAAATCTTGCAGCTACTTTAACTGAACAGTAATGATGTAAATATTTACAGACAAAATTCTCATTTGAAAGATCGGAGTAAGAGAAATTATTAACAAATTGATTAAAAGAAGGACACTTGATATAGGACCAAGGAAGTAGTGCTTAAAATAAAATAAAGTAAAATAGAGGGAAAGAAAAAAAACAGATAATTATCCAGTAATAAATTGGGTTAATCTTGTTATTTTTTATTTTTTTTTTATTATATTGAGTTATCTGGGTTTTATTATTGCTGTTGTTATTTTTTAACATTTTCATTTCTGTTTGGTTTTTGTGCTGAAAATCTTTGATAACTAGGTTCTGATGGACTCAATTAAGCCATGCCAGTTAACTTCGGCCCTTAAATAATGGGCTTAACCAGTCCCTTTTGCAGTACTACCAGGTTTAGACTTTTGACTTCTGACAGGCCCAACTCAGAAGCAGCCCTGTATGTGGTATTGAGTTTGTTTCAGAGTTAACTTCGCCTTTGACTCGAGCCTGGATCAGCTGCCTCGCAGGCATGATAATTAATGGGTCTCAATTCTCAGCACCACAAAATAATGAATCTACTTTTTCCACAATGTCATGTGTATGAAAATATAGAGTTAATTATAATAATTAAAGTCACTAATTTACAATTAACCCCAAGAAATAGTCCTAATTACGTGCAATCAACCCTTGTCTTTTCTTATGGAAGTCTTGGCCTCATTAATTACTAGTATGATTTTATACAAGGAACAATCACGCAGTTCTATCTTTCTCACGGATTAATGTTTAATGATTTTCTGCTTCTCTAAGAAATGTGTTGGTTTATTACAAAAACCTAATTTTTTTTAAAATAAAAAAAATATTATTTTAATATATTTTTAAATAAAAAACAATTATAATTTCAAATAAACTTACGTGTCATCATATGCAATTACCTACTTGGTAGAACTACATAGGCTAAATATGAGAATTGCCCTTTAATTTTTTTACTCGTAATTTCTTAGACTTTGGTTTTTACTTCTTTTAAACACATTTACATTATTTGTACATTTTATATATATATATATATATATAAATCACTGCATAGCGTAAGTACATAAATCTAGTGCCAACTAAACTTTTTTATGCATTTGTTTTTAAAATAATTTTTGTGGTTGTGATTTGAAAAATATAATTTTTTTAAAAAATACACTTAATGGTGGTTAGTTGGATTTAAATACGTGTTTGGAAAAAATTATATTTAAAGTTTATGTGTAGCAAAAAACATATATAAAAATGTTAGGTTTGCAGTTGTGTTTGGAAATGTGATTGCGATTACTTTTCAAAGTGCTTTTTACTTGGAAATGCATCAAAATAATATTTTTATATTTTTAAAAAATTATTTTTGATATCATCGCATCAAAAGATATGAAAACACCGAAAAAATATTAATTTGAAACAGTTTTTTTTTTATAAAAAAACACTTTTAAAATGCAAAAACAAACATGAATAATACCAAACTCAGTTAAAAAACATATAAAAATTACTACACAAAAACTACATTTTAAATTTAATTTTTTAATAAATTCCATACATAAAACACCACTTTCTTTGTTACCAAACATATTACTATTTTTGTTTCATCACAAGCTAGCGAATAATGAAGGCAGCCGAATCTGTTAGTCTATTCTAGAATAAGATTCTTGTAAAAGAAAAGGGTATGATAAGATGATTGAAAACTTGAGAGGGAAGTCGGGAATGAGATTCTTGCAAGCCTTAAAAAAGGTCTTCCTTGGAGCCGTTACGATGAAGAACAAAATGTTCTTTCTTTCAAATCAAATACGAGTGATATGCAATTACCTGCTTTGTACAACTTCATAGGCTAAATATGAGAATTGCCCTTTAATTTTGGTTGCTTTTGTTCCTATTCGGTTATATTCTATTTGGATTACTTTGGATTTTTTTTTTATGAGAATTTTGTTTGGGATTTAATAGATACAATATTTTGATGTTTTTTTTTTTAATAGAAATGTGTTTTTAAAAGGGAGGGTTTATATATATATATATATATATATATATATATCCCTCTTCCCTGGAGATAAAAGAAAACAAATGGGTCTCCCTTGGGATTTTGCATCATTCAACTTGTAAACAAGGAAATCAGATACAATTCCTTTTACAACTATTGATGATTATTCATTTACTCCATAAGCCAATCTAAACTGAAAATATAGCTTAATTTTCTGAAAACAAATGTAATGTTGATTTTGATGGAATTGTTTTTTTTTATAAATCATTGATGGACATATTTGAGACCAATTATAAAATATAGATATACTTTTAAAATTAAAACTTTATTGAAAGTTATTTTCCAATAAAAATTCTTTAACATGAAAGATTAACATGATTAAAATAAATTATAAGTGAATAAAAAACAAATCTAAAAAACTCTAAATTTACATATTTTAATTTGTGAAAATCAAAACCCTGCATTTGTTGTACGATTCTAGCCCTCCTCTGCATTTTTCTCTAACTAGAGCTTATATCCATGTCCTCGTATAAAGCTTTTGAGTATATATTTTTTTGGTTTGTTGATTTTTAAAGTAAAAATATATTTAAAAAATAGATTTGTTAGAATTAATCACTTATTAATATGATTCATTTGCATTAAAAAAAGTAATAAAACTTTAAAAATAAATAACATATCCTTGATAATATCAACTTGTAATGTTGTGTACTTAAGTTTCATAAATTCTGCAGCTTCTCTAATTTTAGTTTATATTTATATGATAGTTTGCATGTTACATTTCTAATTTATATATAATATTTATTATATGACTAGAATGCATGTTAAGTTTTTGTGTAAGAGATTACAAGTTTTACTTATTTAGATACTTTTGCATGAAATTTATAATCTAAACAATTGTGATTCTTTTTGTTTAATCTATAGCTGAAAACAAAGATTTTAACAAAAAAATTTCAAGAATTACTATTTAAAAAATGTATGTATTATATTTCATAAGATTTCAAGAATATTTTGATAAACCTTTATCTTATTAAAAAATAAGATGTTTTCTAATTAGAAATCATACAAATTTATCAAAGACTTGTTATTAAATTATAATCCAAAGCCTCACTTCTTTTAAAAAGTTTTGAAAAAAATAATAATCAAGATTTACCCTTTAGTTTTTTCAAGGTACGGTTCCAAGGCAACAGTGTCATTTAGCATAAATTCCAAGCAAAGGAGATCCCTTTCGCAACCTTATACAGAGAGAGTTGCAGCAATTTGTCAACATACTCAACACACTCTCTCTCTCAGTCTCTCACCGAGACACAACAAGCTAATGGCCGATATAGAACAAATCCTTGGAGACCTGAACAAGGACTCCTTTGTTTCCCTCTTGAAAAACATCATTGGGGAGTCCAAATATGTCCAAAACAACCCACCAGAGCTGATCCCTGAAGAAGACAGGGTTGTCACCCATGTATTGAATTCTCTTCTCCCCTACAGCACCACCACTAGAGGAGGTCCCTTGATTGTGAATCATGTCTCTTATTTCCCTAAAAGAGGCAATCTTATTGTGGAGTACCCTGGTACTGAACCAGGAAAGATCTTGTCTTTTGTTGGCATGCACATGGATGTTGTTACTGCTAATCCTAATGATTGGGTTTGTTCCTTCCTTTCTTTTGTCTTTTCTTGTTTATTGAAGTGGGGTTTGTTTGATTTTGATTTGGTTATGAGAGTTTTACTATTTCCTCATGAAGTTGTTGCTGAATTTTATTTGGGTTCTTATGTTTATGTGCTGTGGCTAAGGTTTCAATTGCATTCAAACTTGCATTTTTCAGTTTAAAGTTTACACCTTTTGAGTTATTAATTACAAAATTTGAACCGGCTTTGTTTTGGTTTGAGTTTATGGTTCGGAAAGTTAGTGGTTCACATGTTCATTTGGATTTATTTTGGTTTGAAATAGTAATTATTGGCAACTAAGGTTATTCGAGTTATTGCAGGTTGAAAATGTATGGCTTGTTGTGCTGATTGATATTATGGTGTTGAAATATTGTAATTTTATCTCAGGAGAAGATTTCGATATTTTTGCTCAGTCATTCTTTAACACTGAATGCAAAATGATGGTGATTGTTATACATAGGATTTTGATCCATTTTCGTTGAGCATTGATGGGGAAAAACTTCGTGGCCGTGGAACCACGGATTGTTTGGGACATGTTGCTCTTGTGACTGAACTGATGAAGAAGCTGGGGGAGACGAAGCTGAAATTGAAGTCAACAGTAGTTGCAGTCTTTATAGCCAATGAGGAGAATTCTTCCATAACAGGGGTCGGTGTGGATGCACTTGTGAAAGATGGTCTGCTCAATAAGCTGAAGGGAGGCCCTCTGTAAGGAACCTACAATTTTGCAGGAAAAGAAAGGGACATGTTATTATATAAATCATCTTTATGGTCTTGTAGATGTCTGTCTGAAGCTTCAGTGAAAATTTAGTTTCATATTCTTCGTTTTTTTCCAAGGTATAAATTTGATCTAATTGATGTGATTTCGTGTTTGTAGATTCTGGATTGACACAGCAGATAAACAACCTTGCATTGGTACTGGCGGTATGATTCCTTGGAAACTTCACTTCACCGGGAAACTTTTTCATAGTGGTTTACCACATAAGGTATACTATCACAATCTCTATTGTCTTATTAATTCGACTTGGAACTTTTTTCATGCATTTATTTACACTGGGGAAACTATTGCCATCTTTCTGATATAAATATATGAAACCTAAAAATTTTATGATGATGGTTTGCTGGTTCTGCTTTTCAAAGAGGAATATTATAATGTGATACGTAAACCAATGTGTGTAATTTGGATAGAAATAAAAAACTAATGAACAATACTAATGCATAAACTGTTGGCTTTTTCTAGTGGAATAATAATAACAGAATTCACTGACTTTTGACCGACTTGCACAATGAAGACAATAAAATGCAACATGCAGAAATTTATATTGTATAAATGGATTGCGTGATTAGAAACTAGAAATAGTAAGTGATGGAGTGAAGATGATAATATGCAACATGCAGAAATTTGTATTGTAAAAGTGGTTTGCTGACTATTTCTAGTAGAATAATAAGAACAGAATTTGCTGACTTTTCATTGGCTTGCACAATGAAGATGATAAAATGCAACATGCAGAAATTTGTATTGTAAAAGTGGTTTGTGTGATTGGAAACTAGGAGTAAGTGATGTAGTGAAGATGATAAATGCAACATGCAGAAATTTGTATTGTAAATGTGGTTTGTGTGATTACAAACTTTGAAAGAGCAAGTGGATGGAGTAATTTTCTTTTCATTTCCCTTTTTTGTTTAGGCAAATAATGATAATTTAAGAAAAATTGAATTGACATAAAACTCGGTTCCATTCACCATACCTATCCTGGTTCGGTGGGGTCAACTTGTATGTTTCTAGTTTGCGCATTCTATTCTCTTTTGGGACGAAATCATCTTTGAGTTGCTGTGATTTTAAATCACTTTTACCACTTCATCCCACTTGATTTGAAATCATCTATTTTGATCTGAATCACTTTGTATCTGTGTGGCTACATGCCCATCTTGGAAAAACCAAGATGTTATACTGACCACAGTTTGGATTATTGTAACTGAAAAAAATACGTATTTGAAAGGAACTTACATGACATGAGTTATTACCTTTTCTAAAGCAAGTACTGTTTTTCCTTTAACTTTTATAGCATGACCAATTTTAGAGTATGTTGTGTGCACATGCATGCTATGCAAGCTGGTATTAATTTGTATAATACTGACATGCATTTGGAAAAATACCTTTTCCCCGCTTTCAGCTTAGCTGTACATACTGCATGCATTGGTATAGAAGTAGAAAGGAAGGTATCCAGGTTAAAGCATTTTGGATGGCGGATTTGAAAACAATTTCTGGAAATACATATAACCTCTTGACTGCTAATTCATTAATTTTAGAACCATAAAATCAAGAATTTAAGGCCCCGTTTATTTGCTGGAAAGTAGTTTTCTTTTGGAAAGTGAATTCCGGAAAAGTGAATTATTTTTCGATGTTTGGTAGTGTAATGGAAAATAAGTTGAAAAACACTTTTCAGTGTTTGGTTATGTCATGGAAAATGAGCTGGAAAATAACTTATTAATGTTTTATTTTTTCCAAGTTTATTAAAATGATGAGGAACAAATCTTACAAATTAAAAAGTTGAATGAGAATGAAATTGAAAAAAAAAATATAATTTCATAAATTATCTCAAATAAAATAAATAATAATTAAAATAATATAGATCAAATCTAAAAAATAAAAAAAATTGAAAGATGAAGAAATTAAAATATTAATAATAATTAACATTTCATAAATTATTTCAAATAAAATAAGTAACAATCAAAGGAATGATGACCAAATTTGATAGATAAAAAATTTCAATTAAAAAATGATAAGGGAAAAGCAAATAACAATTATAAAAATGAGGACCAAAATTAATATAAAAATTAAATTCTAAGGGATGAAATTGAAAAATAAATATTCAAAATAAAATATATATAACAATCAAAAAATTGAGGGTCAAATTTGATATAATCAACAAATAATATGACATTTCTAAATTTTTCACAACTTCTAGAAAGTGTTTTCCGCCGAAAATAAAAGGAAAACACTTTCCTGGAAACCAAGCCAAATTTTCCTTTGACTGGAAAGTGTTTTCCATTGACCAGAAAGTATTTTCCGTTGACCAACTTCTCTAATAGTAAATAAACACAAGAAAGTTTAGAAAGTGGTTTCCCGGAAACCTATTTTCGAGAAACAAACGCAACCTTATTACTAAACTAGTTTCAATTTACAATTGACCCATTACATGCTAGTTGCCCAGTTTTGAGAGTTTGCTAAAAAGACACGATTTTATGGCCCTTTGATGAGTATCTTTAAAGTAGTAGATTGTGCAAACATATCTAGATTTGTTTTATATAGATGATGATTTGCTCATAAAATTAAGTCAAATAAGGGACTTTCTAGTTTCATATGTGATATAAAATTGCGCGCTACTTATGACATTACAAATTTCTGAAACAATTGTTATGTAGAATATAAGATGGAGTGACATTTCCAATTTCTGCTTATTTTCTAATTTCAAGGAGTGTATTATTTGCAGGCTATAAATCCTTTGGAGCTGGGGATGGAGGCACTTAAAGAGATACAGTCTCGATTTTACAAGGACTTCCCACCCCATAAGGAAGAGCAAGTATATGGATTTGCAACACCATCAACAATGAAGCCAACTCAATGGAGTTGTAAGTTTGTATCAGTATGCAATGATTTATTGCGGAAAGAAAATGCTTTAATTTATGTATCCATCTTTATTGTTGCAGATCCAGGAGGTGGGATCAATCAAATTCCTGCTGAGTGTACAATTTCAGGAGATGTTAGGTTCATAACTTTGTACAGAGATTTTTATGCAAGCAACTGATATGAAAATGAAGTCTGACCATCTGTTCCTTTTCTTCTGTTTCAGGTTAACACCCTTCTATAGGTAAGTTGCATGCCTTGTGTTAATCCCAGAGTCATAGCACTTATAGAGCATGTCCTTGTAATTCTGATCTGGGTCTACTTTGTTATGGATAACTCCAACATTTCTTTTTCCCAATAATATATTAGGTTTCTGATTTCCAATATTTTGATTATTTACAGTGTCAACGATGTGATAAACAAACTACAAGAATATGTGGATGAAATAAATGAGAACATTGAGAAGCTTGACACAAGGGGCCCGGTTTCAAAATATGTCCTCCCAGAAGAAAACCTGAGGGGGAGGTGTGTCTTCTTTCTTGTTCTGTCACCTTGGATCTCCCCCGTTTCTGGGATGTAATTATTTTTGTTCTTAAGAATTATTTTTTTGTGTGCTATTCTCATTCATCATTTCAACCTCTTCCGGGAAGTTGTTATATATGTTTTTTTTCCCAACAGCCTTACCGTGACCTTCAATGAAGCGTCATCTGGAGTTGCCTGTGATCTTAAATCCCGTGGCTTTGAAGTGTTGTGTAAAGCAACTGAAAAAGTAGTTGGGCATGTAAAGCCTTACTCAATCACAGGGACTTTGCCACTAATTCGAGATTTGAAAGTAAAACATATCTCCTTTTTTCCATATTTCATGGTAACTTGCCTTTAAGTTTTCATCCTTTAGTTAATGTTTTTGGATTTTGTAGGATGAAGGTTTTGATGTTCAAACTGCAGGCTACGGTATGATGCAATTGCTTCTTGTCATCCTTTATTTTTAATCTCACTGTATAAACTCAAGCCTTATAGATGCTAGGGTGTAATTAAGATTGTCGATATTTGTCGAAGGAATTTGTGGGGCTAATTTACCCATATATACTTATTTCAGAAAACATTGGAAACTTTGAATTAATCCGCACTTTCCAGTCCATAGTTTCATTTCATATCCTTCTTTCTTTGTTTTGTCCTTCTTGCCTTCAATCTCTTTAGAGCTCATTGGAAGAGCTTGAAAATTCACCATGAAAATGGTTAAGCATGTGGTGAATTCAGAAAGAACAAAAGAAATGCAGTAGGATGGATGTACATTAACAAATTTTTGTGGCTGGTGTAATCATTAGGCAAATATGCAGGTGTAAATTTGGTTATCCATTAGGCAAATACAAATTATTCTGCATTATTAGTCTTGTAGTTGAAAGTCTAAAAGGTGCATTTTGGTAACATCTCAACTTTGACAGCTTTGATTTGATTTTTTTAATTTTGTTTTTCATGTATGAAGCTGAAGTAGCTTATTCTGAGAGTTTACTAGGTGCTTCCCCGAAGTTGTACTCTATGTTACAGGAGAAACAAGATGCAAAATACAATAACATCTCACTATATAGGCAAGGGATTGAGCAACAAAGGAAACTTAGACCTACTGCATTCATTTTTTTGTCTAACTCGCACTCTTTTGGCTAATGATTTAGCCTTCACATGAGCATTTAATGAAATCTAGAGAAAGCTAGTCACCATTCCTTGACAAAGGTCAAGTATCCAACATGAGGTGAAAACATCCCCTGGGAGATGGTGTTTCTAGAATCCATTGTGTGATATAAGAAGGCTACTTACCAGGTTTCTATCCAAGTCTTTGAGTGGATGCTCAAAAAATTTATCTCTGAGCTTTTTTCCAGAAATATGGTGTTGAAAGAGCTATCTTGCACATGGACCTTAAAAACCCAACCAACCTATGGTATAATTCCATAAATATTACCTATGGAGACTCAAAAGTACTTGCAGTTACCATTTTCTGAAACCTCTATTTAATTGTGGAGTTAAGGTTTGAAGTTCTTTTTTTTTTTCAATGATTATTCTACTATTTATCAATTTTTCCTCAGCATCATGGTTAAGTGAATAGAAACTCGTTGAGTGGATGATCATTCATTCCACACCGAAACTGTATTAAGGACCCCTTCAATTCTTTTTCACGACCCAGCAGCTTAGTTGTTTCAATTGCTATTGTCCAAGAGAATATTTTAACTTTTGGTGGTTCTTAATGTTACCAAACAAGAGAAACAAGGAACAGAAATTGGGGTTGACCAGGGGGGAAAGAACCTGAATAGGTCGATGGGATTGATGAAAGACACAAGTGGAAATTCACGTGAAGTTGCTTCTAAATTAACACTCCCCTCATGTGTGTTTTTAGTTTGCCAATTCATTTATTTCCAGAAACTTACAAGGAGATATGTGCATAGTTTTATCAAGTTGCTGGGATGTTGATGTGATTTAATTTCTGGGGACCAATGGCTTGACCTGTTGTAATTGGAAATTCATGTTTGCATTAATATTCCTCCATGACATTCTCTCACTTACAGATTCTGCAAAGACAAGATCAGCCTTCAGTATTTGGTTTGTGATATCTTGTGTTTAATTGTATTTTCCTTCTCATGCTCTATTTTTACAGCTTCAGTCTCTTGGATCCCTGTGCAGGTTTAATGGCCACATATCATGCCAAGAATGAGTACTGCCTGCTTTCTGATATGTGCCAAGGCTACCGGATTTTTTCCAGCATCATCAGTCAATTAGAAGCTTGATTTGCAACGAAGTGGATGTCATAACAATACCACCAGATTATAGATGAGAAGCGTGTTATGTTAAAGAAATAAATGATTATCATGTAAACTCTGTTAATTTCTAGTTTTGAAGGGCTTCCAATATGCTTCTTTTTTCTCTATTTTTTTTTTTTTTTTTTAGTTGCCCCCGCGTCCTGGAAATTGGAACGTGATGTTTCCAATTTATATCTGGATTTTGTTCCATTTATAGTTTTGTCCTTGGCTTGTAGTAGATTTGGCACTTGGACATTAAGCGACGATTCTCATATCCAGCTTTCCTAGCATTGAGCTCCCCTGGCAAACCTTGAATTGACCAGTGTACATAACGCTAAATTATGTCATGATATCAGACAAGTAATTTTGAAATTTTTGAAATTTATTGATTTTTTTAACGAGGCACCTATATGTATATGAAATGGCATGCTCAAGAATTTTTATGATTTCTTTAGCTTTGTCAAACAAGGCTGAAAATTAGCAATAGCGTGGAGTTTAAGATTCGAAAGATTAGTAAGTTATTTATCGTTAGTTGCTTCATAGGTTTATCATAAATTACAAATTCTTCCCCCCCTGCATTGTATTATCTATAAATTATATTAAAAAAAACACTCCATGCAAGCTCGGATACTTGTCTACCGTGTTAGTGAATCTTAAAAAGTTTTCAATCTCGAAACAAAAAATCAGTAATTCGGCCCTTGAATTTTATTATTTATTACTACTTTATATTAATATATCCTTCCAACATGGTTGTTAAATTTTGTTTAAATGTGCGTACTTTTTTATTAGATATAGAGACAAAAGCACAACTAGAGTGTGCTGAAATCATGGCTAAAATAGAGCTGGAAATCATGGTTATATTTCTACCATTGTTGGTAGAAATCTTGGTTGAAAGTGAAAAGTTTGTCCCCCGCTTTTAGTTATAATTAGAGGTAAGAAGAATCATAATAAATATAGCCAATTGAAGCAGCAAGTGAGTGAGAGAGAGCTTCAATAGTAGACGGTGTGAGAGATATGAGATAATCACAAAATGAGTGGGAGTTGAGTTGAGTAGAGTTCCTCCTTTTATTATTATAGGTTTTTATTTTCTCTTTTTATATTGATATTGACTGCTTCATGGATATAAATGAATTGTTGAACCATGTTAAGAATTTGTGTTTTGTTTCTAGGCAATAATCCTAATAATTAGTATCAAAACATTGGTTAAAGAAAATAATAGGTGTTTGCTCTTTACCATGTAATAAAGTGGATTAAAAATGTTTTGAACATTCTATTATAAAGAGGAGAGTCGAGACTTAGAAGAATACAACATATAAGTTGCATGTTTATTAGAGTTCCAGAGAGACTGTACATGCCTCATATATTGAGAAAGCGGCTAATCACGTGCCTTCTTCACCTGGACAATTGGCTCAACTCGAATATCAATTGACCTAACCTAGATACTAGAAAATAATGTCATTTATTATGTCAGCATGTACGTCGGTGAGAATGTTCCACCAACCATGTTATTGAGCCATTAGCCAAGCTGAAATAAGTTGAGGCAAGCCATGGGTAAGTTGAGCTGATCCAAGAGAATATGGTAGAGATTGAATACAATCAATCCTACATGCAATTAGATTTGTTGTTCAATTTAGGCTAGATTCTTGTCGATCAAATTTAAGCTATCTAAAATACCATTTAGACAAGTTTTCGGCTAATTTAAGTCTAGATGTAATGGTGCGGTTCAATTGTCGAGAATTGGACTAGAAATGGTGGCAAACTAAATTATGAGATGGATTGTCTTTATAAAAGTTGTCTAAAGGTCATCTTAGTGGGCAATAATGTTGAAGAAGAAAAGTCGTGCATGTTAACCTAATACGTGTGTTGAATTACTAAGTTGATGAATTTATTAGAGAAGCTTAGCCTTGTCAAAGATAATTTGGCATGCTTTATGCCTCGAAGAAATGTAGAAATAGGTTTTCTGGACACCCTGACATATGGAATGTGGAAAGGTGATGATGCATAGAGAAAATAATGAAAAACCAATATTGACAAGTCTCTAGCATCGGTAGTCTCGCTAGGTATAGAGAAATAAGAAAAGTGGATGACTTAAGATGTTCAAATAATTTATGATGGGATTAGAAAGGAAACGTTTATGACCAAACATATGATAAAAGAACTGTTAAAGATAAGCAAAACACAACTAGTAAGTAAAAATTATTTGTGCGATGCTATTCACACATACAAAATTGTTTAAATATATAAATAGTCAGTATGATATTGACAAGTCTCTAGCATTGGTAGTTTAGCTAGGTGTAGAGAAATAAGAAAAGTGGATGACTTAAGATTTTCAAATAATTTGTGATGGGATTAGAAAGAAAAAGTTTATAACCAAATTTAATATACATTGGAAGAACTATTAAAGATAGGCAAAACATGACTAGTAAGTTCAAATTATTTGTGTGATGCTATTCACATATACAAGATTGTTTACATATACAAAAAGTCAGTACGATGGATTGATATAGTTTAAAAGTTTTATCTACTATGGAACTGGAAAAAAAATCCTTTTACCAAATAAAATTATTGATCATCGAATTAAATCTCATTCCTAAGAACACATTTTATCTATAAAGAGAAAGGCAAATGAAAACCTTAGGATACAAAGTATAATGTCCATCTTCATAAAGTTAAACTTGTAGTTAGAGTTTTGTGTTAGAGACAAGCGTGAACACTCTTCAGAAGTGATGTGACTGGTCATCTGATTGAGTGATTCTTTAGTGTGAATAAAGGTTTAATTTGTTATCTCTAATAATAATTTATCTATAATGATAAACGAGTGTTAGCATAGATAATGATGAAGAATTGACTGGGATGAATATGAAGATGATATTACCCTTATGATGAAGTGTAGAGCTAAGTAGGTCTCTTGATAAAGAGCAAAATACTCATGAAGTAGTAAGACAAGCTTTTAGTTAGGAGCAAACCATATTTATAAGGTTTTATAAAAAGTAGTGAGCTTTTAATAATATTATAATACTCGGAGTATGAAGATAAGGGCAAATCAATTTTATAAATTGTCTCCTTAAAAAGAGTGGAGAGCTAGTTAAACTATTGGATAAAGAGTAGACGACTCGGAAAGTGGTAAGATATGGTTCTTAGGTTGGAATAGAGTAAGGAAAAAAATCTTGGGTAAACAATATTTTGAAAGGGTTATGAGTTTTTAATAACATTATAATACTCGAATGATATTTGTTGCTTTCTAGACTAGAGTTATGATTAGACTCATAGGTGACGAAGAGATTCTACCATATTTATAAAGAAAGTTGTAGCCTAGATGAAGTGCAAGGATGCACAATAACATAGGCGAGATGAACCACTTTAATCAAGTGAGAGTTTATCAGGTGATGCTTATTCATATCAAATAGGAGTTTACCATATGGACAGGATTCGAGGGTAGAAGAAAATTTGGTTCCTTTTATCTAAGTAGTTGAAGCAGCCAGTGAGTGAGAGTTGAGTTAAGTAGAGTTATTCCTTTTCCGCCTCCATTATTATATATTTGTATTTTCTTTCTATATATTGATATTAGTTGTTTTGTGGACATAAATGAATTACCAAACCATTTTAAAACCTTGTTTTATGTGTACAGGCAATAATCATTGAATTATAAACTTTTCGACGGAATGGGTGCGAAATTGTTGATTGAAAATGCCAACGAAATGGACTTGTTCATCGGCAATTCCTTTGGTGTTTTCACTTACAAAACCTTATTTAGACATCATCATTTGCAGTTAGCTTTTGTTTTCATTCTTCTTTACCAGTTATGACTTCATTTCATCAAGATCCAACAGGTCAATCTTTCACTTTTAGCCTTTCTTCTTCCTTGTATCTTGCGTTTAATTTCTATTATATTGGTTTTGATTCATTTTCATTTGTTGTGGCTCCATCTAACTTTTAGATTACCTATGTTCATTTAATGTTCTTTGCTCTTTATATATCTTCATGATTTTCTTCTTTACTCAATTTTAGCCCTAAAAAAAAATCTATATTTTTCCTTTTTTTTTCCGTTTCTGTTTCCATATGTTCACTCATCATTGTTGCCTTTTAAATGCATATAACTTATTTATTATATTTGATATTCATACAGTAATTATCAATGATTGTATTGTTTTTTACTTCTTCATCAACATTAAAATTGTGTTTTGAAGGAATTAACAAGAACTCATATAAAGGGAAACACTTCGATTTTATTGAATTAATTGACTGAATGTTTGAAGGATATGGAAAAGAGTTGCATGTTTATTCCCCCCCACCCTTTTGTATACACCTTTTCCTTTTCATTTCAGTTATTATTGTTGTTTTTATTCAGTTTTTGTTTCCTACAGTCTACTAACTCTTCTTGTCTTTAATCCTTTTTACTTACAATTTTCTTCAACTTTGCACAGGTTATTTATATTGGTCATATTTCTGCCTTCATCAAGTTGTTCCTCAAATTGGGATGAACCTTCTCCATGGCTTTATAAGGAAAAAAAAAAAAAAAACCCTCAAATCTAGTAGGTGATCCAGTAATAAAAGTTTGGGATCAAGAGATTTGTTCTTCCCGTGTCTCAAGTTCGACTTGTAGTTACTAATATGATAGCTACTAGAAATTTACATGGTTGTTAATTTCAGGACTCGTGGGATTAGTCAAGATATACGTAAGCTGACCCGGATAGCCATGTTAATAAATTAAAAAAAAAAAACCCCTCAAATCTCATTAATGGATAAAATGTTGTGGAACACGCATCGGGTTTAGGAATTTTATTATCATTACAGAAATGGTAATATATATAATTTCTCAAATCTAGTATTATTAAACTTTTTTTCCTCTTGTGATCTTGGTATAAGAAAATTGTCAGCTAGAAAAAAACAATGGCATTTTTGCTTCTCCATCTAATTCAAGTTTTAGATATAATTATAAAATTTCATTCAAGTTAAGTAAAGTTATGGCCAAGACAAAAAAGAATTTTAAAAGGATCATTACGATATTATTTTAATAAAAAAATAAATGTTCTTCTCTTTATTTATTATAATTCATCATTATAAAACCATTGATTTTTTATTATATAGTCCCTAAATCCTATAAAAAATTATTGTTTTGAGACTTTTACTACCAATTATCTATCCATAGCAGGATTTTTTTTAATTTACGTGGGTGTCCGAGCCAGCTTGTGTGTACCTCGACTAATTCCATAGGCCCTGAATTTAACAATCATATAAGTTTTCAATAATCATCATATTATGTTAAAAAGTTCTGGTTGCTGGCTACTGTTTCTACTGACTAACAAATTTACAATTTATGTTTGGTGTTCCACATTTCTACATTTTCCATTTTAATTCTTTAATACAAAAACAAACTCGTTCTATAATATTAGTGATACAACTTCACTTTAAATATATTAAATTTTAAATTCATAATTAAAATTTTTCTTGCTATTAAAACCATGTTGACAATAATTGCATATTTTTTTTATCAAATGTAAAAAAAACAATATCCCAACCCATGACATTGTGCACCAATTAGTTAATATATTTACAAATTTGATGCATAAGTTTTGAGATGATTTAGTATTGTAGTAAAGATTATTTTTCGTTTAGAAATACATCAAAATAATTTTTAAAAATTTTAAAAATTTATTTTTAATATTAACACATCAAAATAATTTAAAAATACTAAAATATTATTTTAAAAAAAAAAGAAAAAAATAATTTTTTTCAAAAATAAATGTCCCCATCATCTCCTTTAAAAAGCTTTCACGTTAGTTAATAACTAAAGCGTGCCTCACTTACAACCAAATCGCAAGATAGTTTAACCAATACACCTTTAATTTAGTGGTTGTGGACTCATGGTAATTAATTTAGTGGTTTTGGGCTAATGGTAATTATCAAGAAGTAATGGATTTAATTAATCTCAGCATTTGTTTAAAATTGAACTTATTTGCATTCCATGTAAATGACACTAAAATATTCTGCCATCTTTGCTACGATGGTTAATTAGGTTATTTTTATATCGCTGTGGGTCTTAAACTCAGCCCTCTCTCCCTTGCAACAGCAACGACTAAACATGGATGTATGTTGGTTTGTAAAAAACAAAATCTACAAGGTACATGGAGAAGAGTAGAATTCTTATAGCACTAGATCCTACAATATTTTTCTAGTATTTTTTATGCTAAAAAAATAATGTTCAAGCATTATTAATACTTTTTTTTATAAAAACAAAATTTTAAAAATCGAGTTATAAACTCGAGTAGATTCAATAAAATGGTTTCATTTAATTATATAATATAAAAACACAACAACAATAAATAGACCAAACTTAAAAAAAAGATGATCTTGATGACCTAAAAAAATACTTGTCAAAATAAAATAAAAATTACAAAACTCAATTCAAATACAACATAATGCTTAATAATAGAATAAAAAAATAAAATCAAAAGAACAAAAATAACTCGAGTCATCTTAAGTTAGCAAGTCAAACATAACTTTTTTCAATTAAAAATATTATTTTAATTGAAATATTTAAAATAAAAAAGGTGACGTGATTTTATTTATGTATGTTTGATATTGTGATATAATGTATTTTTTAATTAAAAATATAAAAATAATTTTAAAAAAACACTGAAATTTTAACCATCCTCCTCTGCATAGACCGCAATCCCAATAATTCATGCAATCACCTCGTAATGACCAAATTTCAAGGGAAAGACACCTTCGTTCCCTGCAGGCTGCAGCGTCGATCAAAGAACGTGAAACCTGCTTCTTCCTTCTTTGCTTTAACCATCTTTTCTTTCTTTTTTTTCTTTTCTTTTTTTTTTAATTTGCATTTTACGTGCCTGTCGCTGTCCCGTACACCTCTCATTTTTGAAATCTAAGCTATTTGACGGGTCACGGAGCGAGTGAGTCCCTGACCTGGTCCAGCTGTGACCTCCCTACCCGCTCGTTTTGCATCTCTGCCAATCAGTTGCATGTCCTTCGTTGTCACGCGGATACGAGGCATCGTTGTGTGACTTTTTAGTGTTGCACCGTGTTTTCCATTTCCATCAAAATAATTACTGTTTATAAAAAAAATATCCTTTTTTATTTAAAATTTATTGTTTTTTAATTATTTTAACATAAATAATAATAAAATATTATTATGATATATTAAAAAAATAATCACTACTATGGTATTAAATAAACTCCTATATTTATACCTTATTAAATCTTTTTAAAGAAAACTCAAAATTATTCAGCGTATTCATTTTATTTTCAGTTTCTGAATTAATAATAGTGCTATTATATGGACATATAAAGACAAATAATGATTTTCTTCCCCTTTTGATCTCTGTTAATGGGCTAAGTCCTGATAGTTATTCTTTAGATGTTAAGAAATTTCTCCAAATTTATATAGGATTTCTAAAATAATATTTTTTTTATTTTAAAATATATTAAAATAATATTTTTATTTTTTAAAATTTATTTTTAATATCAGCACATCATAACGATATAAAAACATTAAAAAAACTAATTTTTTTAAAAATATACTTTTAAAACATATAAACAAACAGATTTTAATACTCTCCATTTTAGAAAAAACCACTGGTATAACTTCTTGTTTATAAAAGCACAATCCCGAATAAAAACATAAATAATAAAAATAATAAGTGAATTGACTTATTAATTCTAGATTCTTTTCCTTTTGTTACTACAAGATAACAATGCCAAACAATAATAATATTATGTTTATTTTTACAAGTGAGACGCAATGAGAGTACCATCCACCTGTGCTATTTATTTTTTAAAAGTTCACACCATCAAAATTGACAGTAATGAATTGAAAAAAAAAAAAAACTAAAATTTGAAGAGAATTGTAGAATTTAGATTGGAAAAATATGGACCAAATTTTTAATACAAGGAATGAATTAAATAATTGAAGATAACACAAGGAAATTATGATTTTTGCCATTTATTAATTGAATGAATATTACAGAAAACAATATCAAGAGTATAGAAAACAAATAAAAAAATTTATTAAGATTTTATTATTTATATAGTTGTGTTTGTTTATTTAAAGCTTTTGCGTTTATGGTACAACAAACACAGTAAGATATTTGGTAATATACTAAATTGCATCTTTTACTGTGGAGCCCACAAAAAAAATTAAATTCGAAACGCAGTTTTTTAGAAACAATTCTTACATAATTTTGTAACTGTTTATTTTTTTATTTATTTTAAAAGCATTTAAAAAAATAATTTTTTTTTTACTTTAAATTAATATTTTTTTTGTATTTTTAAATTATATATATATATATATATATATATATATATATATATATATATTCAAATTACAACAACAAGCTTCCTTATAAACAAACTAACTCATTTATTCCTCTTAACGTGTATTGTTTAATAAGGGCTTCAATTCAACTAAGAAAAGCAACCTCCATAACAGGGAGGATTTCATTTCTTTCATGTCTATCCACCCATGATGGTTAAGAATTCAAAAACCGTTGGCACGTTTGACACGTGCAAGCATCCCAAGCAACAGCCCAACTTCTCTTCCATAATAACCGTCCACGTCTCTCAAATCATCACCATCCAAAAACTCTACGAGTCCCAATCCATAATCACGCGGCTCAAAACCCGAAACATACATTAACGCCATTGTATGAGTTTACAACACACCGACATTTCTCTTTATAATTAAAAAAAAATAGAGATACTTGCCACCTCATACAAAAGAAAATCTCTCTAGTCCCCTTCTGAAAAGCAACCTCATAAATTAAAAAACAAAATCTAAAGAGAGAGAAAGAGAGTAAGATATATAAGGAAAGAAGAAAGCAGAGTAAGTTTGGTGTAATGTTTTGGATTATCTCGTTGTGTCTCGCTGGTTTTCTTCTTGTGTTTTAAGGTAAGTTGTATAAAGGGTTGGATTTGTTGTTGTTGTTGTTGTTGTTGTTTGTGTGTTTGGTTCTTGAGAGATGGGGAAAGTCAGGTTTAAGAGTATGAAGGAGGTTTATGAGAATAGTAGTGAGGTTATTGAGTACAAGGTAGAATTGTTGTTCACGGGTTTCTTTTCTTATTTTAAATCCCCCCCTTTTTTTTTCTCTTTGGTTGGGGTGCTAATATTTCATTTTGAGAAAAGGTCTGAGCTTGTGGGTTGATTCAATTTCGAAAGATCATAATCTAAGTTCTTTTCATTTCATTTCATTTTTTTTCAGTTTGCTAATAAAACTGGTTTTCTTTTATATTGGTTTCTTTGTTTTTAAGGGATTAGAGGTGGTGTTGTTGACTATGTTCTTTTGACCTGTTTTTGGTCTTTTCTTTTGTGTGAAGGAAGCTAAGTTTGTCCATTTTGTTTGCTTAATGTACTGGGTTTCGTTTCTTTATGATAAAGCTCAAATCTTTTTTATTATATAAAACTACAACTGCTGATTAATTCATTTAGCCTGTGCACTGGTAGGAGAAGACATGATATATCATATATGTGATCATTAACCTCAACTTTATTATTGTTTTGGTTGTTCTTGTACCCTCAGTTTTATTTTATTATTGTGACCACTGCCGTAATGCAATGGAAATGTGTGATATAAGCAACTATTGTTTTGTAAGTGTTTACGCTGTTTCTGAGTAATTAAACAGCAGGAATACGAAATAAGCCTTTCATTTTATCACTGTGATCAGAATTAATCATGCAAACCTGTTCATTTTGAGAACAGAGTTTAGAAAGAGAAAAACGTTTGTGTTTTGTTACGAGCTGTGAGAATTTTATTGGTGAGGTGATTTACAGTGGCATTAATTAGCTGAATTGTTTGTTATTGTTTTATAGATTGCGCCGACTTTAAAAGTCGGTTATCCGGTAAAAGGGCTTTCAGATGGAAAGAACCACACTGTTGGGTTGAATATGGTAAGAGTGATCTAACCATAGTTGATTTTGTTTGATGCTTTTGATATGTTGATTGTTTCATTGCTTATTTGATCATCAATGAATCTTGATGCCACGGTAGCAAAGCAACGTGCCGATCAGTCGTTTTATCCGGTAGTTTCCAATAATTACTTAATTTATGACAAGTTTTGTTGGGGAGCTTTGTTTTGAATGAGCCCAATTATATTCAGCACCACCAGGACATATATCACAGTCTGTGATGGACTTTAGATTCTTAGTTATGTGTTCCAAAATTAAATAGGAAAATCTGGATTTGATTCATTGCACAATCAAATCCAAATGGAGAAAGTTTCATTTTTCTACATTATTGAACACTAATGCTTTTATGGCTTCATTTATGATACCAAACTAATTTTCTTACCATGTACCATTAGTTATATTGCACTTTATTCTTTTAAGTATCGAAAATAGAATTTTAGTGAATAAATAAAATATCTACTCATTCAGTATTGTTTGCTATAATCTGTCAGTTTTGCCAACAATGGGTTTAACTATCCATGCTACCACTTTATTTTTGTGCATTCGAGTTTGTGAATCTTGGAATTTCATTATTGAGTTATATTGTTTCCTTATTACTGCATTTCCATCTTAGGTGTAATTATTAAAGTTTGCAATTGTAGGGATCCTCTGTCACAGAAAATATGTTCTGTAGCAAACAGTATTCAAGTGATAAATTTCACAACGAAGAAGAATCTGGGACGTGTAACGAGTGCACAAGCTCATGCTCATGTTGTATGGCGGCTTCACTGCTGAGAATGAAGGCCGATGTTGGGTTTTCATATGAAACCTCCAAGGGAAAAGTAGACGCTCAATACTCTCGCAGTGGTGCTGATATGCTATCCCCTGTAGATAGTTCATGCAATAGTAGAAATCTTTCCACCAGCGAGATTACCAACCTTCTAAGTGCATGCTCAAGTCATGATTCATTCTCTGAAAATGAAGAAAGTAAAGACACTTTGAGAGCATCTGGTACTTCTGAACACTCTGAGATGCAAGTAGAAGTAAATGATCAGCAGACTGCTCAGAAAAATCCTGGTTTATCCAGAACAATACTATTTCATGATAGTAATATTTTGTTTAAAAATCATCAGAAGCCAAAAGAGTTGGAATGCATTGGTGATGATGCCTCTTGTATTAGTGGTTCAGAGTACACAGACAAGATTGCTGGTGATCATCATTGCTATACAGATAGGAAGAATGTATCGTCTAGTTCAACCTCAATTGACAGTTTTCCTGCAATTGAGAATGCTGCTAGTGTTCGACCTACTCTCTGTTCTTTAGCTAAAGGACAATTTGATACAATAGACAATAATCAGCCTAGAACCTTAATTAAGCTTACCAAAGAATCTTCACCAACAATTGCAGTTTTTTCAAATAAATCTCACCAAATAGATATTTCTTCAGCTAGAGATTTCTATATTGGGGCCAACTCATCAAAGGTGAGTGATTGACATTCTCCCTTAAGCAGATAATTACACCTTTTGCAATTTAATTTTCCTAGATACTTGTTATATTCCTCTCTTTCAGGGAAAACCATCTGAGTGCTCCGAAGAGCAAATAGAATCACCACTGATGAGAGCAGCAACCTTTTGGGTTGATGCTCAGATACATGAAGAAGAGAACCACACAGAACCTGTGAAATCTGAGATTGGAAGGAAAGATGGAGAAGCTGCGGTTGCAAAATGTTCAGATCAGAAGGGAGATGAACCCGCTAAATGGCAACCCACTCCAAAGGCTCAGCCCATGGACCATGATGGTGAACTGGACCACATGCAAGATGAGGTATGTATTGTTTTCTTATGTATTTTGGCATATTTTGAGCTTTATATACTGTGCTTATCATGTTTATTAATATGAAACTAGTAAAGCTGGCAAAATAGTAATTTCAACTTCCGAAAGCTCTGAACAATAATATTTTTTTTGTATGAAATATTTAAAAAATTCTAAACTTAATCTATATATATATATATTCTAGGTTCTATTGGAAAATGCCAAAGTGAACATGCATGACCATCAGAATAAGCTCAAGGATTGAAATGGAAGTGCTCTTAATGGAAGAAATAAAATTGATAGGCAATCCATGTTTAGTGCAGATTACTAGAGGGGGAAAGAAGCTAATATTTAATAAATACATTGCGGAAATTGGGTGCTAATAGCATGTCTAAGTTTTAGAAGAAACGTGAGAATAAGGAATGAATACAACACAACAAGTTAGATGCAGAGTACCGAAGAAATTGAGAGAGGTTGTCTAAGATGGACTGCCCATGTGCAGTATAAATGAAAAAACTCAAGGTAAAGATGACCGAGAGAATGTAAATTAGTGTGGCAGGCTTGGATATAATTGTTTATAAAATGACATGGAAAGGAAGTTGCTTGCTTGGCCTCAAACAATTGTGTCACAGGTTTATTGAGTTGAATGGAGTGAACCCATGCTTCTTGGTCTACATTGTGATCGACAATATGGAGTCCTGAATTTATTTTTTTTCATTGAAGAGATTTCATTTGATGTGGAAAATGATTACTTTTAATTAGACTTCTCATTTTGATTGCATGATGCAACCATAATGACCTATGCCTATTTACCGTTCAAACTAGCTTGTGCAGTTGACCTACCTTGATTCACTAAAGTGATGTGTGAATCCAGCAATATGAGTTCTGCTAAAAAAAGTTCTTTTTCCCTTCATTTCTATCTAAGCTTTTGTTCTCCATCCTATGGTTAGAGATCCTTGCGCATTCCTTTCTCTTTTGCTGTTTGAGAGAGAGAAAACCATACATTCTTGGTAATTTACTACATTAATTTTATTGCCAAATTCTTTCCTGAATTTGGCTAATTGTATATTATTTGAGATGTTTTTTCTAATGTTTGTATCTTGTTAGTTATTGGATAATTATGTAACAGAAACATCACATCAAACTTTTCAAGTCTTATTGTTTATTAGTTTAAGGGTTCTTGCCTTAACAATTTACCATTAGAAACATGAACTTCGCTTCACCATGTTGCATTTAATGAATGTTTCTATTTCTAGAGTCTCCTGATATACACCTTGTTCTAATTTCATTTCCTATACGTCTTTACATTTTCTGCTATCATTTTGCTTAAACTTTAAAATACTTTCAGGATTGACATGGCCTGGTTATTTTCTGATTGCATTGCAAAGCAGGTAAAAGTCTGTGATATCTGTGGGGATGTGGGTCAGGAGGAGAAGCTTGCTACATGTAGCAAGTGCAGTGATGGAGCAGAACACATGTAAGTACATAACTAATCTTCTGGATCCTTATCTTTTCATTTAGTCATTCTGTTGAAAATATGTGCTACTCATGTGGGTGCCATTTAAGCTATTCCCATTGACTTCTGTCAACCAGATATTGCATGCGTGAAAAGCTGGAGAAAGTTCCTGAAGGAAATTGGATGTGTGAAGAGTGCATGCTTGGGGATGAAAATAAAAGACAAAAGAAAAATAACTTTGAAAAAGAAGAGGCAGTTCAATTAGAGAAATCATCCCTGAATGAGATAATAAAGAACTCCAAAAATTCAGTTGCTTTCAGCTGTAAGATTAGTTTGGAATCAAATACTAAAGGGATGGGTGTTGATAAGAACAGAAGAAATGATAGTTCTTCCTGTCACTTCCCTGCTAAGAGACCAGCGGATGATTCAGAAACCATCACTGCAAAAAGAATGGCCCTTGAAGAAGGTCACAACTCATCTATGCTATCCAAAGAATCCTATCCTTGCAGCAAAGTGGAAATTTGTCGGGGTTCTTCCCTCAAGAACATTGATACGAGGAAAATGAAACCAGCCTATGAAGGTATTTCTTCTGGAAATAATTCTTATTTTTCTCTGGAATTCTTACAAGTAGCCATAGTTAAGCTAATAAATCACTTCATGTTAAGCTTTTACTGTAACTTGAGGAAGAAGTTGTGTTAAGTCTCATTTGATTTCTTCTTTTAATTGTTTGGTTAAGTTTTAACCCTTGGTTTCAGGTTCTCTTTCAAAATCAAAATCACCTCTTGATATAAGTTCAAAAGTTGAACTCCAACAGTCAGAGGGTGGTGTCAACAAGCAAAATTTGGGGAGAGTAACTGCTACCTGTGGCAATAAGGAGGGGGTTGGCAAGATTCCATGCAAATCTACATCATTCAAGAAAGCTAGCTCAGACCATGTAAATGCTGCTGACTCCAAGGTTAAAAAGATCTCTTCTAACTTGGCCCATGTAGAAGAAATGAAAAGACTAAGACATGTAAAAGGGCAAAATTTGGCTGTATCAGAAACTACATTCCATAAATCATTGAAGAAATCACCAGTTGCCGATAATCATGCTTCTGCATCAATGAGGGATAAAAAAACCCTGATTGGAGGGGAAGCTAGCATACTGCCTTTGTCTACGCCCAGACATCATGATATGACGGCTGTCCAAGGTGATGGAAAATCAAGTAGCTCATTAACATCCATCAGGGATGTTGCTCTTAGAAACTTTCCAAATGAAGAACAAGAAAGGCTTCTCAATGATGCATCAAATGACGAAGCATTTGCTGCCAGATCAAATCAAAATAATTTGATCTCCATCCACCCTTCTAATGAACCATCTTATCTGAAAGGATTGACCTGGTTACCTTCTGCAGTGGATGTTCCTTCTTGGGTTTCTGTTGTCCCACAGCTTGAGTGCATATGGCAGTATGTCATTTTTCTCTCTGTAGTGTTACATTTTTTATTTTGTTGAAGACATATGTTGTAAATTGGCACTGCTCTTCTGGAATAGTCTCATCAATGGATTTTGGTCTGTTGTGCAGAGGTGGATTTGGAATTCAGAGAAGTGGAGTGTTTATTAGTTCTTGCGATGGCATTCAAGCACATGCATCAAGTTGTGCTTCACCTAAAGTTCATGAAATAGTGCGTAAATTTCCCCAGAAAATTCTAGCAGAGCAAGCATCCTGCTTGGTTATGTGGCCAACTCAGCCCCCAGAAAGCGAGGCCAAGGAAGAAAACATTGCACTCTACTTTTTTGCCAAGGATTTGGAGAGGTTTAAAGTTTTACGTTATGGAGATTCTAATGCTTCCTTGCATGGTGGCTAACTTTTTTGTACTTCTCATGCAGCTATGAAAGTAACTACAAGATCCTGATGGAATACATGACTAAGAACAACTTGGGTCTAAAAGCAAACATTGATGGACTTGATCTGCTAATATTCTCATCTAAGCTGCTTCCAAAAAGATCCCAGCGTAAGCAATGACTTTTGAAAACTGGCTTAACTTATCCAGATGAAATGAGGATTTGTTTATTGTACTTAAGTTAAAATTTTAACTTGTTCCAGGTTGGAATCAAATGCTGTTTTTATGGGGTGTATTTAGAGGGAGGAAGATAAATTGCTCACAGGAAACTCCAAATCCTCAAAGGACTTGTTTTTCCGAGTTGAATGTGGCACATTCTGGTTTGCAGAACCTGCATTCCTCTGCTCATGCGAGTGGAATTATGTCTCCCTCAAATATTTTTAACAATATTCAACAAACATCAGACTCTGTTACCTCATTCGAAGTGCCTACTCTTGCTAGAATGGGCAAGAGCTGCGAAAACAAGGTTTCTTCTCCACTTCAGAAGCTTTTATGTTTTCAAACTTCTGACAAATGGCTGAGTTCTGATGGCACTTCAATGAAGAGTGAACGGTTGTCTAGGAATGTGAAAAACAATGACCCTTCTCAGGTAATGTGGTCTGTCCCTAGTTGCTAGTCTGGTTATGTTTATCTTTCATTTTGTACAAGAAATGCATCATGTTAAGTAAATGAGTTGCTGAAGAAAGGAAACACACACAACCTCACCTTAGTTTGCTTACCCAGAAAAGCTAAAGATTGAAAAAGCACTAACAGAGCATGAATTCTGCTTGCTGTTTCCATCTTGGAAGTTTTGCTATTCATGAATCAGACTGCAAGTTTTTCTTTCTTTGGTCTGATGGGTTAGACTGATGTTCTTTTAAATTATTTTAGTACTCAGTCAGCATGTTTTTATTTATACTGTTCCTCAGTTTATTTCCAAAAGATGCTGTTTATAAGGCGTACCTTTTTCAGGGTACCTTTTTTCAGGATAACTTGATGCAGAACTGATTATAACTCAACTTGAATTTCCTTTTTCCTTTTTCTAGAGTTTTCCTAAAAGAATAGATTCTTTATGCCTTTCCTTATGTAATCCTCTCACGAGACCACAATAATTTTCAAGCTTTCTCGTCATGTTTCTAAAGGGTTTCCCAGTTATTAATCTTATTGAACTTGAGATATGCCTACATAATGCTTATTTGAAATATGCACACAAGTTTAAATCTTAATGCTACTATCTTCGCCTAGTTATGACCCCTTTGCTGTAGTTTTACGGAGTTCACCATCTTAATCATACGAAACTGACAAAAGAACATGAATTCTAATATTTGCTGTTTATTGTACAGTGGCAAGAAAAGGAAAAAGAGAAAGGAAAACAAATTGATCCAAATAGAGAGAGTGATATAGAAATGGTAACAGTCGATGAAGAATGCGAGGGCAAAAGGATAAAAAATTTCAATTTGGAACATAGTACTTCTGGTGACTTCCAGTTTTTGGGTGATAGATTGCCATCTGGGGTAATTGATCTTAGCCCTGTTTATATTAAGTCCGTGCAGTGTCAAGCAGGTTCCATGAATGGTGAGAATCCTTTGGAATCTGGAAATCCAAACCTTGAACTTTCCTTGGGATTTGGGAAAAGATCACGCGATCATGGGGCTGTTTCCTTGCTTCCAAATGGCGGGAATAATAGAAGCAAAGACACTAGGGATTCCAATGAAGTAACGAGCAACAAAAATAACGAGTGCTCGACGTCTCTCACTCTTTCTCTGGCCTCGGCTACCTCCATCGAAGAGAAAGAAGCGAAGCAGGTTATTGAACCAAAGCTGTTGTTTCCTACCATGGATGCTTCACTGTGTCTTTCACTGTAAATAATGTTTAGGTTTTCATAATGGATCAACAAAATCAGTTCATGCTCCAGCAGTATACTTTTTTGCACATTTAGTGATGCTCTGCATGCAAGTCTTCCGTGCAAATGTAGAAGGAAAGATTAGGGGAATTAGTGTAGGATGTGTCCTTGTGGTTGCGACCGACATCTTTGTACCTGCAGCCAAAATGTCTTCTCTATATAAAAGCGTACTCTTTACAGCTCTTGCCATTAAAGTTTTTATTTTTATTCAGACTAAAGGATTTGACATATATGATTTGCACGCCTAGTAGAAATAACTCCTCTCTCTCTTCTTTTTTTCAAAAATACCTTTTTACCTGTTGATATTCTATCGAGCAAAATAATTATTATTTAGAGTAAAAAATAAATTAATTTCCTTAAAATATTTATAAAAAAGCTAATTTTTTTTTTCAGGTTATTTGATTATTCCAAGATCATAAAATTTTAGAATTTATATTTGAGAGATATTTTACAAGTTTGGAATTACAAGTCTAGAATTATAGAAATAGTAGCTAGAGTTTAAATTATTAAGATCAAGTTAAAATTCAAAGTTCTTAATCGAAACAGGCATAAAAAAAATTCTAAACAAATATCCAAATTCAACTAACATATACTAAAATTTTGTATATGTAGATCAACTCTGTTTTTATAATAAAAAGGCTCATCGTATTAATATCTGCTAAACAAATAAACCTATCCAATTTAAGTGTCGCATCACACTATTGACTTTCTCCATTTTGAGACACTCATTGCTCTCTATCATGTACTAAAATTAATAAGACAAGTGATGGAGTTTGGGCCAGAAAAAAGAAGGGCAGGCCCGATTGTGAGTTGGACCTAACAAGATCCACAGTTGTGTAAGTAATTGATTACCTTAAGCACGTGAGGTAATGGAGCAGAGCAATTTTAGTCATACACCCTTAAACCTAAGGAAGAAATGAAGAAGATGGGTGCTTAACAGGTGGTTGCTCGTGACATTTTTACAAGTTTGGGATTAAGAGTCTGAAATTGTAAGGACAGTCTAGAGTTAAGTCTAAAATTTAGATATGAAGCCATTATATTTTTCATCTATACGAAACTTAGCACTCAACATTCAAACTTAGAGTCATTTTAGTCAAGACAGGCATAAAAAAACCCTAAAACATATACCATAATTTATCTGATAAAAAAATTATATATCCATACTTTATTATTTAGATTTTGATATCTTAAAATAGTTATTAGATAATTATTATTTATTATTCAACATAAAATAAAGTAAAAATAATATATAATCAAGATACATATACATATACTATATTAAATATTAAATGATGAAATTACAAATAGTATACAAGTGTATAATATTAATGTTGGAGTATGTAACTATGTATATATTATATTAAATTTAAAAAATAAAAATGTAGAACATTTATATTTATATATACATAGTACATATGAATTTTGGGTCAGGTTAAAATTGAGTTTCAGATTAAATTTACCAATATTCAAACTTAATTCACTGCTCATAAAATAAAATAAAATAACTATAAAAACAATTCCATATTTAGATAAATTTAGATTAACATCCACTAACTTCGGATTAGCATCCATTAACTTTAGGTTAAATTGTCATCCCAAACATGATGAATGGCTTAAAAATATGATGAACAATAAGTCAATAACCATAAACATCTCTCTCTCAAATAAAATCCACCTGCGGAATTAAAGAATCAGCATTCCATTTTCTTCTGCCACCTCAAGGCGTACCTATGAGATGCAAATCATCACGCCACACTTCAATTTAAAGTTTTCCTATCACCTTTTTATCAACCAGAAACAGCAACAATAATATTTCACTTCATCCAGAGAAGAGGAGGAGGAGGAGGAGGAGGAATATTACTCTTATCACACTGGCATTAAAACCTCAAACCGAGCATGCAACATTGATATTATTCCCGCCAATATTTGTGCGCGCCGATGCGCACGTGTAAGCCAGCAGAGAGAGCATAGGCGGTAGAATCCCACTCAATCCATTTAAAGACATCTGTTGCATACAAAACTTTTACAACTGAAGTAATACAGTAAAGTAACATAACTAGACAGCACGCTCAACTAAGACGTTCCTAAGGCAGCCATGGCTTTTTTAGATCAGATGACCGGGAAGGAATTAATTAAAACTAGCGAAGAAAAAATATCTGAACTACACTAAAGAGGAGCTCATTCCTGCTTTGGATTTAATCACGGTGTTAAGATTAGTGTCGACTTCAATATACTATGGAAGGAGTGCCATGTCAATGGTCCAAAGCGCGGTAGTGTTGAGCGGGAAGCATTTTCACCGTGGATTTTGGTCAGCCCAAAGTTGGTACATCTGCATATTATGAATGTTGGATTGATTGGGGTTGCCAAAAATTCCAGGATTCCGATTAACAGGACTGCCACCATTCTCATCAGAAGAATCGCTTGAGCCGCCTTGAGAAGGGGGGCTTGCTGTGGTTAATGGTGCGCTAAAATTCAACATCTGGGGTGGGGGTGTTGAGGAAGGTCCAGATTTTGAAGCACTTGAATTCGATTTCTTGCCATCTGCAATGAAGCTGCCCACGATTACCTAGCAAGAAACAAGGAGTACGTGTGAATTATAGATCAAACAAACGATATTTCTGTCAAGGTTTTTGCATATCAAAGATCCCCTGATGCTCCAATACCATAATAGTATTATAGCCACAAATAATTGACAAGTGACGGCAGCATGAATAAAGACAGATGTTAGCAGAGCATGAATACCTGTACAGGAGAAGCTGCCGTTAGCATCCCAGCAACTCCCCCACCCAAAACTCGACCATCTGACCCTGCCAGTGATACACTCAAACCACCACTTCTGCTCCGACTGCCATTACTTTCAGAAAGCAAGAAGGAACCTGATAGAGATATGATTTCGAATCGGCCCTGAAAAGAAAATGGTGTAAAGGAACAGAGAAGCCAGCTTTACCACATGAGGGAAACATTAAATCCTGAAAAATAAGTAGAGGGGATGGACCCGCTGGTTAAAAGTTTAACACCCACCACCACCACCACCACTACATTCAGACAAAAATAAATCTTGAAAGAGGATGATTTTACTGAAGATAACAGGAAAAAGACCAATAGTGAGGAAGCTACTAAGCAGTCAATTAAATCTAAGACCTAAAAACTCTAAACCTGTTGACTTGGTAATAGCTTTAATTTTGACACGGCGTATAGCGTGGATAAAAGCTAGGGTTCTCAGACCCTAAGGTTACAGACTTGAACTGCAAAGAAATTTAGGGAAAATTCTCTAGTGTTTTATTGAAAGTCTTAATAATAGTCTTTTTTCTCAAAATAAACTAGACATCCATATTTATATTAGTTCTAAAATCTTTTATAGGAAATAACTTCTAATTAAAACTGAATTAATAGAATCCATCTAGTATTAAAATTTCTAAATAATAAAATACTAATTAAATTAAAGTCCTAAGCTAACTAGAAAAAAGAATTCAAATACAACAAGGTAAATAAAAACAATATGGCACAGTAACTTTTAAGCATTATCTGAAGGTCTTCCTGATCTCCGATCATTATGAAATTTAAAACCAATAGAAACCATGGCCTTTAGAGTCTTCTGTCAAAATTTCAACTTGGTCCAACGGTTGAATTAAAATTTATGTTTGATTTACCAAACTCCATCTTAAACACTTCTTAAAATCCTCAAAACCTACAAATCTTAACCATTAATGAAATAATGCAATAAACATTATTGTGCCAAGAATATGGAAGAAATTCCCCCCGGTCCATCCCCTCACTTCCAAAAAAATCACCATCAAGTGAACTTTTCCACTCCAAATGAACAAATATTTCAAATATAGTAGTGTAGCCAACATATTCATGAAGTAGCATGTCCTTGACCGATGAACTTCAAAATTTAATTTATAAAGCGTGAATGCTAAAAAAAACTTCATAGTTAATATTATATTTTTTGTTCCTATGAAGTCCACTTGTAGTTCCTTCACACATTCTTTTTCTTCAAGTTTGACCTCATCGTCATTTATGACTTCTAATACTTCAACCTTTGGATATAAAAAAACTTCAAGATAATCTTTGAAACTACTTTTAGGAGAATTTTCAAAACTTCTCGTGTTCTTCATGTCCTTGTTCGCAATATCTTCATCCATGATTGAAAGATTATCGTTTACTATTGGCTTCTCCAACTTAAGGTCAAAAGACTAAAACTGTTTGTCAGCACCCTCTTTGATCACATTATCTTCAAGAGGATTAGATAACTTTTAAATTTTGCTTTCATCAAACTCCTCCACATTTTTCTCTTTGCCCTTTGAGATGGTTGAATACAAGACAAATAATAATGATCTATTTGTTTATCTACCCAAAATAAAATCTCTTCATAATTATCTTATATAAGCTCCAAAATTAATGATTGTCTCAAATCTTGCCACGATAAAATTAAAGGCATACCAATACGAGTTTTAAAGTGTAGAAATTCAAACCACTATTTTCTAGCATTATAATAAAGTTTGTGTACAATAAGTCCTACTTTTTGATGAAAATAAGCCTTGTTGAAATAAAAGTAAGCTTCCAACTTTACCAACCACTTAATAAATCTTTTCTTCGAAAATCTCCCATCACAGAATAGAATCTCATCAAATTCAAGAATAGATCTAGGGTTTGGCTTGCCTCGAGATAAATCTTCAGGCAAGTTCCTCTTCTCTTCACAATCCTTGTTTGTGTTACCCATTAACAGAGCTAGATCTTCTATGATTTGCTCCAAACGATCAAACATTTGTTCCAGAGAGTATGGAAGTATTTTCCTCATTGTCAAATTTCTACCTAAATTCCATGAAGAATGCAATTAAGTGGTTTAAATTCAATAGATATTGAAAGAAGCTCATCAATATTTTGTATATCAATTAGCAACTAAGCAAAGTTCATCTAACCTAAGAAATGCCATACCACATACACAGCCACCAATACCAGGGATGTAACTTAATGATTTGGATCAACATCATCTTTCTGCTTCTTGATTTCAAATGACAGCAAGAAGAATTCTAACTATCAGCTTAACAGCATCTAAAGGTGCAAATAAGTACATATACATGTTGTAACTGCCTCAGCTTCCCTAGGGCTAAATTTTGATTTATTTTGAGGTTGACTTTATCAGCTGAGAGCCACACCCTCCAAGCATTCCAAGAGGAGAATGATACATCACCATCAAGTAAATGATATGCAATTCAATGTAGCATAAAAAGTGCACATTTAGTGCACTTCTAGAAAGTGCAGCATTAGCCTAATGCAAATTTTTGGTATATATCCCTATCACAATCAACAGTAAGCTTAATACCAGTAGCATTTTGTGAGAAAAACTCAATTCAAGAGTCAAGTTACAGATTTTCCTAGTTCTCATTCTACTCCTTTATGCTAGTAAATGAGAAAATACTTTGTTCAACCAATATGTGGTAGGAATGGGACATATGTTCTGGAATCTACAGAAGCAATGTCAATCTTTGAAAATTTCTCGGGGAAGCTCAAGTTCAATAATATGGTCATCATCCACTACTGCTCTTGGCAAAAATGAACCTCAGGAGGGTGACCTGGGAAAGGCAATAACCTTGACATATTTCACAAAATGGCCCATGCCAAGATATGAAGCAGAACATTTACACAAGTTCAATGCATACACTTTTTTGTGCGGAAAGAATTTGTGTTTCCCATAAAAGAAGCCCACCATTCATAGCCCTAGTGCAACAATTTCATTCTTGGAAGATTTCTTGGGGAAGCTCAATTTCAATAATATGTCATCCACTGCTGCTCTTGGCAAAAGTGGACCCAGAAAAGGCGACCTAGAAATGGCCATAACATTGACATATTTCACAAAATGACCATACCAAGATATGAAGCAGAACATTTATACAAGTTCAATACACACACTCTGTTTTGCAAGAGAGTTTTTTTTTATATTTCCAATAAATCAAGAACGCTACTATTTATAGTCCAAGTCCAACTTCACTAAGACCATACTTATCAAATATTTTGCAAATAAATTAGCAAATGAGGAGCCCCGGAAAACTTCAGCCAATAGAATGACCAGACCTTGGTTTCCAGCTTCACAGCATGCTATATATTTAGGAAAAACACCCCCAATAGCCACACAAAATGCATCTTATTTGCTCTTACCAAGCTAAAATGCAGGTCCAGAATGAATGATGTGTGTTGGTGTGCAAGGCTGACAAGGGCATCTAAAATATAAATTCACAGAACATCACACATCTGGTTCTAATAAGGAATGAAGATGTTATGGGCGTTTGAGATTAAATTATAGCAATGGCAAAGGGTACTTGAAGGCCATTATACCTGAATTATCTATACTGCAAGAAACAAAAGCTTCCCAAGATTAATGGTGATTTATAGACATCACAACAAGTACCTCATATGTCACGGAGCCACCAGACATTGCTGGTTGGCGAAGTGTAACATTGCAGATGGCACCATTTGCAGAGAGAATACAAACTGTCCGTGGCCCTTGCTGTGAAAAAGCCATAATCTTTGATGCTATGTCCTGTAAAATGAAGGGTATATTGTTAGAAGACTTCACATACTTTCACAGTTCCTATTTAAAGAGAGATAACAGAACTTCATAGCCACCTCTCCACCACCATATCCTCACCTTTAATTTCAGAAAATAGAAAGGTAGAGAAAACAGCTATTCATTGAGATCTATGAAGCGTATCTACATTTGGGAAAAAAAGATAATGTGGTGCTAATTTTAAACAATATTTCGTTAAGCATCAGGAATTTTGAATGCAAATCATCAAATTGCACTAAGATGCACTTATTTTCAGAAAATGACTCAGAAGGACAGTGCTAATTTGAGGAATGGAAATAATGAAATTTGAGCGACTCCCATGTGAAATAAATCAATGTCGGTGCTTTATCTGGCTTGCAAGTAATTTGGAGTATGCTGTCAGAAGCTCTCCCTTCAGCAGAAGCAATTAAGTGCAAATACTTTGAGTGTGATGTGATGCTTTTAGAGTAAGAGCAATAAAACAACCTCATCTTCTGATTAATAATTTCAAACAAACTTGAAATTAAGCATAAAAGTCTTGAACCCTCCCCCAACTAAAATGTTTTGTTCATGACCCATAAAATAAAATACTTTATCTTCCCCTTTTTTCAAAAAAAAAAAAAAGGAATCAAGTGTGTGTTTGGTAATGCAGTGCACAGGTTTTTTAAAAAAGGCATTTGGGTTGAAAAAACAATGCTTTTTTGGATGCTTTTCCATGGTTTAGAAATCTTCATATCAAAAACCATCCAAAGGCATCAATTTGATGTTTTTTCCATAAAAATGTGTTTTGAAAGCACTTTCAAAGGCAGTTCAAATGCGTTACCAAACATAGCCTAATTATTTCCCCCAATATGTAATAATGAACATCATGTCTTTACAGGTTTGTAAGTGACAAAGGGGGACTAACACAAGCACATGGAACAGACACTGCAAGCACACTGATTATTTCAGTTTCTTCATCTACGTCTAATTATCTATAGAATAAATCTCTATCATACAGGTCTCAAAAAACAATACCTTTTTTGCAAATTTATGTTAAAAACTCAAGCTCTGCTTCCATTGCATGTCAAAAATAACATTCACAAACATGTTTAAATTGTTGCATTATCAAAGGTGCATCCTTTTCATCCAAATTATTGGGTTCATATTCCCACCGAAATCTTCTCAAGAAAAAAATTTTCTTTCTTTGATAGAGCAAGAGAGAAGAAATCCTTGCAAAACATCATTTCAGAGAATAATTGCTTTTGACTTTCGTAAATCCAGTAAAAACTCCAGATCTGAAGCATGGCATCACTGCTCCAATATTTTTTCCTTTTCTGCCT
The DNA here is from genome assembly GCF_005239225.2 of Populus alba. Lineage (NCBI taxonomy): Eukaryota > Viridiplantae > Streptophyta > Magnoliopsida > Malpighiales > Salicaceae > Populus > Populus alba. Next base: position 13,079,329 of record NC_133286.1, on the reverse strand, counting down.
CCATCCCATTCTATATAAACCTTCACACATTAAAAGAGAGAGACTTTGTTTTGCATGACATATATTTTAATGGTAAAGCAAATAATTCCCCTCCTCCAGTAAATTACAAGAGACTTAACCAGTAGAAAACTCTTTGGCACAATTACATCTGAGTTCCAAACTGCTTGGAGCAGGCTGCATGTTCTACCTCCTTGATCATTTGTTATGGGCTACGTGGTTTGCAAGCTATCACTAGACAGCTTGTCACTTAAGCCAAATAAATGTTTGGTTTCTCTCTGCTCCCCATCTCTTCCAATACTTCAGTTTGAATTTGAACACTAAACATTGGATATAACAAAACAAGCTTAATGACATTAACTTTTCATCGATAATTGTCAGCTCCACATTACAATGGTTGTAGTCATTTCTTACTCGGTCCTTTCTGGTATATATACAATCTATGCTAAAAACTGCATCTAATTTGCGCTCATGTTATGAGCATGCTACTTCTTCCTCATCCAACACATTGCCACAAAGCATGGCCAGTTTAATAGCAATTGTACAAAACTTATGATCATCACTATTTATCAAACATTAAGCTTTGCCAACAATCTCTCAAAATCATTACAAAAAAGCATTGAAAGTTACCACATAATTTGATCATACACACAGATATTCAAAATTGTTGAATTTGCAACTTGCTGAAATGCAGCACAACCACGTATGTTACATGCAAGTACCAACCCAAGAGTCTAGGCTACCTCTAATTTTTTTTGGCAACATGAACTTGTTTCATTACAAAAATGCAACCTTGGATTTATTATTGAAATGGACATACCTTGAAAAACAGGGTGAAGTTCAAAGGCTTAGGCATCCAAGTAATAAATAATTAAGAAAATGTATCACCTTCAAAATGAGCTAAAATCAAATATTGAAAAATAAGTCTCTCATCACACTATAAACATATACGAATAACCAACAACCATCCCAAGGAAAGACCTCTCACTTTCCCGAGAACTTCAACTATTTGGGTCTTTTGGGTATTGCCTTTGTGCATCTAAAAGATTGATGAAAGAAACACTGCTGAATCAAAATGAAAACTTCATTTGCAAAAAATTAAATATTAATATTCTACTATCTCCGAGATATCATCTAACTAATCAACAAAAATACTCAAAAAGACTATATTATTAGCACTTCCAGCATTTTTAATCTATCAAACAAAATAAAAATGCATTACATACAAAGCACAGACTTCAAAAACTGCACAAATACATACCTCTCCAGCTTTCACCGTGATCACATGTGGTGTAAACCCTACGCCTCCAACCCCGCCTGTCCAGAAAAAAATACGTTTATCAAAACACAAGAATACATTTCAAGAAGCAATTTAACAAATTTGCAAACAATTACCCAAGGCATCAAGCTGCTTCTTCCCAGAACCTGGCGGCCTTCCTCTGTTCTTTTTAGAAGGATGTTCAGATGCCGAATCATGCGTGCCACCGCCGCCACCCGAATCCGCATGCCCAGCCGAAATTCCTGAAGGGACGGGGGTGGGTGACAAACCCAAGGCAATGTTACCGTCGGGTGTGTACTTCCTGGGCCTCCCCCGTTTCTTCTTGGCGGGCTCTATACTAAACCTCATCCCGGAAGAAGAAGTGGGCGACGATCCATCAAAAGCACCTTCAGGCTTGGATTGCAGCCGATTTCCTGACATCGAATTGAAGGGGAAACCACCGCCAAGAGCAGCATTTTGAGGAGAGATATTGGGGTTGTTGATCAGGTGAGAAGTGGATGATGGGTAGGAGGAGGTGGGGACCAGAATCATGCTTGGCTGTGATTGTAATTGCGGTGGCGGTGCATGCGGTGACTGTAGCTGCTGTGGTTGTGGTGGTGGCTGTGGCGGTTCTCTCGAGTCCATCTGTCTTCGTTTCCTTCAAAAAAAAGAAAAAAAATATATCTTTCTCTGAGGGGAGTGGGAAAATGTGAAGAGAAAATTGGGAAGAGAGAGAGAGAGAGAGAGAGAGGTGTGGTGTAGTTAGAGAATGGAACCTAACACTTCGTTCACATTTAGGGGAAGCTCGAAGTGTACAGATGGAAACGAAAAACTTAAGCGAGGCTGAAAAGTAGGGTTTTGGATTTTAGGGCTTTAAAAAGTGTTCTCTCTCTCTCCCCCCTTTATGTCCCCAATGTTTTCAATCCAATCCATCTCTTCCTTTTCGTTTTCAAATTTTTAATTTGGAAATAAAATAAGTACATACCAAGGATAGTGAGGGCTTAAATTAATGCCCAAATACTTGTACAAGTGGCTTTTCAAAACGTTTTAAAGGTTTGATTTTTATTCTATTTTATTCTCTTGGTGTATTTGTATAGTTTTGATATGTCTATGTCAATTTAATTCTTAGAATACACTAATTTTGATTTGAATGACTTGTTTAAAATTTGATTGTGAAATTTAATCTTAATATATAAAAATTAACCTAAATATGCACTTATATTACTAGATAGAAGTGAAAGACATTTATGATAATTGGTAACATCAAACCATGACCATTATTACTTGGATATATATGATGTAGGCGTATGATTATGAATATCCAACTTTTACCTCCAACTAGGTTACAAATTGCATAATTTCATGTTTTTATTTTTCTAACATATCAAGAAAAATGGATTATTGATAATATTTATGCATGATATTCATGACACCCTATATAACTAAAATTCCTAAAACAAAACCAAAAAGAAAATTGATCTAAAAGATCATTTAAATATGGTTCCAGAACACAAAATTTGACTAAAATAATATGACAATTGACGGGGTATAGATTTTTATTATATAAGAAAATCACATTCACCATGTTCAAACTAAACCTAAATGACATGGTAATCACCTTACATCATGCATGGTCACCTGTTTATAGCTATCAATCATGCAACATCATTTAGGCAAAGGCCTAATTAGTCAAAAATTCTTCTTTTTCATTTCTATATTATTCTCTCATATATTCTTTCTCATACATCTTATGTTTCTCTTTTTTTTTTCTTTTATCTTTTTCTCTACATGGATTGTCCATTACACACACAAATAAATATTTTTATAGTCCCTAAAGAGTTAAAACATAGCATCGTTCACCGTCTATACACACAATAATTTTTTGATTCCCTGACATATTCTTTATAAGTATACATTTTGATATAAAGTTGACACCAGTTTTATAGCCAATAATCAACAATACAGGCATGCATCACGTTCCATAAAATTTAGAAACCTTTATGAACCTCTTTTCTTAATCAATTATTATTTATAATTAACATGATACTAACATTCACCACCCACTTCGTTGATAATGTGCCAAATATTATATTAATTAATGGACACCAATGTTTTCACTAATCAATTTTTATGCAACCCTTGAGATGAGTTGATGTGATCAAGATTTATAAATATTGGTCCAATTCTTTTTTTTTTTTTCAAATTGATCTTTCATTGTTGTGTTTATTGGAATTTGAGGTGGATGATTTATTTTAATCTAATTTTATGAAGCTATCTCAATCTAAATAAATAAAAAATTGCATTATTATTTTGGTACTCACTATCATGAAAAAAATAATATTATTTTTTTATTTGAGAAAAAAATAAAAATAAAAATAAAAAGAACAAAATTGAAACGGAAAAAGAATGGGAAGTCTTTTAAAAGAATTGTGTTAATGCCTTTGTGCCTTGGGATTTTATCAAATTTTCTTTCCGGTCTTTTTAGTTTTGAAATTCAAAGATTTAGTTTAAAATTTTACTTTGATTATTTAAGTTATTAAATCTAATGGAGTTCATGACTAGAATCACACATTTGAATCTAACGGTCTCCAAGAGACTGTTTGTCTCTGCGTTTGCAGAATTTTTTTTTTGTTAAAATTGAGTTCTTTGTACTTTTTGGATCGTAATTAGGAGGTTAACTTCGGTTAATTAGGAATTGAGTTTCATAATTTATTTTGTTTTGCTTTCTATTGGGTTATTGTGATCTCAAACAAACAAATCAACATTAAATTAATATTTAATTTTACGAGCATTTATTTTTTATCATATAATTAAATAAAAATAGTTTTTGAAAAAATTATTGAACTAAGAGGAGTCATGACTCGAGTCATCATTTTGGTGCATTAACTTGAGTTAATTAATAATTAAGCTTTTAATTTTTTTTTGATTTTTTTTTTAATAAAATTATCACAATCTCAGGTAAACTTCCCGACTTTAAGTTGGTGCTTGATTTTACGAGCGATTATTTTTATTATTATATAATTAAATAAAAAATAATTTTAAAAAATTATATCCTTGAACTTCTTCCTAAAAATCTTCCTCATGCTCCTCTACAAACTTAACAAACATTCAGTTTGGTATTGTCTCATTTCTTAATTCTATCTCTAGAAACGAACCATAGATTATTATACTTGTCTGCCAATACTCCTGCAAAACTATGTTCTAAATAATTAAAAAAATATTTGTGGTCCAACTACTACTTTCTTAAATACACAATCCATTCCTCTTTCCATAGTTCAAATACTTCCGCATCACTTTTGTCTCATTCGTTTATTGGTTGGAATGGAATGGAACTTTTCTAACTAAATGCATGGCTATCACCACAACTTCAATAATAATTATTATTTTTGTCCTTGGAAACCGTACTTCTTCTTCTATATTCATAATCTCTTGCATCTATAAAATCTCTACCTGGATGATGATTCTGTGCAATCTTCAGTTTTTTAGGCCTTCGAAAAATTCTATCAGATGAGCATTGTTTTTCAAGCTCCCCCCCACGTCAATGATTCTCTCCCTTCTTCAAACACTTTCTCTATTATCTTTAGATGGATCATTTTGCAAACTTGTATTTTACCCGTAGATATTTAGCGTCCGTTCTGTAGTAGTCCCATAGGGATGCACGGGATCGTCTAGAGTCCGTCTGTTTTAAAATGTAATTACGGTAAATATTTTAAAATAATATTTTTTTTATTTTTAAAAAATTATTTTTAATATCAATATATTAAAATAATCTAAAAATACTAAAAAAATATTAATTTAAAGCTAAAAAAAAATATAAAATTTTTTAAATTTCTTTAAAAATACTGCAAAAACAAAGCTTAACGCCAAAGTTCTGTTCTTGTAATTTCCTGGGGGCTGTAGGCTAGGCAAATCGATCTTTGAAAACCACTAGATTCTCAGGAGCAAAAGGAGCATATCCTTACGATGGCATGGGCATTGGCAGGCAATCGTGCCACCGTATCTGAACGATGTAGCTCGTTTCACAGAGGCACCGCAGGTAAGGAAATTTAGATCTCTTTTGGACTGGATACTCTCAACGAGGAAAGGTGGAAGCTATAAACCATGTTTTCTTGCACTAGCTTTGATGGAAGAACTCAGAGCAAAATAACCAATACCACTCGATAGAGAACTTGAAATTACCACAATCTGGGGTCGCTAATGATTACATCAAATTACAAACAGAAACTTTGGCAATAGTGCAACAAACAGTTGAGCGAGATTGGAAAAACTGTCTTTCAGTTCTACGAAAAGGACGAGCCTTCACAGTACAACCACTAAGCACTCCAAATAATAAAATATTGACAACAAAAAAATGAATCAAGAGGCCGAGAAACCCAGCAGCAGCATCTCGGAAGGAAAGGGAGGCTCTATCATTGTTGTCAACAAGGTTAATGAAGAAGCAATGGTTTCATTTCAACCTCGCTAGAATAACTAGCAAATGATTCAATCTCCCCCAATGTCCTCTGCATAAATGTCTCACAACAGCATTCAATCGCTTCTAGCACCTAATCTCATACGAGCCTGCTTTGGTAATGTAACGAACCCATTCAACTGTGTTGTACCCACTTTTCTCCCATACCTGCATAAAATCATTCATGGTCATAGCTGCTGCTTTGCACAAAAAAGGTATCAGTACCTTTTAACTTCAGATCCATACCTTCAGAAAACGAACGCGTAAACCAGATGCTGTAAACATTGGAACCTGGAACTCCATCTGAATTGGAGGCCTCGTCCAAGACTTCTTTTCTGCCATGGTAGAAATCAGCTCGACTTCTGCGCTCATGGTTGGCTCGGTTTGTCCAGGAAATTTTCTTATCCTAAACAGATAAAAAAACATGCCATTGAGCAACAGCATTCAGAGTGCAATCTAAAGATGACAAGGCATTTACAATATAACATAATTATACAATAAAGCCAACAAGCACAAGTAAGGAAACTACTAAATAATAAAGCTAGCAAGCACAATTTAGTTAATGTACTAGAGTCTGAGTTGATCAATCAAGACACGCCCACATTAGCATGACATCATTGAATGATTTTCCTTTTCAGGCAAAAAGCATGACAGCAGGACATCTTGTAAACCATCTATACCTAGGGAAATCAAATATGGGCTCAATAACAATATTCACCAAACGTTATATCAATTACAAAAAATAATTGTTGAAGCCATTACTTAAAAGTTTTTCCATCTTTTGGAATACAGGTCCAAATTAGGACATCAAAACTTCCAAGTTAGCATTGACATAACCTTTATGAAGTAGAAAAAATGGCAGTGTCACTGGATCACAAATGCTTCCTTGTTGCAATTCAGATCTGATTACTTTGCAATAAAATCTTCTTTTAACACAAAAAAGAGGAGACATTTCAAATAATTTATCACATTAGCTATAGATGGCAGTTAAAACCCCAAATATAAGCCGACTTTTAGAATTTGGAAAGCAAAAAATTTAACAGAAATTTTAACTGTTTGTAAGTTATGTAGTATTTATAGTTGAATAATAGTTTTGCTCAATTTTCAATCCCTCACATACAGTTACCAACTAAGATTACATGTGTTCACACTTGTGACATCTTTCCAAATGATAATTATAGAACCTCAACAGGCTTTCCATGCAAGCATTGCTGGTTATAGTCCTGATGTGCGCTGTAAGAGACAATGACTAAATGTTGAATGTTCTATAAAAAATAATTAATGAAGGCTGCGATCAGTATCTAATTTCATTTTCGAGTAAATGTAAACCTTCATGTTAATTAACACTGCAGGCATTACACGCACACAGACTGTCATTTCAGTATAATCCTCAGAAAGGCATCAGACGAATCAATCTGCACTGCCTGAGCTCAACAGCCTTGAATAAATTAAACAATCTGACTCTTCCAATGATTTGTATCCAAGTCAAATTTCACTAGAAGTTAATTTGTATACAAATATTCATAAAAGGTCATCCAACCTCAAGAATGGCCTCTGCCAGTTGGCATTATTTTCTGTGTAATTGAACTTCAGATGCTAGAAAGAATAGGTGGTATTATAATTATTGAACTTGAAGAAATAAACTAAACCAGGATGAAGGATCATTATTGGATCAGAAAATCACCATAAACTAAGGCCATTTCCATGCACCTTCACATTTGAAATAAATATAAGACTAACATGTGATATTGAAAGGGATACATCCAACAATGCAGTTCTTATATTTAAAACATCTATCAAAGGAACCTAAAAAGCAAATAAAATTTACACATTTAACAAGCTAAACAAACTTACTTCCAAACTATGCAATCAATTGCAGCATTGTACTTTGCTCGACCAGATGTAACTTGGAAACTGGTTTTAGCAGTTTGTTTTGGAACAGGAATTTTGATGACAACCCCTAGTGCAAACATTTTTGCACCAAAGACACTCTTAACCTGAAGATTAGTCAACATAAGATACCTGGACAACTGCAAACATCCACATAGAGCACAATAACTGAACCAAAAAGCAAACCTTGACATTCACTTCCATGCGTGTTCGACCAAGTTCCTTGATTGTTGGCAATACCCGAAATGGAAGATTAACCCCTTCAGTGATACGATACCTGTGGAAAATAAAACACTGAGCAAAATAAATACATCAAACCTTAAAAGATTATTAAACAATGACACAATTAAATCAGCACCAGCCACTTTAATATTTGAAGAAATTAATTGCACCTCTTATGGTATAAAAAAAATGTTGACAGGCTAGTCTAGATTTGATGGATTAAAATAGAACAGTCTATGGAAATAAAGGGTCCGGATAGGCTGTTGAGAAGCAAAAATTAATTGCACCTCTTCAGTAGCAAACCTCAAATAATAAAAGAATTAATCCAATGTGCATGATTGTTAATGAGGGGAAGAGATGTTCAAGCTAGTCTAGATTTGATGGATTAAAATAGAACAGTCTATGGAAATAAAGGGTCCGGATAGGCTGTTGAGAAGCAAAAAATCAAGACACAATCAACTGTCAAGCATACAAGGTAGTAAACTCACCATGGTTAATGCAATTAAAATCCTTTGAAAAGTGTGAGATACTCCAGAATATTATCAGACCAAAAGTGAACAAAATAATATCTATTTTTAGTTTTTTAATCTTTTTTTATGGACAAACTACCATACATTTTCTTTTTATAAATTACCAATTCATTTGGAAGCCTCCGACAGGCCCCCCAGCTGGTATATATTTTTATCGTCAAATTCCAAAATTCACATGGAAAACTTTAGAATTCAAGCATAAACTTCAGGCATATAACAAATCATGAGAGAGATTTCAACTTACTTCATCAATTCAAATTCACCATCTGGTGGGACAAAACTTACAGTCTTCTCTGAGTTAAACCTCGTCAAATTTACACATTGATGGAAAGTAACATCATCAAGCTCAATTGTTTTGCCACTGCATAACAGCATATTCAAAGACCAAGTTATTGAAATAAACATAGAGATAGCAACTTGCAGCCTAAAACCAACAAGGCACAATTTATTTGTGTTTAAATAGAATTGATTTCTAAGAAAAAAAGGCTAAATGAATAGATCAATTTTTAGACAAAAGTAGATGTAAAAAACAAAAAGAAATCACAAAACCAAGCAGGAAAAAATAGCTGAGGCCATTCCATCCCTGCAATGAATTATATAGATACTCCAAATTTATGATAGTTCATAATATTTGCTTATGGTCTAAGTTCTAGAGAAAACAGATGATAAATGACAAATGAAAATAAGCAGAAGAGGAAATGAAATATTCTTGCAATTCATAATTTATTAGTTTCAAGACCCAGCAAGCAAAAACCTTTCCAATACTGTGATGACAATGATGAGAGAGAGAGAGAGCGATCAGCACAAAGATGATTTCACAAAGAAACTACCTAGTATTTATTCATCCCAGGTTAGATATATGCATATGTTATGAATGCATTAGGGTGAGTAAACCAGCAGAGGCAAAACCTCTTATTATGGCTTTTTTTTCAAATGGATTGCAGAATCAAGCTGAGCCCAAAAGTTCAGTTAGGGAAGAAAAATCACATCCAAGGAAAGCACTTCTCAGCCTAACCAGTCAGAAAAGATAGAAAAAGGAAAATGAAACAGAAAATAGAAAGATGCATCATGCTAAAAAAAAATGGTCATAATGAAATACAAGAATAACAAAAGGAAAAGGACGGAATTGTCAAGCATAATACTTTTTTGACAGCAGGGAGGGAAGGGATGATATTTATGTTCCATTAAAAAACTACCTTTTAGCAGGACGAGATTTCAGTTGCGATTCTTTCTCAAGACCAATTTTATCATTTAAACCCAACTTCAAATCAGGCATTCCAGAGAGGAAGCACTTCATAAGAACCTTCCCAGTTACATCACAGCGCAGAACATTACCTATAATCACCAAGTTGTTTATGATTAACCAAGTCAGTGATTCTATTATATCCAAAAGAACAGATACAGAAAAGCTACATGGAATTTTTTTTTTTAAAAAAATTCATAGCCCACCTTTTGAAGACATAAGAAGGTTAACACTCTCTACAATATCCAAAAAAACCTGTACGCAAATAATGTGAAAATCCAGCACAATGCCCAAATTCCAGTGAAGTGAGAAGCAGGAAAAATTGAATCACCTCATTCTTTTTATAAACAAGGCCTTCTCTGCGCCAACCGACAGCACCTGTAACTTGTAAAGTTGCATTGGGGACAGGTTTATCTGTGGGCTATTTTATTTTCCCCAATGGTGAAAACACAAGAAGAGAAAAGGTCAATGGCTATTTAAAACAACATTTCTATTGAAGAGAAGCCAATCCTGAATAAAAAAGCTATAGGACATCAAGGTTCCATGTGTCATAGTTCTTCTGAACAGCATCTATTAAAACAAAAAACTAACCTTGGACGAAAAAGGTGAGCGGACTCCTTCTTGTGTGATGTAAAGCTTTAAAATCTCAGGAGAAAGATTTTGTGGGTAACCAAAGTCCATGATCTCTGCAATTTCAATGTAAATACCAATCAATTACTGATCTACATAATATTACAGTTCAGAAATGCAAATTTGATCTAATTTTTCATTTGTTGGATAATGACAAGTAAAATCACCCCGCAACACAAGCAGTAGTAAAGTGGATTTCATCAGATTTCCAAAAAAAAGAGGGGGAAGGTAAAAGCAAGAGATCCTAAGAGTGTAGTAGCTTTCAATTGCTTACCATCCAGTAGCTCATAAATCAGAACAAAATTATTTCTGATGGCATCTTCATCAAAAGCCCCACCAAAGTATGATTTGAACAATGCAACAGCCTGCATACAGCACAGAAAATAGCAGTGTCAGCTGCTGAAAAAAAAATTTACTTTCGGTTTCCTACAAATAATATATCCAAAATATATGCTATTTGATCATTGGGTTTGTGATGGCTAAGGACTTCATTTGGCACTGAAAGTACAATCAAATTTGGCATGTATATTAGCAAGAAAAATAACAGAACAAGGTAATCATGTTAGTAAAAGAATCATACTGCAAACAGAAAAATAATTAGTTAATGATGGATGTTCATCTTTTTGGGCAGCACCCTTTTTTTTTTTTTTTTTCAAATCCTTTAGTGCCAGAAGGCAATTTCCAGGTGCCTTCTGTAAGACCATCTAGGCCAATCCCTATATGTTTTTAAAGCTAAACCTGAAAAAAAAAATACTAAGAAGAAGTTGACTACCTCCACAACAAACTTGAATGCACAAGCTACATTAGCATTGCTGCTGACAACAATCACAATGTAGACATTGCTAATTCTCATGTAAAAGAAAGAGCAACCTCCAATCTGCCGCACTGGACACGTTCCCAGTTCTTTTGTTTGCATTATATGTGTCCGGAAGGCATCCACCATATTTCCACTGAAAAAATTTATAAGATTTAGTACAAATTGAAGATTACAAACTGCAAAGCCGCCACAATTGTTGCATCTCAAACACAAACAAGAGGACCAGAACAGAAAATGCAATAAATGGGGAAATGAGGAGAACAGGCTAGAATAAATCAGAAAAATGGAGGCATTGCTAAAAAAGCATATGGATTCCATAGTAAGTTTTTCACGAATCAAAGGGGAATGATACAGCATTGATAGAGAAGTTATAGCAGGAGGCATTGCTTCTCACAAAAAAAGCACACAGATTCCATAGTAGGTTTTTCACGAATCAAGGGGGGAATAATATAGCATTGATAGAGAAGCTATAGCGTCCAGTGTTTATCTGCCAACACTGTGTTTGGCTCCACTCACGCAGCTCCTCACCTTCCCATGAAAAGGAAAAGATTTCAAGAGCCCATGCTTAACAAGCATTACCTGCTGCAATGCTTTCATTACAAAACAGCTGTGGCCTGTACAATACATGGAACACCGCATTCTGTCTTCTTTGCAAAAGTAAAGGAGGAATATTGTTCACTCTGAATATTCCTTGGAGGGAAAGGGGTGGACTTGTGAAATTAAATTCTTGAGCTAGCTAGAGCTTTGAGGTTTAATTCCTCTTCAAGACAACAAAAATTGAGAATGGCCATGCCTCATTGAATATGTCAAAGGCAAAGTAGCAGGGTGAAGTTGCGAGCTGCATGAACCATTTCACTCACGTTTGCCAAGTTTTAGACTGTCAGCAGGACTTCTTTTATGGAATTGAAATACTATTTCGAAGAAATTGATGTGTGCAAGTATCGTGTGTCCTCGTGACGATTATTCCTTCCTTTATGGTAAAAAAATCATTCCACTATCCACCAACATTATTAACTCGTTGTTCGAGTAATTTTATTTTCGAAATCTAGTAGAGTTAATCTAAGATAAAATAAAGATGATTTTACTTGCTTCACATTTAACAGGGCCAAACATTCAATTCCACAAAAAAAAATTCACACAACAAGTTTAGGTTCCTAAAAATTCATAAAGCAACATACATAAAAGGGAAAATTAAGAGATTACCCGACATCGTCACGATAGAGGCGATTGATAAGGACATCGCCGCGAAGATTCAAGAAGTAGACGGCGGAAGCAGCCACCGGCATCTCTGATCCAGTGGATCGCGCCTCGAATATTACTCAAACAACCACTATTCTCCGGTTAAAGAAGGCGGTGGAGGTTGGAAATGCAGATCTAGGGAGTCTTGAGGCTGATGGACGGTGTCGATTAGGTAATCGGTGATGTGGGAAATTTTGAGATTTTTTTAAAGAAAGAATGAGGTTTTGGTTTGTTTCATTTCATTTCATTTGTTTTGAGATGTTGAAGAGATGGTTTTGTTTGAAGTCAAGAGCAATTAACTCGTTGGTCTTCCTTTGTTTCGCACGCGCCTTCTTACTTTTCTTTTTTATTTTTGGGAAAACATAAAATATACCCCCAAATTATTAAGTAGTATCAATTTTGCATCCAAACTATTTTTTATATTGATTTTATCCTTAAATTTTTTTGATTTCTTGATTATGACTTATTTCAGAATCACTTAACTAAAACCATTAATTTTTATATAAAATAACTTCATCAAAATTGTTATCTCACCACGTGGTATCTCACTACCACCGTCATTTTATCACTATTATTTTACTTTTTTATTAATGACCACTTCATCACTATTTCCTTAATTATTATCATCATCTCACGACCAACACTATCATTATTTTTTTTCCCATAATCATTAACAAATATTTTTTAAAACTAAACATTAAAAAATATATTACTTATAAAATAATTAGGTATTTTACATGAAAAAAATTTCATGCAAAATAAAAGAAATGGATAAAAATCTCAATAATAAAAAACACATAACAAAACAAAATGAACCCTTTAATTAAAAAAGTTTGTTTGGTATTAAGATAATAATTATTTTTAAAATGTTTTTTATTTATAAATATATTAAAATAATATATATTTTTTTATTTTTAAAATTTATTTTTAATATGAATATATTAAAATAATAATAAAGATGAAAAAATAACTTTTTTTTAAATATTTTCTTTTTAAAAATTAAACGTTATCGAAATCCTTCATTTCCAAACCAACAACAAAACAAAAGCAAAACAGATTTGCAAGCAAACAGATCATCTCTCTCCCTGTCATCTCTTCTCCGACAATTAAGTCTCTAATCTAAACCTCACTTTCATCCCACCTAAATCCCAACTCTCTCCCTCTCCATAAAATCCACAAACAATCCCATCTTCTCCTTGTCTAGTTCTCGATTAAGTTCGACTCGTAGTTGGGGATGCGATGCGATTCTTTAAGAGGTTAGCGGGGTTTCTTGGATTTGCTAAAGATGATGGAGGCCACGAAGTGAAAGACCAACAAGAACAAGAAGAAGACGAAGAAGATCATCATCAACACCCCAACCAGGCCCCTTTTCGCTCCAATTTCCAAGAAACCGGGCTTCCCCGTAAAGGTTTTAGCGTCCCTCTCCAAGTCGCCGTCGAACGCCCCCAGCTTGGACCCGTGATCGTCTACTGCAACTCTGGTGACGGCGGCGTTCAGGTCTGTTCTTTCTTTAGGCTTCACGTTTTTTTTGAAATGACAAGTGTTGGGTTGTTTTGGTATTGTTGTTGAATTGTCATTAAACAATGTAGCTGCGGAAGATATATGATTGCTGGTGTTTACTAAGGAGTAAGTTTCGATATCAATTTGCTGTGTTTCAGTTAGATTATTGTCAATCCCAATAGAGGTCAGTAGGATCTTTGTTTCTTTCCTTCGAAAAGAGGGAATGGATGATGAGAATCTGACTCTTCTTTTCCTTGGTTAACGTGTTCAGAATGATTGAAGATGGAGTTTGGACCTTTTACATTTGGAGTTTTGTTGAGGTTCTCATAACGCAGCTCCAAATTTTTGTGTTTGATTGTAAAGTTTTTAACATATGATTGTTATTTCTAGCTTTCTTCCACGAGGAATCTTGCATTATAAATGCAGTTATAAATGTAAAGCAATGTTCATCCTCCAAATTTTATTGATGCACCGTTGTAGTCTTATTTGCAAGTTAAACTGCCAATCTTGTAACCTAATGAGTTGGTTCGCCCTTACCTCCATAAACCTATTGAGTTGTTTTGGTGTCTCATAAAATAACTTCGCGAACTTTTTTCTTATCAGGGTTATGGAATGTGGCCTGTTGTTTTCTATTAGTTTTCTGCATTCTAATGATTTCTTGTGTCATGACATGCTGTCACGTTGGCAACATTTTACTGTGCCTGCCTCACACATTGGTGTTAATCTTTGTGAATGTCTGCAACATATGATGCTACTGCAGAGTGTTTTCTGGTGAGATGACCCTATGGTAGTAACTTCAAATCACCATTAATGCGCGGTGAAGCTCAACTTTGAACCTTCTGACTGGCATTTTGATTGGCCTTTTGCTTTGGTTTGGTGTGTAGTTCCTGTGTCGCTGAAGTTATTAGTTATTTCATGGTCGCCTCTGTAAATTTTTCTAAGGTAGGGTGTCTGCTATTTTCAAATGATTTGACAAAAAAATGTGAACATTAGTTCATTGTGTTTATTGCTCTTAGATTATTATGCCTTTAGATCTTTTAAAATAATCTTTGAGCTCATTGGACATTAGCAAATTTTTTGGTCTCAAATATCAGCTGGTAATCATCAAGTAGGAGTAAGATCTATAAGTTTTAAGGCAGCAATTTTGAGTGATAACCCATTGTCTTGAATATTGCAATGTGTGATACCCACAAAAAATAAATGAGCCACTGTATTTATGCAATTGACGGAGGTGGGTTTTCGGAGGTATGGATACAAAGTAATGGAATGCATTAACCTTTGCTGATACTATGTTTAACTAAGAGGCATCTATTTGAAGAAACAAGAGAAAGAATTTACTGCAATAGCATAGGCATCACAATAAAATGCTTGAGAGGGGCAGAATATGCTTTCCATTTTGTGAATTAGTTGACAAATGGAGAGATAACCATTCTATTACCCCTAGCCATTTCTACACATTTACAAAGAGGTAGCTGGATTTTAACTAAAATTTAGAAGAGTACTTTAGGTGTCTGCATGGTAATTTCAAAATGTTTTCCCCTTGAGGAGTTTGCTCTGAGTCTCCTTCTTAGCTATCTTTTTTACATGAACAGCAGCCAAAAATCATATTCTTTCAAGTTCATATTCTATGAATGAGAGAAGGATGAAGTGTATTCCATTTTCTGCAGCACCGTCTAGTTGTTAGTTGCTAGTTGCTTATGGTCTTTTGGTTCTTTCTTTATTTCATGTACAATGGCTACATCCAAATGGGTACCAGAGATAATGGGATGTATTGGTTGCTGTTAGAAGCACAAATTCTTGAGGGAGATTATAATTATGAAGCATGCATATTAGGTGATTTTGAGGTAAAATACCTGGCAGCTTCAATTTCCTTTGGCAAGCAGAGGATGGACCGCCTGGCTGTATAGACCAAAAGGGCATGAGGAAACATTACTTCTTCTTTAATCAACTTGACAATGAATAAGGGTTATACTCTGCTGGTTTGTTTTAGGTAAATTACAGGAGGCAGAGATAATAGCATCTGTAGAAGTAGGTAGGTTGGAGAAGCCCAAACTAGGAGGTCCTTTGTGTACATAGGGAAGGATAGAAATAGTTGAACTTTTGTAGGTGCTGATAAACATAGCTCGTTAAGTTGCGCTTTTCATGTTTGTGACGGTGTGACCTCATAAAAATCAACATTTCCTCTTTATGCAACGTCGCTGTTTCTTGAGCACAGTAATCTTTACACTCAGATCTTTCTCTTCATTCATTCCTTTGGATAATTTTTTTGTTCATGAAAATTTAAATACACGAAATGTATATATGGGATGCTTCACACGTGATCAATTGAATTACAGAATTACACTCGTTATTCATAGATTTAATTGGTAGGCTCCTTGAAATCTTGAGCAGCAATGGTAAAACAGAGCAAAGTTAGCAACTAAATTTATCCTGCTTAATTTCATTTTATGTATTTTGTCTTGTAGTTCCGAGCTCCAAATGTTATGAAGACAGTATACAGTTGATCCGTGTCTTAGCTGACAATTTTATTGAACTGATCTCGTAAAGTATGTTGGTGGTCTTTTTATCTTTTCCTATTAGGGTCTGAGATGGTATGCAAAACGCCTCAGGATAGATGAAGATGGAGACGTGGCGGATGAGTTCTTTGACGAGGTTTTACCGGATACATCTTCCAATGTTGATGAACAACACAAGCGTCTGCTGAGGTTTGAAGTGAAGTACAGTACCCGGCCAGCTAAAATCAAGACGCAGATGATGTCACATGATGGAAAAATTCAACAGTGTGTGGAACATCAAGGGAGACTGCAGTGGGTATAATGGTCTTCATGTGCAGGGCTCAGTGGTGGCTGGGGTTCATCTGTAAGGTCTATAGGGTAGGTTTGCTGCTGGGTTATTCTTTTAGATTAGATTCACGCTTTGTTTTTGTGGTGTGAAGACCCTAGACCCAACTGTATTGTTGTTTATGTTACAAGGCTTTGTCCAACTGGTATGCGATAGGATTTTAATTTAGACCATCTAATCAGATAAATGTCACAGATGCTCTAGAAAACTGACTCTGTTGGAGTTGAATGCATGCACCGATTGATCCATGTTGTTCCCTGTACTTGCTCGTATATATATTTTCTCACCCTTCCCTTTGAAGAGGCCTTCATATCCGGTCTTCTTGCACACCTGGTTTGATTTTTCACATTTTCTTTATTCCCGGATTTGCTATATTTTGTTTGTTTGCACACAAAGTTAAATACAGGAAAGATCCAATGACTTGCATGCCCTGCAGTTGACTGTTTTCATGTATCTGTCCATCAACTATTTCCGTATATCCTTGCAGGAAATGAATTATATGGGCAAACCAAACGAAAAATTTCTTACTGAAACCAGACCAGCTCTACTCTCGAAACGCCTGCTTCATACTTGTATGTCCGATGACTTGCAGCATGGTAAAGAGGGATGCTTGATCGAATCTATTTTTCCATTCATAACAGAGAGTTTCCAACAGAAGACTGAAACTCGAGACAGACAAGTCTACACCAATACATACACACATGGAGTCCCACCTTCCAACACACTGCATGATTAATTGTCTAAACATGGTTCTGTCCAGGAGGGTACCCTCCTAGGGGTTATGTAGGAACTGTGCTTCCAGGCACGGTACCTGCAGTCCCAACTGGTTGGTTTGCACGGGTTCCAACCATGGGCCGAGCTCCCACCACTGGCTGAGTGCCCACCGCAGGACGTTTGTGGTGGTGGTTTGAACTCAATTTCCCAGCTGCATGCTTGTGGTGATGCAACCCCATCTTTGCCTGTGCTCCCTTTAATTTTCTACGCTCCTTGGCCAGCTCTTTCTCTTCTTCTGTCCTGGCTGTCGCCTACTGTGCCTGCAAGTTTTCACCAAGTAAGCTTTACAAAACAACGGTACACTGTAACGGACAAAACACTTGAATATCCAAACAGATGTTTTCCTTTTGTTCTCTCTATTTGAGTTGTTCAAGAAATATAACCTGCTCTTCAACTTTAGCTTTGCAAATGGTCATGCGCTCCTTAGCAACACCAGCAAGATATCTTGCTGATTTTCTCCTTAGCAGCTTGCATCCTTCTCCTTCTGCGTTCACAACAGAAACACGTTACAGTTTTTGATTTATGTTTTGCTGAAATCGAAACAGCCTTTTCCGCGCATGATGTTCCAGTCTAGAAATGTAAGGAATTGCTTCATAGAGTGAGATCAACAGCGAACATGAATGCACAAGAGAGGCAAAATTCTTAAGGAGTTGATGAGCGGCAGCTTCAATGAGCCGTCCATATTTTTAGTAGCTAGTTGTTGGACAAAATATATAATGGAAAAAAAAAAATGTATGACCTAGGTTCGCCTCCAGGCCTTCCAAAATAAAAGTACACCTATTTTTTTTATGTTTGAAAAAAGATTAAAATGGATAAACACAGCGTGCATTTATAATTTTTTTTAACTTAAAATATTAATTTAAAACTGACTAGTCAGTATCACTTCGTGTGTGTGTGTGTATAATTCATTCATAAAATGAATGTACGATAGGCACCATACCATACATGAAATTTTATACATTTTATATTCATATAAATTTAAAGAAATTTCGTCACATACTTATATCAGTAAGTCTACTAATTACTAGTATTAATTATATGAATCAAAGAGGGATACCATCACGCTTAAAAGGATTTAAATTCACAATTATTTAAAATATTAAAAATAATAATAACTTTATGATTGAAATTAATCGGACATGGATGCCTCTTTTTATAAGAAAATCAACTATATTACTTAAATTTGAAAATTCAAGCTAAATCATTTTCAATTTTTTTAAACATACTATCTATATCATTTGTAGGTCCATGACCAACAATTATTATTAATTCGATTTTTTTTTATACTAGTAAGCTTTTCCCTACAGGTTATACTGTATATTTTTTTAATTATAATAAACCTTGTTTCTATGTCATATGATGAACCCTTGTTCTCCTTTGTATCCAAAGCAACCATTTGGACCCAGTTAAAAACATGTTTGAGAATGTTATTGTTGTTACTTTTTAAAAATATTTTTCATTTAGAAAAACATGCTAATAATATTTTTTTATCTTTTAAAAATTATTTTTAAAATCAATACATTAAAATAATTTAAAAACATCAAAAACATGTTACTTTAAAAAAAAAAAATTTCAAAATTTTCAGAAACACATTTAAAAAACACTCCCAAACACCTATTCCACATAACAAGTCAATCCCAATATTTCTAATAATAATAATAAAGACAGATGTGCAAAACAATCAAGTGGTCTGACATCCAACGATTCCCTACAACGGCAAGTAGCGAATCTCCACCCTTACATTATAACATAACATAACCGCCAAATAAGAAGGAGAGGAGAGGAGAGGAGAAACGACAAGAAGAATCCATGGACCTTATCATTTCAAGCCACTCCTGCAACTCACTCTTCAGGAAACCGGCATTTTACCGGCGAATTTCATCTCCAAACCCCACGACTCAACACTCCACTTCTCTTAAATGCCGCGTTGTTAAAACGACATCGGAGCTTCAATCTTCAGTAGGAGTGAGCGATCGAACCGGCAACAACTACTCTCCCTCGATTCCAACTCACAAGGTCACTGTTCACGACCGGCAACGAGGCGTTGTTCACGAGTTCCTGGTTCCAGAGGTGAATTATTAATTTAGACTCTGTTTGTTGAATTTAATTGACAGTAATTGAATTGCATGTATAAATTTTGTTTATTTATTTTTTAAAATCGAAATGCAGGACCAGTATATATTGCACACAGCGGAGTCACAGAACATCACACTTCCATTTGCTTGCAGGCACGGTAATATGGTTCTCAAATGCCACTCTATCAATTTAAATTAAATTAATTTTTTATTTATTTTAAAAGACTAATGGTTAAATAGTATTTGGGAGTTTAGAGGTTTTCGGTCGGATATGGTGCCTTGGGTCTTTGATTTTAGCTTATTATGAAAAGGAGTGGGAGTGGGGAGGGAAGACAAGAAAAGGAAACCCAACAAATAATTCCTCTTTCGCTCTCTTTTATTTATTTATTTATTAATCTATCAATTCTTCCACCCGCTGGAGTAGCTTCCTTTTAATGTGTTATGCAACTTATAGCTCACTGCAGTCATGGCATTTTTAGTGGCGTTAAACCCTTAACTTAACTTTATAAGGAAGGAAGTGCTAGTTTTATTAGATCTCTTGCATCTGCGTTATTGACACTACCAAATCAATAGAAAAAATTACTCCACTGTTTTCTGATAGGCCATTTGATGATAATTTCTGTATGATTTTTTCTTCTTCTGAGAATAGGATTTCCTGAGTATTTACTCTGCTGGCTTTGGCCCTTTCTATTTTTCTGGTTATAATTGATCTAGATGAAATGCTATGTACTTGCAGGTTGTTGCACCAGCTGTGCTGTACGTGTTAAATCAGGACAACTTAGACAGCCAGAAGCTTTAGGGATCTCTGCTGAGTTGAAGTCGAAGGTCTGTGCCCTTTATTTCAGATTTTTTTTATTTTTTTTTTATCACAGTGACATAGCTTCTGAATACTACCTATAATTTAGGTTTATGGACATTGTGCTCTAGGGACCTTTTAGAAGGGGCAGAGTTCTGAAGCTTCACTTTATACCAACTATGCGCAGTTGTCTAAAGGCAACAACTTAAATCCTGTTTAGTGGACGAGTTCAGGAAGAAAAAAAGACAATGATAATTGAATTGGATATCCCATGCCTCTCAATAAAGCACGACATGGTTTCTTAGAATAAATATAGAACATAACATGGAATTGAAGGTCTAGTTTCTTCTTCTTTTCAGAAGTAAGAGGTGAATGAAGGGCTTATATTTTATTTCATATTTAATAGTATTCAGATATTAGCACCATGATTGAAAGTTCTGTATTTTGTGCTCTTTAGTTTGTAATGATTTGGTGCTTTATACTGTTAGGACATCTTTGGCAAATCATTTTGGTCAAGCATGTCTTTTAATGAACATTTCCATATTTTTCCCTCTTAGATGCCAGAGATGTAAGCTTATGTGAAATTAAAAGGATTGCATAACACCCATGGTGATCCTCAATTGCAGAAACAGTAAAATCAAATTTAGTCAATATGAAAGGCCTCTAATTTAAGTGTATTCTGAAAAAATCCTTCAGATGTGGAATTTCAAAGTGGTTGGTTGCATCCAAGATCTAGCTTTTCTTATGCTTAACATTGCAAATTTTAAATAACATCAGGAAGAAAATTCATTGATGAAAGTAGTTTCTTCTTCTTGGGAAACATTTCTGTTCTTGCTCAACTTTCTCTTGTTGTCTAAGCTAGTTTTTCTAAATCAGATAATTTAGCTGGCTGTGTTTGAATTTGCAATTTTGTGATGATAAATTTACCATGTTCTTTGAAAATGTATGAATGATAAGTATTTTGACTTGCAATCTGTAGGGATATGCACTTCTTTGTGTGGGCTTCCCGTCTTCTGATCTTGAAGTAGAAACACAAGATGAGGATGAGGTGACTTGCAAACTCAATTTTTCACTTTTGAAAAACATCATTTATGTTTATCTGATCCTCACAAGAAATAGAAAAAAGAAGACTGCAGTGTCATGAAATTATTCAGGCGTGGAATCTTTGTTTGCTTGTAGCTCTGAAAACTGGCTTGTGCAGGTGTATTGGCTTCAGTTTGGAAGATATTTTGCCCGAGGACCAATTGTAAGTTCCAAATTCTTGAAACATGCTGTGAATGAAGAATTATGGTAACCAGTGCACATGTTTCTTGTTTTATTTCCTGTCAACACTGTCTACTATAACATCATACGAGGACATTATAAATAAAAGATAAGAAATTAATGCAGTTCCACTAACTTAATTATGATCAGCATGTACATATTAGTGAACTGAATCCAGCTAGAAATATTGATAAGAAAAGAAAGAAAAAACTAAGGGAGAAAAGGGAAGACGTACATATGCACATAGTTCAGCTAAATATAGCAGGAGTCATATAAATGTAGCTAGATTGTTTTACATTAGAAATAAGCAAGATTTTGAAGACCCCACTTGAAACTAGTTTTAGAATAGCATTAACTTGGAGGCTTGCAAGACCTAGGATCATGCGGAAAATAGTCCTTGTATGCTAGTGGCTTCAAGCCTCGCAACTAATGGATCAGTAATTCCAGCAGTAAAGACCAGGAACAGAAGGGTTGCAGATTTTGCTCCAAGAAGGAGAGTTTTCATAACGCACACATTCATGGTTTGATTTTTGGAGAAACAATATGGGTGATTGATTTTTGTAAAAACTTAATAAGATACACAGACTAGGAATTGGTGAATCATGGGAATGTGGGATTGGTTGATAGATGTAGTTGATGCTTATACACAGAGACCTATAATTAAGCAGGAAAAAAAAAGTACGTTAGTATTCTGGAATCAAATCCAAGGAGACAAAATAAGCTAAAATACAAATAATATAACAGCCTCAGGTCAGTGTGTTATACAGATATGGCACTGTATCATGGTCCAATTTATGAAGACCTAAGTTTAAAGTAAATACATCTATATAAAAGGAAGGCCACTTTTTTTTAAAAAAAATAAGCGAGAAAAATAAAGGACAGGTAAAGACCAAGTTGCATTTTTTGGAGGGGTTATCTTACTCTTAAATGCTTCAATTCCACAGGAAAGGGATGACTATGCGTTGGAGTTGGCCATGGCTGATGAATAGGTAATTTAATATACTTGATCAAAAGTGAGAATCCATCTAGTCTAGCAAGCGGATTGCTTTTTCCCTTCCTGTAATTTTCATTATGTGCTCCCAAATCTTTTTTAACCATTGTATGCTATATATGGTTTACAGGTTGATTGGATGTTTTTCATGATATATTGAAACTTCAAACGTGTGATTCATTGCATGAATGAAGTTGTGATGATGCTCTTGACTTGTAGATATGCATTAATTTCCATCTTGAGGTTTTCTAATATCAACACATAAAAACAATATATGAGCTTTGCTGGGAGCCTTGTAAGCTGTGGGGCTTTTAGTGCTTGTGACTGCTATATTTGCAATTGTAGTTACGGAAAAGAGAGAATTCAGCAAAGATGTTCTCTACTTGAAATGTGTACAATAAAGCCTGCTGACTCCTATAATAATATAGATGTATGGGTGAACTTAAAAGGCTACAAGTAGAAGGGCCTCATACCCTTTACAGTCCTAGCACACCACATCACCACTGATTTCTGAATTTAGGGTACGTCTTACTATGATAGTGGAAGGACGCGTAATTCTATAAAGGTCTAAAGTAGTTTGTGTTCTGAAAGTTGAGAAAACAGCTGAAGCTAGAAAAGCAGATTATATAAATAGTTCTAGATTAATAATTCGAGGAACCTACATAAATGGGGTGCAATGAAAATGAAGAAGCAGCTCCTGCAAGATAGAACTGATCTTGTTGTCGATCCATTTCCTATATCAGTTTATTCTAGCTTCCGTATTAATGGATAATTATTGAATGTATTAACACACTGATGAGCCCTTTGCACAGGCGTAGGAGCCATATTGATGTTAGGCTCTTTCCAATAAATCCAAGACATGTTGGGCAGGTTCCATTTCCATTTACAGAACAATCGTCTAGGTTGTGTATATAGCCGAGGATGACCCTTTAGAATTATTAATCTATCCTAACCAATAGCAAGCTCTCCGAACAAAGATCTGTCCAATCTTTGTGCTTCACATCCGTTGTTGGCCTCTTCAGCTTATAGAAGTTCAAAAGTCTGGGAATCTTTTTTTTTTCTTTTAGTTTCGCTTCAATTGAAACTTTCTGGTCTTTCGTTAACTTGCATATGAATCTAAGCTGAATTGAATTATTTATTTGTTTATATATATGCGTTTTATCCAGATCATAGTGACTTGACTTGAATGCTATCCATCTTCACGGGCCTGCTTTCTGATAGAAATGTTGATGGGAATTGCTTGGTTTTTGCTTTCTTAGCGAATGACTCTTACGTAGCAAGGAACAGAGATGGATCTATCAGATCACGCTCGATGGACCAACAAAATCAGCCTTTTAGTTTCAGCTAGATTCATAGCGTGGCTGGTGGTTCTTGATTTATCTTCTTCCTATAATCTCGAGCGATAGGGATACACATGCAGGACATCTCTGGCTGCGTCTGGCATTGTTTTGAATCTTATCTCGTTTAGATTGGAGTATCTTCTGAGTGACCGTAATCAAGGTAATCTGTGGGACTGAAAGACGGCGCAGGCTATGATATTTGTGCTGATGACACGGATGTAAAATCAAAACATGGTGCCTATGCACAAGTTGGAGGACCGAGGAACTCCAATGCATGTAGTAGTTTTTTTTTTTTTTTTTTTTAATCCTGATTGTCCAAATCAGTTTATGGATACCTCCACTAATTCCTCAATACCTTAAGTTAACAAATATACAAGTTTTTAATAATCTTTAGGTTTGTAACATTCAAATTAATGATCTTCATAAAAACAAATTTAAAATTTAAACATTTAACTACACCTTTCATGTAAGCATCTCGTCTAGCCATTTTTTGAACTGCATGCATCTCTCAACTGGCACCATCACAATGCAATACACTCAATCTCATTAAAACCACCTTTTCCCCAGTAATTACCCGAGCCCAAAATGGGTAACTTTCTGAATTAAATTGCAGTTACAAAAGAAAAGCAATTACAGCAAGCCTTATCACTGAACCGGGCTCTATGGTCCGGTTCAAGGCCCCAATGGCGACCCTTGATTCGTGATGGCGGACTTATCTAGACATGAGAAGTTTAGCGATGAACATCCTGGACAAAATCGGGGTCCATGGACAGCAGTTGGTCTATCACATTCCCGCGAGTGTAGAGATGAATATACCTCTTTTCATATTATTTTTTGATAAATGCATCCCCTAAAACTAGTGGCAGTTTAGGATTTGTTTCAAACGTTTTTTTTTTTTAAAAAAAAAACTTAATATTTTTTTAATTAATTTTTTTAATGTTTTAAAATTATTTTGATGTAAAACTAATTTTAAAAAAATAAAAAATATATTATTTTAATATATTTTTAAGTAAAAAAATACTTTAAAAACAACATTACCACTCTCTCGAATACACACAATTTACTTCTAACAAAATGAGAGGGCAGAAATAGTTTCCGCATAATTAAACAACAAGAGTTTCTAACCACAAGAACAAGAACAACAAGAGTTTATGTCTTTCTGAAACGAGTATACTAAATTTACAACCTTTCAATCGAGTACATGAATGTTAAATGTTTTTGTTTGAGCACACCGATTATTCATTTATATCAACTGAGTACATGAAGTTTAATATTTTTTTATTTTGAATCCACCGATATTTTTTTATAGTCAAGTACTTTAGTCAATTTTCAACTAAATAACTCCTAAATTATTCTTAAAACTACCTCAACTTTGGATCAAACCAAACTTAACTCCTGAATTTTTATTTTTATTTTAAATTTGAATACCTCAAACTATTTTTTTAATTAAAATAAGCTCTTTCATTAATTATTAATTATGACTGCAAATGATAGCCTATAAACGTATCATAAGAAAATGTGATTTGAAAAGCAAAAAAAAAAGTAATGTAGAGACTGGAATCTGGTTGGAGGGGGCTATTTTAGTTGTATTATTGTTTTTTAGTTTTAATTACTTGTAAAATAGTTTTTAGTCTTTATAAAAAAATCGTAAAATAATTTATTTTAATTTATGATATTTTTATTTATTAAAAATAACCTTATCTTAGAGTGTAACTTAAAAAAAAAAAAAACCCACGTTAGAAAATAAAAAATTGACTAAAGTACTTAATTGGAATAATAAAAAAATGTAGTGGATTGATATAAAATAAAAGTTGAAGTACAATAGTAACTTATTGAAAAACAACACATCATCAAAATAACAAGAAAACTTAACGGAAGATGGACACAAGTATTTAATTGAAATGATTCCATGTTATCCTTAAGAAAAAATTATTTTTTAAAGTATTATTTTATTTAAAAATATATTAAAATAATATTTTTTTAATTTTTAAAAATTATTTTTAATATTAGTACATAGAATATTATGAAAACATTAAAAAAAATTAATTTAAAGTAAAAAAATAATTTTTTTTTTAAATTTTTTTAAAAATATAAAAACAAACAGTGCTGTAAACTTTAGGAAAAACCTGAACTCAGTGCTGTAATTGCACGTTAGACAAGAGAGCTGATATTTCTTCTGTGAATGGTGATATGAGATATGGTCAGATGTGGAAGAGGTTCAATGGCATTTATTATCTTCTAAGCTATTAAAGAAATAAGATATGAATATGTTCTGAGCACAAAAAGGGACCCAAGGAAGTTGATTGGATGTCTCGTCCTGTATTGCAAAGGACTATTTACTGTATCCCAGCTGAACAGAAAACAAGATCCCCGTGGTGGAAAAGAGAAGAAGAGGAAGATGGGCGAGTTCAAACCACGAGGAGAACGTTTCTGGTAGGGAGTTGATTGAAGACATGACCATTTTTCGTTTTTGTTGCTCGAGGAAGAATTCTGAAGATAGAAACTCTTCCTTGAAGGGGAGGTGTGGTCACCGATTAGGTTATAAATACTTCTTAAAATATCTCTTTGGTACCCTATGTGATCTCTAATCCGAGCAAGAAGTTATCTGGTCTAGGTAAATGACCTTGTAGAAACTGTTTGTATTGACACCATTTTTTCAGAGAATTCCAAAGCAGAGAGAGTATGTGAAATGAATCTTTCCGGTGCACCTGATGCTACTTGTGCAGTCACATATTGTCAAAGTAGGAGAAAATGAAGTTCATCTTATCCCAGGATTTTCAAATGCACTCAGAGTCAGAGTCTAAAAGTCTTACCATAGAATTTTAACACTCCACACACATCCATCCATTCAAAACTGCTTATTCATATTAAGTAGGCAGGTCACGCAAACGGGAGATAAAACGTAACTCTATACTTGTGGCTGGAGGGATTTTCCTCTGCTTCACCAGGAGATGCTATCGTCGGAGGAGATATTGTAATATGCAAAAACATATTTGTAGAATCTGTAATGACCAACTTAGTACAGCTGTGTAACTATTCAGGCATTGAACTTCTCTTCAGTGGCGCTTGTTGAGACCTGCATCATCCAACAAACAAAGGAAAAAAAAAATCAACAGAAAGACGTAGAGGTTTTGAGTGTTCATCAGAAGAAAAAAGACCCCTGATTGCTTAAATATTGGTATCAACTTCTCTTCAAGATCATTATATCTACAGATGTAATTTCATGTTCTAATTAGCCTCTACGCGCGGGGTGCTTTAAGGTTTTTGTTGGCTTGAGGTCTTGAGCACCCATGAACGCCATCTATAACTTAGCCTTCAACTGCTATTTCAGGAATGGACCCTGTCAATTACTTTAGGGGGCTTCTGAACTAACAAAATATTATAAAAAAAAAGAGGAAAAAAGTTATGTACTGACCCCAATTGGTGTCACAAAATTGCAAACAGCACATTTCACAGACCGTGCTCCATACTGGTACATCAGCAGCATCCTGCAGTTCCCGCAATTGACATGTGCCACTTGATTTGCTGTCATATTATGGATGTGATGTTTATTTCCCAGCTTAATCTTAAGCAAAAAGTATTCTGGCAGGTAATACATTACATACTAGAGTGGTTGAAAAGCAAGAGGTTCTCAAGTTCCTTACCCTCCAAGGCTAGATTGACTGTGTGACAACATGAACACTGCACACTGGTTGCTCCACGGATGTACATGAGCAAGGTGTGGCAACCTCCACAAACCAACTGGGCCATTTCCGTGCCTAATTCATATATTGTTGAACAGGCAAGTTACTGTGTTCAGATATTTCTCTGGATGTCATAAACAAATTATATCTGAAATTGTTGTTTTTGCATCGCAGGAGTTCATCGAATGGTGGATGCATCTGTTGAACATTTCCATAACATAATAGCAAAGGGCCAAGGGCTGATAGGAGGGGGGAAATTATATTTCATGTATCAAGGAAGATGATAGAAAATTGGATCCTATTGCTATTGATGGATATGAAACAAGAGGACTCTTTAGTCTAAACTGGATTTAACAGATTCAGTTTTTGATTAGTAAATATATGAAGATTGTTTAGTCAAATGATAGATTTACTCGTACCAGGAGGTGGCACAGCCGTGACTGCATTGCAAACAGCACAGCATACAGAGGTTGCTCCGACTGGATAGAGCAGCAGGTTTCGACATCCAGAACACACAAGCTGGCTCTGTGCACCTGAGAATCATCATCAAATTAAAATATTTACAGAGCATCAAAAAGTAGATGCAAGATTCCTAGGGCTCTTGGTCATTCCCTTTAATTCCTCGTCTTCTTTTTCTTTGAGAATTGAAACGCAAAGGAAATCCAAAATAGTTTTTGACTTTTGAAGCTCAAACAAGTGCGCAAGAAACTAACATACCATTGGCTGCTGAAGGAGGAGGCGGAGGCGGAGGGGTAGGAGCATATGGGGCCGGCGGTGTTGGATAAGGTGCAAGAGGAACTGGCATTGCAATATCTCACAAAAGTTGTAGCTTTCTTTTCCAATTTCCTACAAACTTACAGAGTCTTCAACACACAAACCACAGCCCTTTCTCCCATTTCAGCAATGCCTGGAAACAAGGACAGCACATGAAAACGAAGATGCACAATCAGTGCAAATGTTATAGCATTACAGATGTAAGAGTAGCTTGTGCAGAACACAAGGAAGCTGCAAATCTAAATTGCAGCACTATGCCTTGGCAAAGGGAAAGAGTATCACAGAAAATGTAATTAAATACATGATTATTAACAGAAATAACCAGCACCCAGTTGCCTAAAATTATGCCTGGAAACCATACAAGAATGTTTGCAGGATATCATTTAGAGAAATAAACAAGCCTGGAGAGATTAAGAAACAAAGAAATCCAGTTAAAGTGGGGCAAGCACGCACCTTCAACTACTTGCAGACGCAGTTGAGAGAGGAGGGGAGGGAGAGAGAATAAAAGGGACAATTTAACTAAGTTGGTTTATTAGATTGTCTATCCACACTACTACAATTTAACTGTGAAACCATGACAAAGTTGTAATCAAAATTATTGAATAAATGTGAGAGCTTAATTTTGGATTAGAGGATGCTACAACCGATCCTAGTAACTAGATTAACTTGATATTTTGAATGTTTAAAGTATAAATACAAGGACCATATTAGAAAAATTAATTGATGAAGTACTGCATTAAGAAAACTTAGAAAATAGAGGGAGTTTTGAACTGGTTAATCCGCCCACTTTGGTTTTTGTGTGTACATAAAACTCAGTGGCTTTTAAAACGCTGCTGTTTGAGAATGAAATTCAACCTACTTTTTATTAAAATTATATTTATAAAAAAATTATTTTAAAATTATTTTTTTAATTATTTTGATGGGATACTATTAAAAATAAATTTAAAAAATATTTTTTAAATATTTTTTTCAAGTAAAAATACTTTAAAAATAACTGTTATTATTTTTTTTAAATAACTCGTGTAATAAAAGATGAGGACCACCGGTCCACTATCTAAATTTTCATTTCTTCTAACATTATTTTGTCCCTCGATTATCAGAATCATAGGTTATCAGAAAAATATTGGACCCCATCCATCCCCCCTACCCTCACCTAACTTTTGGATAGGGATCAAAGTAAAGCATGGGCATTTTCTTATTAAATAAAATAAAAAATAACTATATGTTTTTATAATATTTCTTATGGAATTATTGGCATAAATTATTAAAATTTTATTTTTATTATGAGATTAATAAATACATTTCAGTTTTTTTAAAATAAATTTGAAAAAATAATAACATGAATTAT
The DNA here is from genome assembly GCF_005239225.2 of Populus alba. Classification (NCBI taxonomy): domain Eukaryota; kingdom Viridiplantae; phylum Streptophyta; class Magnoliopsida; order Malpighiales; family Salicaceae; genus Populus; species Populus alba. The sequence goes on along the minus strand of NC_133286.1, from coordinate 13,049,668 downwards.
TATCTTTTTAACTAGCAACGTAATCAATAATAAAGTATTGTGATGTCGGACCGAGAATTAGCTACTGGAATAATAATTCCATCATTAATTCTACCGACAGAATTATTTCCATCAATAATTTCTCCTTTTTGGGAACGAAATGCTTCCAAACAAAAAGAAAAGATAATTAATATATAGCTTAATTAAGGAAATAAAAGGGACCTAGTTGCTTAGCAACATAGACGAGGAATAGGCTGGTACAATGATTCAACATCCTCCTTCATCATTGAGAATTTTCAATTAGGTCCTAATAAAGCAACCACCTCTATGAACTTATTTATTTTTACATTTTACAAAAAAACTTCAATTTTTTTTTTTTTTTTGTATTTTGAATTATCATTTTTTAATATTTTCGCATCGTCGTTTAAACCGAACAATCACTTGCGCTTGCATTATATGCATGAAAAAAGAGTGGAGAGACGAGAAATATCGATCATTTTTCCTTCCGCTCTGCCCAGTCTATCATCGTCCCTCCCCATCCGTCCTGTAACCAGGCATGGTGGAAAGTTGAGACAGAAAGAGTACTTGCTCCTCCTGCATCTCCTCCGTCTGGTAATATTTTAAAAATTAACATCACAGGAGCTATGATTTATAATTCGCGAGAAGTCACATCAGCAGACAGATAAAAACCCAACCAGGATAAGTTCCAAGAGAAAAGGAAGAGTGGGGGAAAAGGGGAGGCGGAGGTGGGGAAAAGGAGGCGGACGGAGGCGGAGAAGAATTATGTGAGGCATGGGCAGTCTCTCTGCACTTTTGGAAGTATCCTACAGTATAGAATACAGAAAACCAGAAGAGGTCCATGGATGAGCAAATCGAAGAGCCAAGGGACCACTCTGCTCGTACCTCTTTTGGAGTTTCCCCGCGTTTCTGACTTGATCCCAATTGGATATTCTTGCCGTTAATTCTCTCTTCTTTTTTCTAGAGAAGCTCGTCTCTTATGGTGAACTTGAAACCGATGTTTCTCCCTTTTTACCGCTTCAATTAATACATTCGTTGGAGATTTTCCCTCTAAATGAAGCACTCTCGAGCCATCACGTTAAAGGAAAGATAAAAAATCATTCTATTTAAGATAAATTACATTATTTTTTAATCTTAATAATAAAAATACTTATTATGTATATATGTTAATATTTATCTAAGCTAAATATATATGTTTATTAAATGATCATAGGATAGTGATTTAAAATTTAGATTTGACAGGGAAACTAAATCTTATTTTGTAGATTGTGAAGAAAGATTTGAGATAATAGTAAAGAAAGATTTGTGAAGAAAGATTAAGACTTGATTTTTTTCTATCATGCAATTTGAATAACCCCCCACCCCAAATCAATTATTTCACTTAATATATCCATCATATATAATCATCAATATATCAACCAATTCAATCAATACGACTTAGCATAATCAAACATAAAAAAAAATAAAAATAAAAGCATGTGAACATCATGACTTAATCCAAAACAAAATACAAATCTATACACGCTTTTGAGTAACAAAATTAACAAACAAATCTCAAACTTTTTTGAACAATAAATAAAATATATATATATAGGGATTCAAAATTGAGCTTACAAAGCTATTGAAAAAATAAAAACGATGAAGACACATGTACTACATGCGCAGAAAAACAAAATAGATTATGAGCGTTGTTTGCACAAGCTGAGAGGGCAAATAGGCACGTGGGCCACTCCACGGTGCACTTATTAATATAGGCAGTGTCAACCATCTGCACCAAATACGGGAGATCATAGGTCAAGAAGATGGCTGTTATTGCTGGAAAAAATGGTCTAATGCTGCTTTTTGCAACTATTTTCTATCAGAGTTGTTATTGTCTTCTGCTGGAGCTTCTACACTAAAGAGAGACTATCAAAGCTGTTATGAATAGAGTGAGATTGTTGGAGTGAATGGATGTCAGTGACAGGTAACGATGAGAGTTACGATAGTTGAGAAAGGATAGAGATCAACATCTTTAAAGATTTTGGTGACTAGGGTTTTTTTATTCTTCTTGTCTTCTCTTTACTAGTCTTTTGTTTGGCTATACTTTTTACATAAATCTCTTATTTAATCTTTCTATGCCCCCCCTTCTTTGTCTGAATATCTCTTACTTAGTGTTGTATAAAATCTATTGCAAAACATAAAAATTTAAATTAAAAGAATAATGTTAGGTAATTATATTGTCAACTTTTTTCTTATAATTGATTCATAATTAATTACATTTCTCTTCTTAATGTATAAGATCTCTTTCTCATAATTTTCCAATTTTATTTGATTCTTCAACTTATTTTTCTTTTCATCTATTGCATATTCCTCTCCTATTATTTTCTAGTCCATACTCTTCTTAGTCCCTTTTCTCTCTTTGTTATTATTTTAGTCCTTATTTTTCTTTCTTTTTTATTTAAATAATTATTATCATAATAAAACTAAATATATAAGTTTAAATTAGATTGAACATATATATATATATGTGTGTGTGTGTGTGTGTGTGTGTTTGAAACTTCTGAAAATATTTAAAACTACATAAAATAATTGGTGATAAAAAATAAGTTTTGACAACTACCATTTCTTTACAATATTTATGGCATAAAGTCATTGAAAAATATATTTTCTTTTGACTTTATATAATAAATTTGTAAAGAGAAAAAACATTGGAAAAGGTTTCAAAGTAAAATGGCTTTGTCGAAAGATAACTACCCTTAAAACAAGTAAAAAACAAAACAAGTCTCATCAAAAAGTAATTACTTTCAAAACAAACAATAAAAATCTCATTGAGAGGCAACTACCTCTAAAATAATTAAAAATAAAAAAAGTCTTGTTGAGAGGTGAATACCATCATAAAATAAAATAATTAAATAAATAGTCTAATTAAAAAGAGATTGCCTCTAAATCAAGTAAAATAGTCTCATTAGAATGTCATTACTTTCAAAACAATAATAAAAAAAAAAATCAAAATATGTTTTATTGAGAGGTGATTACCTTTTTTAAAAATAAATAATTTTATTGAAATGTGATTTCTCTAAAATCAAATAAATAGTCACATCACGAGACAACTATTTTCATAATTAAATAAATGATCTTATTAGAAGAAGACTAACCTTTAGCAAATAAAACAAATAAATAACAAGTAAATAGTCTTATTGGAAAACGACTACCTCGTCAATCAAATAAAATAAAACATAGTTTCATCGAAAGACTACTATTGGAGCTATTATATTGAAGAGCCCTCATAGAGATTCCTAACACCCAAAAATAAAACTTCACACTTCAGCCCTCAGATATGCCCAAAAGTGGTCTCTAACCATTTAAATGTTAGCCTTTATTTTCTTTTTGGAATTAAAATCACTTAAAATGTATTTTAACTTTCTTCTTTATAAATGAAAGTTATGTTATCTCCAATGACATTATCTTTATGCCTGGTCTTATAGTTTTTTTTCCTCTAAAGTTGTCTTTGATTGTCATTGCCTATGAAAACATCTTCTTGTCTTTTAACAAAATTTCATCATCTTTATACATAACCTCTATTCAAAATATCTGTTTCCATATAAAATCTCTATATTTCCATATAAAATTCCCATATAGAATCTCCATCTCTCATTGAACAATCTCTATATGAATCACCTTCTCTTGAAAAATCACATCAAATAAAATATCGTAGCCAAACATGCACCTCCTTTTAAAGAGTTACCTTAAACATGCTCTTCCACCTTTACAAAGGACAATCGAATAAGCATGCTTGCTTGCAAAATTTCAATGTCTTCTTCTCCTATTTTGAATCAACATGCCACCCATAACTCTTGACAATCACACAATAATTAAAACTTAAAGTCTTTGAAATGCATGTGATTTTAAAAACTAAAAGGGACACTAACAAGGATAAAATTGAGCATAAAAAAGGCTACCTAATTGACAGCATAAAGCTCAACTGAATAGCTACATAGAATAAGAAAGAGAGGCTTAGTGGCTGTTTGTTTCTGTGGTTGCTTCTACGTTTGAAACCAATCACGGAAAACAAATGTTTGGTAATTGATGAAAAGTGGATTCACATGCGTGGGCCCCTTCAATTCCTACGTTAAAAATGCAGGCTCACTGAAAGCAACATTGTGCTCTTTCAGTGTGGAGAGCTTCATTGTGCACTTAAAAGTGAACAATGGAGCATGTCTTCACTGCTCATGTGAATAGTAGAGAGCTTCATTGTTCACTTAAATGAGTAGTAGAGACATGCACCACTGTTCCATGACATTGAACCGGGTCTAACCCAATAAAAAAATTAAATTAAATTTTTTATTTTTAATTGTATTTTATTAATGACGTAGCATTTACAGAATTTAATAGCAATCCTAATTTTGTTCCTGATTATATTTTACTTGATGTTGTTGTGCGCTTAAGAAATCAAGAAAACTGGAGACCTTGTGGATGTATTTCATACATGATAGAATTGTAAATAGTTTAATTTAATAATAAAAAATATTTTATATAAAATGTTATTTGTTTCATGATGTAATAGTAATGGTTAAATCTACAATATTTAAATTCAAAACTATCAATATATATATATATATATATATATATATATATATATATATATAAAACCTCAATTTGAAAAATAATTTTTTAACCAAACACATTGAATAATTTTTTGTTCGACCTCAAATTCAACCATAGTTTTAATCAAACATATATAAATACTAAATCAACCTCAATTAAAAATACTTTTTATAAAATAATTTTTTTCAAACCACAACCACAAAAGTTATCACAATACCAAATACACACAATACCAAATACACAAATGGTATGCCAAATGCAGTTTATTTATGCTCATGTAACTACAATCGTCCTTTAAATGCCATGCCTTGCAAGTTGTTAATATGACACCTACTTGAATGTCCTTTTTCATGTGTTAATTGGGTTAAAGCCTTTATGGGCAATTTGTTTTATAAGTAACTATTCTTTATAATTACTCATATGGATAGTTTAAATAGAGTATTTGCAAAACTACTGCCCACAATGCAAAAGACAGATGAATAGCCAAGGATCATCAGGTATAAAAGACAACATATTCACACACAAAACAACCAAAATAGCCTTATCGTGCACCTTCTATCTTTTTCCACATGTAGATTTCCCCTGCACTCCACTAATTTAGGCACCAAATGGTTACACATTATGCATAAAGGACTTGTTTTTTTTAGGAAAATAGAGACTACTAGCAAAAACCCAACTTAAAAAAAAAAAAAAAAAAAAAAAAAAAAAAACTCTTCCCATTAAATAGCCATAGAAAGACCGGAATTTAATTGTTTTTTCGATTTCTTCTTTTTATCCATAGTGATGTACCCGTACTTATCTCTTATTGAATGGACGAGCTGTTACTATCTATCAAAGCAATATACTAATTTCAAACCGTTGAAGTTGCAATTTTGTTTCTTTTTTTGTTCATTTTCTGGTTGTCAAAAGAAAAGAAAAGAAAGCAGATGAAAAGGATGCTACAAGTTTTTCATTTGATCTTTCAATTTCCAAAAGTTGAAAGCAGCTTTTCAAAATCACCACCAGAGAGAAATGAGAGCGAAACTAGAAACAGAAAAGAAAATTGGACAGCGGTAAAAATGAAGAGAAGCAAAAGTTTGAGCACAACGAAAATGTACTTCCGACAAGAGAGAGGGACATGGACAGGGATCTTATTTTCCATTGCAAAAATTCACTGGCCAATTATATCAGACGTTGACTGAACAGCCATTGGATGCCCCATAGACATTACACCACCCAAAAAGTTCAGCCATCCATCTTTCAGCCACGTTTTTTCGATTCATTAATGCACACGAAACTAAGAAGAAAAAAAAGGATGCGGACTATTTCTGTGGATGGAATATTTAGGCAAGCATGTCATTTCTCGATCGCAATTTCAGGCTTGAAACCAGTCATTCTAGAGATGACTGGACTGCTATGAAGAGAGAATTCAAAAAATATACACGGCGTGCATACACCTGATATCTTTTAAGGGATCCAAGTGTGGTCCTTCACAATCTTGCTCGATGGAGGACACTGTCGATCAATCTCTATCCCACAAGGCTGACCATTTGAATTTGATCTGCATGTATCTCTGGATATGCAGAGTGTTCTGTTCTTTGGTGAGCATGTTCAAACGCAAGATTACACCATTCCACCCTGTAAAATCGCCTCCTGCAAATAATCTGTTGAAATATTTCAGCAACAAGCAAGATATGTATAATACAGCGTGGTCTATACAAAATGTTGCAGTCTTAAGAGAATTTATCATTTGAGAATCATTCTGAACAGGTGTTTCCTAACCACATTTCAAATTACATCATGAGCCATCTTCATTATTTTCAGTACCAGGATCCCCGTACACAACAGCAAAGTTGTAGCCAGGAGTTCTTACTGGAAGGCCTGGGAACCGGTGATCCCCACCTGGGTGCATATAGATCTTGACGAATGGCCATCGCATGGCCTGTACACAAAAATGGACATTTGGACCATTAAAACGTTCCTTGATCCACCGGAAATATTGAGGTTTCCCCACTTCCCATGAGCTATAGACTGAAACAACAGAACACTTCGTCCCCCGGCCTGCTATCTTAACTAATAGAGTCGTGGAAAAAGTGGAAATTCACTAGACGTACTCAATCAATTATTAAGTGAAAATAGGAAAAAGGCTATAATAATGAGAAATATTCCTGTGATTATTATCTAGAACATGAATATATCAATTGGAAAACCTGCGTCAAATTTATGCATGTTAGCTTTTGCCACATACTTAATCAGGCATCTTTAGTGCCCATCAAGAAACCATTCACCAAACAAGAATTGAAAGTTGCTTATCCATAAAATGTAAGCACTGGGTTTAAACCATATAGTAAAACTTTGCAGATGAAAAACCAGAAATGCAATTACAGCGAGACAAAATAAAAACAGGGCTGTAAAAGAATCTTTATCTGTTGCGTGTTTCCTTGGGAATGGCAAAGTCAAAGCAGATGTCGTGAAAATCAGTCCCTATCTCAGTCTACACCTCCTCACCAATCCCAAAATACCTTGCCCTAGGCTCCCATTCAAGGTTTTTCTGGAAGTTTTAGTATCTATAGTTTGACGCCATCCAATTGAAGCACGATTTTGACAGGTTTATCTACTATCAGCCGAGCTTCAAATTCAGCACCTAACCAGATAACATTCAAATAACGACAATCCTCTAAACTGAAAGTCAATTGAACCGACTTCAAAGACAAAACAATGGAAGTTGGACTGTTTTGTCCAGTGAAGTACGGCAAATGCTAACTTCCTAGAAATTATCTTCTGAGGATACCAAGTGATGACCGCAAGCAATCCAGCATAAACAACGTCAAAAGTAAGTAAACAGAGTTCAACTATTTCTGCCATGAAGACTTCCTTCACCATATGAGTTAGGTGAGGTGAAACAGCATGTAAATTAATTCAACAGTTTAAAAAATTCTAATCTACAATGCCACCCGGATTCTCATTCAGGTAATAACTTCAGCATCACCTAGTATAGCCACAAATGCTTTCTTAAGGAGAAACAAGATAATTTGGACATCCACTTGCCATTTGTTTGAGAAACAACGCATTGCATTCTGAAAGAATGCTGAAATGAAGCTGGCTAATTCAAACACCAATTATGAAAAGTGAAAAAATGCATATATAGATGAGGCAAAAGGGACGCTGACCATTTCTGGGCGATATTGAAATGTCAAGTCGGAAAGGTAAACATTGTATGAGGCTGGGGATCAATGAACCAGAAGTCACCAAAACGTTAATGTGCTCAAACTCGCCATCTGGTTGATCGATGATCCCACAGTATAGGCAACGCAACCTTCTTGCCTGAACATTGCTCCAAGAATGCCCGCGCTAGATCTGTGACAGATGAATAATCTGAGTAAGAACATTATGAATATATGAGAATACTGCCAGCACATGTCATCTCAGACACCGAAGCAAGACAGAGTACCACTTAGGGATCATCAAAAGATATTAATGTTAATCATCCAAAAGGAGTAATCAGCAACGCAATTTGTCATGGATTGAATACAATTGGCCTTGAGATTGCTATTACAATCATTTATGATGTCCCACAAGTCATTGGAGAAAACTTTGAATGTCTTAAAAAGCAAGATCAAGCAATCTGGCATCAGGGTGGTAGATTACCAGGTCCTAGTTTCGCATTCTGGTTACTCACAGCATAGGTTCATTATTAAAATCGATATCAACCAAGATTTTTTCTCTTTATCATTACAATTCAACTATCCTCTCTCTCCTTTCTAAAACAAAGAACCAAAAAATAAAAAAATAACATTTGTAACCAAAATTAAATTTTATAAAGTATTAGGTATTACAATTTTATAATTTTAAAAGTTAGGGACCAAAGTGTATGTTTACCTCTAAATTTAAAAAAAGCATCTCTTCTCACCGCTTTTTTCATCGAAGTATCTTTGAATCATATCATTACTTAATAAATATGTTTTAAATGACTATTAAAGGTCTACAAGGGTGCAATAAAATAATAATAAAAAAAGATAAATTATTATGGGAATCTATAGTGATTTGTTTCCTGGTGTTTTTTGTGTTAATTAATAACATATGCGTATCTTACGTTGAAAGCTAAATTTTACCTTGCAAAAATATTTAATTTTGATCAATAAAAATATATTTATTAATTTATTTAATAAAAAGATTAAAAGATTCTATAATAAATGGTTAAGTGATGTAGAAGGCGGTAAAAATCAAATTAATCGTTCAAACTTTCTTTATTTTTATTGGGGCATTGATGAAAATTTTTAAATATTGAGTTTCATTATATTTGAAATTTAATAATAAACTCATGTACGTAAATAATTTCAGACAATAAATTATTTGTTGTGCTTATTTTGAGATAAAAGAAAAGGAAATCAAACTCTCAAATCATGTCAAGTAATTTGGTCAACTTCAAAATAGGGATATAATCATTTGAAAATTAACATAAGAAATAATTAATATTTAAATCTTTATTATTAGTTTTTTCTTGCTTCTAAATGACAATTCATTTGCACCAATAAACTTCTTCATGCTATATTCATTTTCCTGATGTTTATTATTATAAAATAGATTGAGAGTACTAAAATGATTTCATTTTATCTACAATTTTTTTATTTTTCGGATTTTATAATTTTCAATAGAAGACCAATAATACACACACACACAAAAATTTAAGAATGTGAGCCGGATTATATTATAAATATTTATAAAAAAATTAAAAAAGTAATTAATTATGTAGGAAGCTAAAAATAATTTAATCATCAAACAAAAAACATAGAAAACTGAAATTTGTGTCATGCAGCATAACTTTCATACTCAGTCCGGGTTCTAGGTTTTGATTGAGTTGCCCGAGTCAAATTTTTTTTTTAAAAAAAAATCAAAACAACATTGTTTTAGTAAAAAAAAAATAAAAGTCAACGGATTATAACCAGGTTTTTTTTTTTTATTTTTTTTTAACCCGGTATGATTTTAGTTTCAGGTTAGCTGAAGTTTTAGATTAGCATGTCAGAGTAGGCCGAATTTTAAAACTATAATTTATACTGCCAAGGCCACGCATCTCGACATTCAGCCCAGCATGCTACTTGGCCAGGCAAACCTGGTTCTAAAATCGTATGTGCAGAAAAAGAACTTTTATATATAAAGTTGAACCAGTGGACCAAAATAAAATAGAAATAAACTATAGGGGGGGGGGGGTGAGCGGCTTAAAGGTTATGAAATATCTAAAATATCTTTAATAAAGTTGAAAAAAAAACCCATAAAACTTCTTTCGAAGAATAAGACTCCGCTTACCTTGAATTTTATGTATATAAAAATGTCTGCTAATTTGAAATCCATGGATTGAAAAGTTTTGCATGTGGGAAGATTCTTATACAAAATATAAATATCCATGGACAACATTTTTTTTCCGCAACACCTCGTGTCCATTTGGGATTGCGGTCGAGCAGGTTGATTAAAATTTATTATTTTTATATTTTTAAATTATTTTAATACATTAATATTAAAAAATAATATTTTAATATAATTTTAAATAAAAAACCACTTTTAAAAAATAACTATTCCACGTTCGAATTGGTCCACTCTTGTTTAAAACTGGAAAAACAGGGGTGCGGACCACAGATTTAAGCCAACTGATTCGAAACAAGGCTTCTTTTAAAAGTAGCTTAAATGGTCAACCTCAAACTCAACCAATGCTCAACATACCAATATTACAGTAACATTTCATCTTAAAAAAAAAAAAAGAAAAAAGAAAAAAAGAACGTTATCCCTAAGATAAACTATGGCTTTCGAGGCCTGTCAGTGCTCATGATCATACAAATATTGGGAGTTGCTCTCAGATAAAAGAAGACTTGGATGATGGCTCCATTTCAGAGATGTATGATACAGATTCCCACTTTGTTTTGGATAACTTTGACGACAGGCCGGTTTTGATTAAGGGATGTGGCTTAATTATCGCCATGATCATTCGTCTTTCAGAGATAAGTATTGACATTTTGAGTTTTTAAATTGTTCAAACCCAAGATCAGGTAGGCTGGGCCAACCAGAGTTGGATGTTGACTCGGACGCAATTTTCTTAGTTTTATGATATAATTACTTTCAATGTAATGTTTATTTAATCCTTATGATTCACATGGATTTGTTTAATCTTGTAATGATGATGTTTTTAGATTTGTAAAGTTTTATTTGTATTTAAATTATCAAAGAATTAATAGTTTAAATCATTAGACGAGATTTTAATATATATAATTTATATTATTATTTAAAACATTTTAAAAGTTATTTAGACTTCAAACTTATATAAAATTATACTATTTATATTTAATTTTTATTAAATAAATATAGATGGTGAGATTTGAATTTATGATCATATAGTTATCAAGACTCTGATATCATGTCAAATAATCAATTCAATCCAATAGCTTAAACTGATAGGTGAGGTTTTATAATATGATTTATATTATTCTCTAATACAAGTGATGTAACCTAGCAAAAATCTCAGGGATTGAGAAACATTACATGTTTTATAAATTGTTATCAAATTATGTTGGCATGTTTGATATACCAAAGGTATTAGCAAAAACCTCTGCAACTCTAAGGAGATTTACTCCTTTGAGGTTATCATTTCGAGTGACATAAATCTTAGAATCACTGAAGACTTACATAGTTGTTAACTTCAAGGTCTTGGAGAATTAGTTGATATACGCGTAAACTGGTCTACACACTCACTATTCAAAAAAATAAAAAAAAACTCTCATTCTGTGATTCAGGATGTAATGGCCAGGAGGCTGAGTGCTCCTATTGACACCAATTGCACTAGAAACATTTTGCCACAACTCAAATACCTTTGTTTGATATACAGGAGCCATTCTACACGAGTCTCGAACCAAAAGAGATGATGTAGAAGAAGGAAATAAGGGTAGTTTAAAGAATAGTTCATCTTCTTAAAATAATTGCAGAAAATAACAGATAACGTATCTCGCAGTAGAAATGATTTTACAGAATAGGAATGCCTTTACATTGTTTCTCCTTAATTACACTTGAACTAAACAAAGCCAGCGTGATCTTGAGGAATGATTTATACGTTAATCAATAAAAAATGAAAACTTGTCGGAAAAGCAGGACATTTCAGCTTATGCACATCGGCGATAAACATGTATATGACCTCAAGCATTGGTCAACTATCAACTAGAGGGTTTAGTTGCTCCGGAAAGGCCAAAAGATTAGGCAGACCCTGTGCCATAAACCCTTCTTCTTCTTCTTTGACAATTGAGGGTTTGTGTCTCTCTTGTTACCGAGTGTAGCCATGAACTGAACAACAGCCTGATGAACAGAAGTTGAATAAGAGTGTGAAACAGGTAAGAATTTAGTAATTGATAAGCCAAAAGTTGTTCATCAAAAGTTACCTGAGCGCCCAAAGTAGCTACTTGTCTTGGTGGAACTTCCAGAGGAGTTTCGTCAGCACGAAAAACTCTCAATTTTAACAAGAGCCTGAAAGAATCTGGCAAGACTCTGATCTGATCATCACTTATATCCAACTCCTCGAGCAATTCAAGGTTTCCGATGTTTCGTGGCAATGCTCTTAGATCCGCGAAGTTATTTGCGACATTCAATTTCCTGAGATTTTCTGCAAAACACAGGTTTTCAGGTATGAATTCTAGTTCATTGAAGCTTACAACAAGTTCCCTCAAATTGGAAAGATGGCCCATCGTTGTTGGTAACCCTCTAATTCTGTTATAGTGCAAAGTCAGAATCTCCAAACAAGCCAGCTTTCCGATTGCCTCGGGAAGAGCTCTGAGCTGATTGAAATCTAATCTCAGCTCCACCAGTGACGTGCAACTTCCAATTGTGTGTGGAAGCTCCTCAAGTTCATTTGTTTCCACGTTCAATTTCTTCAAGCTGGTCAAACTCCCAATAGTCTCTGGCAACTGAGTGAACTGATTTGAACCCAAATCAAGATTCTCAAGGTTTGTCAACTTCCCAAAAGAAGCTGGCAACAATCTTAACCTGTTTGCATGGAGATCGAGATCGGTGAGATTGATTAGCTCCCCAAATGACTCAGGAAGGTTTATTAGTTGGTTTGAGTGGACATCCAACTTTGTCAAGGTTTTGAGGTTATTAATGGTGGATGGAAGTGCCATAATTTGGTTTTCGGATAAGTCCAATTCAGTAATAACTGATAATTTCCCAATTGACAGTGGGAGCCACTCAACTTGATCCATCAACTTGCCTCTAAGATCAAGAACACCAGCTCCAGTTTTTGCAGAATTTTCTATGATCGCTGCCACCTTCATTAGACTTAATTTCTCAGTGTCCACTTCACCTGCAATGCACCACAACACATCCACGCATTAAAAGAGAGAGTAGAATATTCAGATTAGGAAAAACAGAAATGGAGCTGGAATACCATCTCGTTGCAGGAAACAAAATAAGAATTTCATTCCAAATTAGAATTTTGTTTTCTTTTGCCTTTTCATCCTTCTTTAAGCCTCACACTCAACCTGCTACTACAAGCAGCGCTTGAGCAGTCCAGGCATCTCTTTTTGGCTATCCCTAGAATCAGCAATAAAGAGAACTACATATTCAACCAGAATTAACAGAAGAACTCAACAGCACAGAAGTTAATTCAAACATCTTATTTGATAGGACGTAGATCATAAGTAAACAAACCTAAATCGATTACGAAAAACTACCTTTTTCTCTTCCAGCACAATATTCTTTTCAATAATCACATCGAATTGACAACAAAACTTCATTTCCGAAATTGCATATATGAGTCAAGAACAACCAAGATATTCTTGAACTTCCAAATACACAACTGAATTTAGACAGGTTTAATTTTGTTTTCTCTCCCGTTTTTAATGTTTTGAACATGTAAGAATTAAAGTGATCAATATAGTTTGTCTTTGAATACCAAGATCCTACAATCTTCAAGTATATGCATATACAAACTCTTGAAGCCAAACACCAAGGAAACATTAAAGAAAGTTTATTTCTTTACCTGAAAAGAAAGCAGCTTTCGAGGAAGAGCTCTTCGCCAAACCCTTGAAGCTATCTTTCTTCGATTCTCCATCTTCTCTCTTCTTGATCAAACTTTCATCACTAACCACACTTTCTTTCTCAATTTCCTCAACTGACTCACTGATAGAAACCAGTTTCTCCTTCTGAGTATCCCCGGAAACCAACAGAGAAGATTTTTGAATCAACCCATCAAAGGTCTCGAACATCTTGTCAACTTCAACCAAGTGAAGAGCCTCTTTTCTCTGTTCATGGCTTTTAAACAACAACGCGGTCTTTCTCGCTTGTTGTAGTACGGAGAAGAGCTCCCGTGGGACATCTTGAGGGCATTCCTGGTCTGAAATATCATCAAGCTTTGCCTGCTCTTCATTGTTGACAGTCTTGATCACAGAAATGGCTGCTTCAACTTCTTCGATGGAGGGTCTTGACGGTAGTGATTTGTAGAGTCTCATGATTTCTTCCACTGCATCTAAAAGAGCAGGTGAAGGGTCTTGATCTTTGCTGGTTTTCACAGCCATGGCTATAGCGATCTTGAGGAAGCCTACAAATGGGCTGTATATGTGAACTTTGTTTTATTTCATATATATATAGATAGATAGATAACAGGGAGAAGGCATAATTTTATTTTATTTTTGTTAATTAATTACCGTTAGTATTATTCTGTTCAACATTTAACACCTTGACTAATATCAGGAAAAGAGACCGAAATTATGAAAGGTTAAAAACAGTAAAAGATTTTTATTTTGGAAGAAAGGCGATGACTGTGAACAAAAAGTCTGCACACAGAATTTGGCGTTACTTCACCCTGACATCTTGGGTGAGCAATGCGATGAAAATGCCATCAAAGGAAACGAAAAAGTCATCGCAACATAAAGTTTTTTTTCTCTCTCTCTCTCTCTTACCTCGTGACTTGCTATGGCTTCCATGGCATCTATCCACTCTCCATGTTAAGGTATCTTCTCATTTTTTTTATTGTTTTTCTTGCTTCTTATCTGTGCTTTAATCGACAGCATTCAAGGCTAGTATCTATCAACTCTCAAGTCCTGATGGGCACAGCTTAATCAAATTACGTTAATATTAAATTCCATTCCGTTATCTCTACGGTGTTTACAATAATTAAAATCAAGGTAAATTGTTATATCGATGATCTCTAAGGGTACTCAAGTAGATGCAAAATGTTTTAAATTATGTGAATTAAGCAAGTCAATTGCATATATATATATATATATATATATATATATATATATATATATATATATATATATATTTTAAGAAACGATAATATATATGAACTAAGGGGCCCACCAGCAAAGTATAAAAAAGAGAAAGAAAAGATGAATTGTGAATTTAAGGGAAGGGAAGGCATAAAGACAAAAGAATTCCTCCGTAGAAACTCTTCCCTCCTCCCTCGTCAACGACTAATTTATCCATTTTGCACCATGTGGTGTTTTAGTTTTCATCTCCTTAAAAATTATTCATCTCCACTTTTTTTCTTTTCTTTTTTCGCTTAAAAAACATTAACAATTACTTTTGTAAAATTAAAGTCTCTCGTTAACTCCATGCACTAAAAGAACTAAAAATAAAGGAAAACACCCAATAAAAAATCTCAACAAACTAAAATTATACATGCTATTAAGCCATGCGTAACACAACTATTTTTTAAATATATTACACCCAAAGGAACACAATACTATAGAAAAACATGATTTTTGATGAATCATGAGAGCCATTTCTAGTTGATAGTAGCAGGAAAAGAGTGGCGAAAAACAGCATCTTTTCTAGTTTACTAGCTTTATTTATATGTTAATTACAGTGTTTTTGACAAACTCTTGTTATTTAGAGTATGCAAATTTATTTTTTCTAAAAACAATTTATAAAGTCATAATGACTTCATAAGTCACTTGCATCTTGAGCCAAAGTGTTTGTACGTGAACTTTATTCTCACATAATAAATAACATTCTAATACTTAAAATAGTAATTTGTAGTAGAGAATGAAAAGTCTAACTAAAAGAGCTTAGGAGAGTGAATGATTATATAGATATTAAAGCCTTTATTTAAACTTGAGTTCTTTGGATTATTATTATTATTATTTATTAGGTTTATCCATTTCTATTAGGGATATTCTATTAGATTTGAAATTCTTTATAGTATATATATTTTTTATAGAGATTTTTTGAGGTTATACCATTTTTTTAATAAAAAAAAATCAACATTCTTGCTAGTTTTTTATGGTTGAGTGATTCTCATACTAAGTTCTTGATTGAACTTGCAAACTATTTAAATGATTAATCAAATTCATTTTGATTTTATACTCGTTTGCATCTTTTTATAGGCGTAAAGTGGAAGTGATCATTACATATAACTTTTATTTTTCAAGGTAAGTTCCTGTTGGGTCAAGTTTCAAACCATTCAAGTTTGATTTTAGCATATCTTAAGAAGTGTCTACATTAATCTCTCTCCTCTTAACCCTCACTACTCCTTTAACAACTGTTTGGAATAGTTTTGCTTTCAATTATGCAATCCATTTTGTATTTCTAATGTTAGTAATAAATCTACTTCTTTGGGTTTGTCATCTTTAGCCTCATTGAATATTATCTTAGGGGTGTCTTGCCTAGATTTGCCAAATTCTTGTTTAATGGCTCAGGTTTCGAACCACAAATCCATATAAATTTCTTCTCATCATGACCCACATCCAAACCATGAATTTACCTCCTAAAATTCAACTCTCAAGACTCAGCAATTTCTTCTCTTACCATGACTTATAATCATGATAACCTTTGATTGTTATATTTATTGGTTATGCTTATTTGGGTAATGTTTGCAATTAAACAATTACAATACCAAAAATCCTTTTTATTTATGAATATGTGATGAATCAAAGCCTTCATAATTAGCTAGAGAATTGTATTTTGGTTTGTTGGGTTTGTATTTGTATGGATATGTTGTTACAATAAAATGAGGTGTGAAATCTCAAGTTTTGCTTAAAAGTTAGGAGTTGAGACTATTAGGATCTAACTGCCCTGTGATTGTGAGTGTGAGTGTAATTATGATTGAAAAATTGCTAGGGATTCTAAAGAAAGAAAAATTTTAATTGTCATTTGTTAGTGTGTTTTATATATTATATATGAGGTATTTTCTTCCAAGTTTAAAAATTAGATTGATTTAGGATGTAAAGTGTAATTAAAAACAAAACATAGAAAAATGGTAAAATAAGCAAATTATAGGATTCTTTGTATAATTAACCCTAAAATTAATCAAATTGTGTTAATCTAATTGTTAAGAGTTATACAACATTTTTATTCATGTGATTCAGATCTCGTGTGAGATTATGAAGAGTTATTTTTTCATAAATTTTATATGTTCAATATGATTGGCCTATTTTTTATGGAATAGATAAGTGAACTTAGTTTTGGTACAAGAAAGTTAATGCTATATTGATATAAATTAAAACAAAAATCTAATGATAAACTAATTTATTGACCCGCGCTCCACAGTGGGTCAATATCAAATTTTTTTAAATGTAAAAAAATATTAAAAGTATGGAGAATATTTTAATAGTGTTATTAAACCTAACTATGTGAGTTAATTTTTAAACTCCCACTCAACTCTTTGTCAAACTCAAGTAACATGGGTCCGACAATCATGTCAAACTCAAACGTCTTGCATCTATCAGCCACGCCAAACTCATGCACGTTGCATCTAACAACCCTTTTAGACCACATGCCTTGGATATGGAGCCCCGCAGGCCCAATTGCTTGGGTATGGCATGACCCAAACGCCCAGGCCAAGCAGTCATGCCAGACCCATGCGCTTTTAAAAAATATATATAGGAATTCACTTATAGTTGTTCTAAAAACATATTTATTTTGTATTTTCATCTTTGTCTTTTTAACAAAATATATTTTATCTTTTTTATATTTTTTTCTTTTATTTTGGAACATTAACCACACGCATTCCTAAAATTCACTTATTTATTTATTTATTAATCTCTAATTTTAGTGAAGAAATCATCTAAAAAAATTGCACAAATTAAGATAGTCAAAAGAAAAATAAATCCTTTACATATACAATATTTTCTTTTCTTGTAACATAATGTATCAATTCAAAAGTTTAAAAGTTTCCCTTATGATCATATATTTTTCAAATTTTCATATATACGTAATAGTTATAATATAGAATAAACTCTCCTTGTTAACAAACTTTGACAATTAGATCATACAACAACATCTCAAATTTAAAAAAGTATGAACCCTTTAAAAAACTGTCAAGCACTTGGATGAAAACATAAAATTAATATTTTCATCTACAATGCATAAAAAAAAAAGTTTATTTTTGAAGACTTGAAAAGTTTCCTAAATGATCATATATTTCAAATTTTCTTATATATTAATAGTTATAATGTAGAATAAACTCTTCTTGTAACAAACTTTGATAATTAGATCATGCAACAATATCTCAAATTTAAAAAAGCATGAACTCTTTAAAAAACTGTCAAACACTTGGATGAAAACATAAAATTAATATTTTCATCCAAAATGCATACAAAAAAGGGAAATTTATTTTTGAAGACTTGAAATAAATCACTTAGAACTCAATATTTCTTTTCATTTTTTACTCTTCTAATATAACAAATTTATAAAATAAATTGTACAAACAAAAAAGAGTTTGCAATTAAATTCTACTGCATATAAATGAAAAAATCCTACTTTAATGAGGCAGTGTTTGTTTTTGCAGTCCAATTATACTTTTTAAAAAAAAAAAAAAAAATTTTTTTACCCATGCGTGAGTCTGGCAAACCAAAGTGTATGAGTCTAGCATGGTTGCCAGACCCAGGCATTTGGGTCTTGTAACCATACCAAACCAAGGGACATGGGTCTGGTAGAATATGACAAATATGCCTGATTTGAATAAACAACAAACAAAAAGGATAATTATGCATTTTAGTTGTCAGGAGAAAAAAGAAAAAAGAAAAAAGAAAAACATAAACAATTGATTATCGACAACAATCCAATCATTATCTATATACACGTAACATACCATGTGAAAAAGAACATGACTGCGCATTCAATTAGACAGTGGATGACCAAATTTGGCCACCAAGAAGCATTATACACACCTCCTTAATGGTGTGGGCACCGCCCACTCGTTGGAGTGTAAGAAATATACACCCGTAAATTTTCAATTAAAAAATAAAAAATAAATCTTGAAAATATTAAAACGCCTCTTATGGTCGTTTTAATTATATAAAATATCCATGTAAAAAAATACTAAAATACCTTCAAAGGCAAAGGTTCCTTTTTTTTTTAATCTTTTATAAGGCTAAAAATATTATTTAACTATATATGAAAATTGAAAAAACATGAATATGCTTGTGGAAGAAAGCCCAAAAACACATTTATTCACTCGTGAAATTATAAAAAATTAAAAATTAAATTACTATTATAATCTCTAATAAAAACTCTCATAGTCTGCAGTGATTTTTCTATATTATTTAGCTCTTGTTATAATAACAAATTGAGAATTACTCGATAGTTAAAGGGATTATTAATTCAAGACTTGCCCTAATTATTTTTGGGCAGCAAGCCACCAAACTTCTTACAAGCCCGCCCAACTATACGAGTAACCTCAGCTGCCTGCATGCCTTTTCCCTTGTCGTCATTTTGTCTCGCGCTCTCTATTGCACACACAAAATTCACCAAAACTCACCCCAGACAACCACCAAACAAGCTCCCCATTCTCCTCCTCCACCACCACCTGTAAGTGTTCTTTCTTTCTATCTATTTGCAAATATTCCTAATTTAATTATTATATTCTCGTATAACTATCTTTTTATACAGTTCTTGATTTTGTGTTTCCATAAATAAATCTATATGGGTTGCACTGCAAGAGAGAAACATGTCCGTGCTAATCGGAGGGTTCCCCGCCCTGCCAATTACACTGAATTCGATCCCTGTGTTTATGCCAAAACCCTTCTTGAATCGGGTCTCAAACCCTTAGCTTACCATCTGGGCCTTCACGATCCAACCCATAGCAACAACGACAATAACTCCAATTCTAATTTTGATGATAACGGATGGGGTTATTGTACTGAGGAACAATTGGAAGAGATTCTTTTAAAAAATCTTGAATTCTTGTACAAAGAAGCCGTTTCTAAGCTTGTTGGATTAGGTTATGATGAGGATGTTGCGTTAAAGGCGATTTTGCGCAATGGGCATTGTTATGGTGGCATGGATGTGCTAACTAATATATTGCACAATGCATTGGCCTTTTTGAATAATAGTAGTAATAATAATAATTGTGGTGGTGGTGGTGGTGGTACCGGAAATGCAGATGAAACTGAGCTTGTTTTTGATGATTTAAGGCAACTAGAGGAGTATTCTCTTGCGGGTTTGGTTTGTTTGTTGCAACAAGTTAAGCCACATTTGAGTAAAGGTGATGCTATGTGGTGTTTGTTGATGAGTGATCTTCATGTGGGTAGAGCAAGTGCACTTGAAATTCCTATTGCGAGTTTGCCAGGGAATGGGAGTGGTAATGTTCAGACTAATGTAGAGAGTGTTGGCGGGGATGATAATGGTAATGGGATTGGTGTTGTGGCCCCGGCTTTGTGTAGGTTTCATGGAGGATGGGGATTTGGAAGTGGGGGAGGATCTGAGTTTTCAGTTAATGGGCTTTTCTCTTATAGTGCAGAAATGTCTTTGCATAAGGATATTGAGTGTCCTAAAAGGTTTAATCTATCGCCTTCAATGAAGTCTTTATTGAAGAGGAATGTTGCAATTTTTGCTGCTGGTTTTAGGGCTAATTCAAAACAGATGCAGATGCAACCTCAGTTGCAATCTCAGGCTTGTATGAGTGTTACCGCAGGTGGGGATGCTGCCCCAGTTGTAAAGGCAAATGAAGGTATGGTTGAGAAGGGTGAGGAGTCTCAGAATTTGAAGAACGAAGATGGAGTTAGTTTGATGCTGAGCAAGCTTCAGAATTTGAAGCTTGATGAGAATTTGGAGATCGTAGGAGAAGATCAGAAGGATGAGATGATGGTGACCCTGCTTCAACAGATAAAGGATCTGGAGAAACAATTGAAGGAGCGGAAGGAGTGGGCACATCAGAAGGCAATGCAAGCTGCCAGAAAGCTTAGTAGTGATTTAACAGAGCTTAAAATGTTGAGGATGGAAAGGGAGGAGACCCAGCGATTAAAGAAGGGGAAACAGACTCTGGAGGATTCTACCATGAAGAGGCTGTCTGAGATGGAGAATGCTTTAAGGAAGGCTAGCAGTCAAGTGGACAGGGCAAATGCAGCTGTGAGACGGCTGGAGACAGAGAATGCTGAAATCAGGGCAGAGATGGAAGCTTCTAAGTTAAGCGCATCAGAATCAGTAACAACATGTTTGGAGGTAGCAAAGAGGGAGAAAAAGTGCCTGAAGAGGCTTTTGGCTTGGGAGAAACAGAAAACTAAGCTGCAGGCCGAGATTGCAGATGAGAAAGAGAAGATCAAGGAGTTGCAGCGATGTTTGGCCAAAATTGAGCAGGCTCAGAAGGAAGCTGAGGTGCGTTATACATCTATCTACCTAAATCCAGGACACACACATGCACAAGCACCAACAAGTTTTCCTGCCTACATGTGTTGTCACAGTTTCATGTTGTAATTTAAGGTACAGTGAATTGTGAGACTGGTGAGTTTCTCTTAGCATGCTTTATTTAAGGATAAACCATTCAAGTACTCAACACTGCTTCCACACACACACCCCCAACAGAAGGAAAAACCTGGAGTGTGAGAGACAGAAGATGGGCCTTCGGAATTATATAGTTCACTAGTTAAAAGCAAAATGGTGTATTATTGCTGTAGTGATCAGATAGGAAGATAAAAATGCACATTTGTCTCGGATGAAAGCACAAGTTTAACCTCTTACTAAGCAAGAATCTTATAGGGCTAGGTGAAACAGTGCAAGTGAATTTAAAAAAAGAAACATCACATGCATCTGAAAAAAAAATGCATTAATTAGCTCCAGTCACTTGTATTCAACCACATTCTTTCTACCATTTAACTGGTTGTGATTCTAATTATTGGGAGTAGAGTTTCATAGACCAAAAGGTTATAGAATCAAAATTCATGAAGTCCATTAGTAAAAACAAAATAGTGTCTTATTTGGTATTCCTACAGTAGTCGTATAGGAAGACAAAGATGTACATGTCTCAGAGGAAAACTGAAAGTTTAATCTTCTGCTAAGCAAGGTTTACATGTGACTAACTGAACACAGCAAGTATGAAATGAATGTGAAATAATGCATCACTTAGCTCTAGATAGTAGATATTATATTCTACCACCGAACCACATGATTCCTACCTCTTAACTGGTTGGGACTCTACTATTGGGATTAGAGTTTTATAGAACCAAAGGCTACATGGTCTTGTATGACATAATGATAGGATAATTTTTTGTCTTCGATGATGTTCTCCTCTGCGTCTGATCTTGGAGCTCAACTTATTCGAAGAAGAATCAATGAGGGTGGTTATAGCTTCTTTAAAGTCCATAAACATGCCTTTTCAATATCATTCCATCTGTTATTTTTATCTGCTTCAGTTGATTGAGCTACCCCTTCCTCTAGGTGGATGACATTTTAGGCTAGCTGTGAGTGATTTGGCATGGACTTCATTTAGAATTACAAACATGAGGTTCTAATAAATGAGTATGATCTGTTTGTGTCCTTAATGGCATGCATAACTTAAGTAAAATTAAAAAGGCAGATACACTATTAGTGGAAAGATGATGCTCCATTGTTGTCACATTGCATCCAATGGCTAGATTTTGGTCATGAAATCAAAGCTTTTGGTTGATTTAAGTGCAAGTCTATTGAGAAATAATTGTATATTTAATCAATGTATAGGTGAGGCCTTGCTCTGTGAGGAAATTTTTTGATTGTTGGAGAGACAGGTTTTGAGTAAGTACTGGTAAATGTAAATTAAGGCTCTACTGGGACTCTCTCAAGAAACCTTTTTCATTCCTTTCTTCATCTTAAATGAGAAAATATTACTCGGGAAAGATTTGTTGTACATCATTGAAAGTAGGAAGGGAATGGCAAAAATTTTCAAGATTTCCAATGTCTGCGACCTGAAATACTATTATTATTTAATAAAAAAACTGGATCTAGCATCTTAATCTTTAGAATTTTCCTTGTCCCATCTTCTTTCTTTCTTGTAAAAACTAGTTAATGTCCCATGATTATGTGGACCTGTAAGCTTACGTGTGATCTTATTCTTTTTGAGAGTGTGTGGCCCCTGCTACTGGTGCAAAGTTGCATGGGAATGCAAGGTAACACCAGTGAGACCAGCTTGGTGCCATGACTTTCAAAATGCACTCCAAAGTGGTAGTTTGCCTGGATACAGAACTTCCATAACCTTTTTAAGCTTTATATTGAATCATTGTCTGCTTTCCTTGATCAGTTTACTACATAAAAATGAGTGAGAATGCAATCAAAGAAGGTTACTAAACTATCATTTTGTTTCGATGGTGATGTGATTTAGAGAAGCCTAGTGAGTTATCATTGTCTACACATTTATCCATACATTGTTACTTGTTCGTGACATCATATACATTTAGCCACACTTGTCTATTTTACTCATCTTTATTTCATATTTTATGATGCATTTAATGTTCCAAAACTGGTCAATATTTCATAATTATTATCTGTGGCTTTTGAGAATATGCATTGCTTTGACACCATTGTTCCATAGTTTTGATTGAAACTCTCAATTATTTCTGTTTGTTTTGTTTGATATGTGATCAAATTTTGATTATGGTTGAATGAATACTGATTCCTTGTTGCACTCTCTAGTTTAGACTATATGATAAAACTTGAGATTATTTTTGAAAGCTGGAATCTGCAAGTTAAACACCGTTTAAAATAAAATCTATCCTGGTTTATAGTGCTTGTGTCTTTGAATTTTGTTGCCAACATTCTGTTTTTCATGGTCTACTAAGCCATTTGGTAGGCTGTATTCCTTCAAGACTCTGTTCAGTAGCCTTTTCTGGATCGCACCAGTTTGTCTTAGAACCAACTGTTTGATATAGTTAGCAACCTAGTTGCCTAGTTCTCAATTTTGCCGCAACTGTTTAAGTTATCAGTTCTTTGTTTCAAGAATTGGTTATGGATGCATTCTACCTATCTTAAACTATAGTAGGGAAGCAGTTATTCCATGAAATGTTATTATTACAGGTGAAGTGGAGGCAGGAGATGAAGGCCAAAGAGCAAGCTTTGACCTTAGTGGAAGAGGAAAGATGCGCCAAGGAAGCTGCTGAGGCTGAAAATAAAAGGAAGCTTGAGGCTTTGCGCCTAAAGATAGAGATTGACTTCCAGCGCCACAAGGATGATCTCCAAAGACTTGAACAAGAGTTTTCACGTCTGAAATCTGCTGCAGAGTCCACTGAGTTGAATAATCAGTCAAATGCTTTGCCCTCGGGAAAGTCTGAGAGGACAAAGCCCCAAGGAGAAACAATTGCTAGGTTGCTTCATGAATTAGATAAACTGGAAAATTCGTCTGAGAAAGGAGCCAACTGTGACAGGGAATGCATGATTTGTCTAAAAGATGAAGTCTCTGTTGTTTTCCTCCCTTGTGCTCACCAAGTTATATGTGCAAGTTGCAGTGATAATTACGGGAAGAAGGGGAAAGCTACTTGTCCGTGCTGCCGGGTTCCAATTGAACAGAGAATCCGTGTTTTTGGTGCGAGTTCATAGACAAAGTTAGGCATACGAATAAAAAGAAAACGCAGTTTTCTCCCTGGTATGTATATGCAATCATATACTAGCATACTATGGGAACTTCTTTTTACGTATACTCGTCTTGCTGCTGGTACTTCAGCTAAAAATACACTGGATGTATGTAAATAAAAACATGTTTTCAGCCAGCCTCGATGTAATTCTGCTTTGTTGCTGCCATTTGCTTGAAATATATTCGTATCAAATATGTCGTCAGTGTTTAAAGAAAGGAAAATATTAGCATGCAATTAGAAATTAATTAGAGAAAATAATAAAAATGAATACACGTGGACTTGAAAAAGAAACAAATATATTAAAAAGAAAGGGGTGAATATCACTCCGGAGAGGTTAATTTTGTTAGCCTTGCTTTCTGCTTTGTAAAGTAAATTGATTTGTTATCTCCATAGACGTGTTAGAACAATGAAATACATGTAGCAACTACTGCGTAAATCATCCTTTTTTTCCTTTTGATACAAGTCATGTGTTTGTTTTTATAGCAAAAAAAACTTGGACTACATCTCTTCAATACATGTCAAATATGATTGTTAATAAAACAAAATTTATGGATCTTGTTGTTAGCCATGCAAAATAAGGATTTAAGTGAAAAAAACAGGTAAAATAGGTGATGGGTTTGAGATTTATTTGAAAAGTTCATTTTAGTCCTATATTTTTTTTAGATATTAGGTTTAACTAGTCCCTATAATTTTTAAAAATTCAATTTTAATACTAAACTTTTATTTCTCCTTTTTTTTTTTCAATTATTTTTTTGATAGAGAAGAGAGAAAAGGTCGCTAGATTCCAACATAGAGAAAGAAAATTTTTTATTGGAGATGATTTCAATCATTAAAACGATCGATTTTTATATCAAATAGTTTTCATATAACTACGAAGGTTAAGATTAAGTGTTTTTTTTACATTGAAAGCACCTCAAAAACATATTTGAACTTGAGAAATTTTTTTTGTTTTGGGTTGATTATGAATTTTGGGGTGGTTTTTTTTTGTGTTTTTGAAGGTCATTAATTAATTTAACAAGGTTTGAAGGGTGTTTTCTAGGTATTTTAAGTAAATAAAAACGAAGTTTAAAATAGATTTTGGAGTGAAAAAAACAAGAACTCATTGTTTTCTACAACCACCATAATAGCTGGAATCTAAAAATTATAGATGACGCATTATTTACTAAGACAGATGACGCATCGTCTATTTTTTTTTTGTTAAAAAATAAGATGAATAATGATATCCACTCCCATTAACTTGAAAATAGGCTCAGAGTGCAGGCCATGTATTAGGTGCGCCAGGTGCTTGGCATATCACCCATATTGACCTAATTTTTTCTTTCTATTTTGTTTGCACATTTTTTATTTTTTTATTAATACCTCTTTTTATGTCTTTTTTAAAATAATATTTAGATTTATGTTTTAATTAATAGCTTCTTCTTTATTATTTTTTTAGCCTTTTTTAAATATAAATTATTTTTGAATTATATTGAGCGTGTTTAATTTTTTAAGAAAGCTAGTATGATTCATCTGATTTTTTTTTTTTATATAGATTAAATATTTATTTTTTATGATTTTTTTTATTATGTACAACCTTGCATAGTTTTTTTTTTTCTTTTTTTATTTAATAAATTTTATATATGTGTCGCTTTCTATTAAAAATTAATTTAAAAATAAATTCATTAAACATAACCAGATAAATGACCTATCTTTTTTCTTTTTGATAAGTTTTTTCTCTCATGTTATCGTGTGTGCGTTTTCCGTTTGCTATCATTGCGTCTGTTTTTTTTTTAATTAGATTAAATAAATTCCAAAGTTATTATTAGTTTTTTTATATATATATAAAAAAAACACACTTGCAATATCTTAATTATTTAACTTGAAAAAATAATGTGGATTATCAAAGTATCACTCACACAAGTCTTATATATTACTAAATTTTATATTGTGGAGTTTTTTCTTTTAATTTTTATGGTTACTGAGGAGAAATGATATATATATATATATATATATATATATATATAGAATTACATACCTTTAATTCATTATTGTAATTATAATTTGAACACACTCGTGTTCTTAATGTTTTATGAACACAAAATATTTTCAAATCACGCCGTTAATTGATAAATTATTAAGTTTCAAATTGTCATATTGAAACTTTTTTATATAAAAAAATTATATCACATGTAATAATGTACGGAAGCCAATTATTTTCGAAGCACATACCTTATATCAATTAAGCATAGGCTGCTTTTGAGACCATAATAGGACTTGTATTTGTGTTTGTTTTTTGCAATTCTAACCTGTGTTTTAAATTGATTTTAAAAAAATTTTTTGATGTTTTAAATATTTAAATATTAAAAATATTATTTAAAAAATATTATTTTAATTAAAAATCATATTATTAAAGCACATAAAGCATAAAATTGGTGATAAGGTGTGGTGGTGCATGACGGAAAGGTAGTAATGCTTGTTTTTTTAGTGTTCCTTAAGTTACAATGTGTATCATAAATTATTTTTTTATTTTTGTTTTTTCAGCAGTTTAGCACAAAAAAAAATGTTATTTTATTTTATTATTATCCTCTAAACATTTCAGTAGCATAAACAAAAGTAAAAGAAAAGAAAGATTAAATGTTATTTAAAACCTATTTAGATATGCAGTAAAAACATAAATATAGAGAACCCTAAGCAAACCACTTCATAATCAATTAAAATTTCATATGCTTTTATTGGGGGTAAAATCGCTCAGCAAATAAAATTGAGGTTTTATTTTGATATTATTTGCTTGAGTTTTCAATTCGAGGTTCAATTTTTCGTAAACTGATCATATACGGGTTTTTGATACCTAGGGTATAGAAGAACGACCTATAAATTAAGATATGTTGTTTTTGGTATAAAGGTTATTGCATATTAAAGTTGAATAAAAGACATGCTAAATAGGTTGAATTCATAGAGACTTTTCCTTACATAATCAAGTATAAACAAAACAAGAAAAACATAATGGTTGATGCACTTCACGCAGTATGTTCTTTTAAACACTATGAAAAAAAACTAGAATTGCTATGCTTTGAGCTGTGAAGAAATTGTATACCAATGATTCTGATTTTGTTGAAACTTACAAAGCATGTGGACATTCGGTTTTTAAAAATTTTATATGATGGATGATTATTTTTTTAAAGAGAATAGACTTTGTATTCCTGCTAGTTCTTTACATAAATTACTTATTTGTTAAGCATATGAGGGTGATTTAATGAGTCACTTTAAGGTTTTTAAAATTTTGAATGTATTCCATGAATATTTTGATTGGGAAAAAATAAAAAGAGATGTGCAAAGAATATGTGAAAAATGCATTACATGTAAAACATATAGCAATTAAAACAAAGATGAAAAAATTCGACATAGAAATAAAATGAAACAAAATGCTTAGAGGATGAAATTGAAAAGAAATTCAAATAAGAAAATGATAAAAAAAAAAAAAAAAACAAATATCAATCAAAAGAATGAAGGACTAAATTTAATATAAAAATTAAATGAAATCAAATCAAATGTTAAGGATAAAATCAAATAAAAAAATCAATCTAAAATAATACAAAAAATTAAAATTTAATAAAAAAAAATAAAAAACATGGTAACTCTCAATTTTGGCAACCCATCATGATTTTTGAGGAGGGAAGAAAGAAAAGAGAGAATAAAAGGAAAAAAAAAAACTTGTCTATTTTCAACCACCACGCCATTACAAACACGCGTTAGATCATTATGAAGAGCAAGGCACAAGGGTTTGAAACTTTGAATATCATGTTATGAAAGCCACTGCTTAGCGATTGGGACAAAAGACAAATTCAAAATTTTCACGTTTATATCTTTTGTTATCTAAACAGGCTCCTCCCCCTCCCACCTGTTAGCATGTGCATTGCACACGCTAATTTACCTTCCCAGCTGGTTTACCAGACTTGTTCTAGTTTCTTTTTTTCTTTTTTCTTTTTTATAAAAAATGATAATATGGTTAGACCAATACAAAAGCAACATGTCATCACGGGTTGGGCCACGCACAAGAGTTCTAAGGATAAGGTTACTTATTTTAGTTGAATTTTTTAGAGGATAGGAGAGAATGTTGTTCGATCACTTCCATGCAGATGGCTTGTGTCTCAAACTCAGTCTGCCGTGTGTGGAGGAAAACAAGCCCTCAGAGCCTGTTTGGTTGGAACATAGGCAAGAGAAATACTGATGATAGACCGCAACCTAAGTATCACGATGTTGATCTTCCCTTCTCAACATCTCTCGTTGACAAAACATTCTTGAGGGGTAAAATCTCTCCCTCTCCCTCTCCCTCTCTCTCTCTCGCAGAATCTCATTTTTGATAAATTAATTATGAACAGGTAGGGAGCTCAGGTGCTGCTACAAAGCCACCATTGACGGATTTAGTGCGGCAAATTTCCATGATGGCTCTGACTTCAAGGGACCATGTGTGATCATAGGCTACACAAACAAGTCCTTCAAGTTTGGTGCATTTAACCCTGAAGGCTATAGAAGCACAGATGATTACTATGACACGTTTGATGCATTTCTCTTCTATTGGACAGACACTGAGAAAATTGACCCCATCATCTTACCCAAAGTTGGTGGCAGCGGTGCAGCCCTCTTTGATTATGCTCGAGGTGGACCTCAGTTTGGGGCTGATGGGTTGCTAATCGGGCCTCCACTAGCACCTGTCATGGGCGGGTTTGCAGGACCCGATACCAATTCAGGAATTGGTGACTTGAGGCAAGCCAAGTCCAGACTGGGATTGTCATACGCTAAAAGAGAAGACGGCAAGGAGTCTATATTCGGTGATGATTCCAGGGCAACTCTAGAAGAAGTCCAAGTTTTCTGCAGTCCTCAAATAGCAAGTCTATACTGAGGTATCTAGATACTGTATAAGGCTCTATATATATATATATATATATATATATATATATATATATATATATATATATATAAAAACCATTTTAGAGTACTCTTCCAAGTCGCATAAAATCGGTTCTTTGATTACATAATTGGTGCTCAATCTCTGCAAAGCTTTACTCTTCTACAGTATAGATCATGTTTGATTAAATTAAATGGTGGTCTTCTTTTCTGCTGCCACTTGTTTTCCTAAGTGGAGCATAATGTTAGGAAAAACAAAATCTTGTGTTTGATTGGTGAGGGAAAGGGGCCGACCACACGCTCAAACAAAAGGCAAAGTATTGGTGTTCTTGAAGAAGGATTGGGAGGGGCGGAGTGGCAGAATCTATTTCAGAGAATAAATTTTGGTTGTTGTGGTGTGTAAAGAGCTTGGGGATAATAGGCCCTTTAGGAAAGCATTCTTAAAGGTTGCATTAGTGTAGTCTCTTTGTCAAGATTCTTGCTAAAGTGAGAGGGGGGCCTGTCTAAACTACCGTTGATGGATATACACATATATTTGCCATCTGCTTATTGGCACTTGCTTTTGAGTTCTCATTGCTCATCTTAATTCCATTAATCATTAGTTAATGATATATCTTGCAACTTTGGAAGGAGATATTCCTTCGATTTCCCCTCCACGCAAGTGATTGGCGATTCCTGAAAGTAATGGAAGTTCAATGTGGATGGAGAGCTTCGTATTGGGGAAATGGACGAATATTCGTCAACAAGTTTCAGCATTTATTCCTTTTAAAGATTGCTTAGACTGCAAAATTGGTTCAGTTTCTGGTCAAAGTTTAGTTGCGTGCGATTTAACAGTAAACAAGACCTGCACTTGGTTTTAATTAGCTCTTCCTTGAAGATGATTCAGTATTGTCGCCGCATACCATTACTAGGGCTCCTTGAAAGTTGATGTAGAGGTATCAGTTACTTCGTCACCATAACAAGAAGAGGAAAAGAAGGCTGAACTTGATCAAGAATATTGCTCTGATGGATTGGCCTTATGGGGTGATTTCTCATGGCTATGGAGCCTAAGGACCACTTCACTTTACATAAAATCAAGATTGTCTCGTCACATATACATAAAAAGATAATAAAAAAAAAATTTATTAAATATTTTAAATGGAAATATAGCATGCTAATTACCTAAGACATTGACATGCACACACAGACAACACTTTTAATGCTGGCTAAAAACGACCTCTCTAGAGTCCAGTCCAGTCCAGAGTTACGAATTTGTTTGGATACGGAGAAACCTTGACACTGATTGATCAACCAGCTTGATATACAAGGCCGACCAAAAGATAAAAATGGGTTTCTTAAAGCTAATTTTTTTATGGACTGGATTATGACATGAGCATGCTTTAAATCTCTAGAGAATATTGCATTCAAAAGCTCCAAGCAATCTGACAAATTATGGAGAGTAAAGACTACAACTGTTGTATACGAAAGTTGAAGCAGAAGTGATCTCAAGTTTCCAAATCATACCCCACCCTAACATCATCACATATGCTCCATTCAGATCTGCTACAAAATTTGTTTGTTTGTTTTCAAACAGGGGAAGGAAAAGTAAAGAATCCGGAAAATATTTGGTGACGAATTCAAAGGTTTCTACCACAGTAACATCTGTACTCGAGGATTTCCATCAAACATGTGAGAGAGTTGCTTGTTCATCACAATTTGCATCAAATTTTGACCAGAATGGGCATCATTACTCTTAATGTGCTTGCATTTAAGAAGGAAATTATTATTGACTTGTACTGGCGTTCGGAAAAAGTTTGTGATTAGGGTGAACGTAGATTTTGAGTGCTTATACAACATCAAAGCTTCTTCCATGAAAGAAGCTTATTTTATTTCTTAAAGCCATAGAGTAGACAATTCAAACTGACATTAACCAACTCCTAGTGAAATCTATAAAAGTGATTACCACCGAGGGGGAGTGCAGCCTTACTTAAATAAACAGGAACTGAAATAACATTTAGCTACTAAACAAGATAACATAACCAGACACAAGTCATAGGAAGGGGATTTATTCTTTATTTCCCTCCCAAGAACAAACATTAAAAGGCGTTGTCTTGGAGACCCCCCTTCTTGATTGTTTTGCTCGAGGTACACCCCTAGATCACAATCACCATGTTGTCTTCCTGCGACCAAAGACCGCCATATTCCCCCAAACTCCCATTTCCACTTGCTTGCCTGCAAATTGGAGCGTGGTTCCAATGCTCTGATCCTGCATTGAAACAAGAGCTACAATGATCTCTCCTTTGATCTTATTTTCAAAGGGTCGTGCATATCTTAGTGAACTGATCTGGTCAATAACCTTGATAGTGCATGTCATCATTCCCACCAAAACCCATGTAGTTTCCATGTTCTGAGTAAGGTGACATGAACCCAATGTGACTGAGATCATCGGCATGCTCAATTTCTCCTGTAAAATTCGAGTATGATGAACCCGGCGAGAATTCTCCGTGTGTTTCTGGCTGCCAAGTATTCATGGAGCTTGGATACTCGTACTGTGGAAAGTATTGAGATGCAGCTTCATGTACTTGTGGATAGTCCTGAAACAAAACCATAGAAAAGATTAAAAAATCTTCATTATATAGAAATGTAGTCTGTTAATTACGTTTCACCCAAGCTATACCTTTGAGGAATCAAGAATTAGTTCGGGTGAGATCCAATGGCTTGGAGGATTGCTTTCCAATGAAGCAGCTGGCTCAAGTTCTGACACTGTTGTGACTTGATAAGGAGACGCAATAGGAGTTGAATATTGATTCCCATTGTTATACAGGTAGCTTGCTTGAGAAGACATGCCATATGAGATGTTCGAAGGCTCGTTCGAGACTACATTAGAGGTGAAATCCACATTGCTCGAGCTACTTCCGACCTCTTTGGCTTTAGGCTCACCTTGTGGATCACTCATCTTCAAACCTTGCTCATTCTTTTTAACAACACGGCACAAAGCAAAAGCTCCCTGGAGAAATGAAGTAACCAGATGCTTTCTCAGTCTTCTAAACAACTCAAACACAGGTTCAACAGGCATTGAACTTAAATGTGTCTACCTTAAAATTGGGAGATCCTTGAGAAAGATCATCGCAGAGGCGATACTCATGCATTACCCAGTCTGTCCTGTCTCCTAAGGGAGCCCGTCCGCGATAGAAAACGAGAGTCTTTCTATACCCAGTCACGGCAGATTGACAGACAACTTTCCGGTCTTTACCGGTAGCCTTCCAGTAGCCAGCTTGAGTGGCTCTATTTGTTCTCGAACCATTTGGATACTTACGATCCCTGGGACAGAAGAAGAACCATTCCATATCTCGTTTCGGCAGGAATGACTTCTCTGCGAATCACATATTTGAATAAACTGTTACTGAAAAATGGAAGTTTCCGGCCAAGCCGGACTTTGCAAGAAAAAAGTTGTTGAAGGCTCCACCGATAAAAGTATTCTTGAGATCAGATTAATCAAAAAACAAAAAAGATATCAAGCATAAAGAAAACAAAAAAAAAAAGTGTTTTTCCAATACTAAAAAATATCTGTGTTCAGACTTCAGACAGCAATACTGAAGCTTCTTTCGAACCATAACAATTTAAATCTAAAGCAATAACGTATGAATTTATTGAGCTTAGGTCATAACTTGCCCACGAAAAACCAATCCATATCCCAAAGATAACTAAAAGGCAAGTAGCGTTGTATGCGTCATATTTACCTCTCTCATACCAAGGAGCATTGACTATTCACATTCCCATGCCAATCATTTCTTGGATAGGAACAAGGAAACTTTGACGAAGCATTACAAATCATCGATAACAAGTTTGCTCTTTACATCTTATAAACATAACAGTAGATAGGCTAGAAGAAAAGTTACCTGGCAACTCCCATGGATCGAATTTGTACAAATCGATCACGGGGATCACTTCAAGCTCAATCTCAAGCCCATGAACTTTCCTTTGCAGGTAATACCCTACCAATTCCTCATCAGTTGGATGAAAACGAAATCCCGGTGGCAATGAAGCCCCTCCCATTATCTCAATCTACCTAGAGTGAAAAAGAAATGAACAGAAGAAACACAAGAAAAAAAAACAAAAAAACAGAGTAGAGTAAGGAAGGTTTCTTGCTAAGTCCCCAGACTGTATCTATTAAAGATTTGAAAAATCCAAAAATAAAAGCTCTTATCAACACTAGATCTTTTACCAAGAATCAAGCACAACTTCCACAGGTTGTACCCATTGTAGAACTGAATCATTTTCCTTTGAAACTCGACTTTCTTATGATTAAAGTATTAAACCCCCACTAACCCCCTCAGAATTTAGTCACAAGATATAGTTTGAAATGAATCTAAAAACTTATTTTAACCAATACCCAGAAGCCAGAAATTTGCCTTAAATGCAAATTTAGATAGTGAATTCAACAAGAAAAAAAAAACTATAGACTTCCAAAACCGGAACCTATTGCAATGACCAGAAGCCAAGACCATTCAAGAATCTCTCAAAAACTGCAAATCTCGAATGGTATGGACTCAAAAACTTTTTATGTGGGCTTCAAAAAGAGAGATTGACCAAAGAAAGGAGTAGATGGTGTGTTTGTGTTTGTGTGTGTGCGTGTAATTAAAGAAGAGAGAAGGCGAAGCTTGGTAGAGTAACAATGGAATTGTAATGTATGTGTTTATATAATATAGGATTGGAGGGGGCAGCAAAGTCCAAATTTTTGCACACCGAAAGTGGAGAGGTTGCTTGTCTAGAGCGTGCCCAAAATTCCACAGGATGGGACCTACTTTACAACTTCAGTTCACACCTTACTGTTCTTTTTCCTTCCCGCCAATATAATTCGTGACCGTTACTTTTAATTAATTTTAATTGTTCTTTAGCTCTAATTCTTTTAATAACTCAATGATTCAAGTGGTTATCAATTTATGATGAATTAAAACATATAAAAAATAAAAAAAAAATATTGTCACTATTAGAAAAATATTATCTTCTTCTTCTTCTAAGGAAATGGTGGGTTGAACATGCCTCTTACTACAAGATTATTTACAGGTTTAAAATAATTCCAATAATTATAACTGAGGATTTGTTCTCTTACTACAAGATAATGAAGTTTATCAATTTTTTAGTACTGAATTAAAACTTTTTAAATAAAATGACTACTAGATTGTCAATCTATAACATTCAAACAACGTGGTTACAAAATACTTGTCCATGCAAGGGATCTTGGATTCAACTGTAGAAAAAAAAAAAAAAAAAAACCTGTCTTCCTGTCAACACTCTTTTCTTGCCGAGGAAAAACACTTGTAGATTCACAGGAACACAAATTTGACAAGTTATCGGGAGATGAGAGCTCTAATCTTTCAATAGATTCTGCTAATCCTACGCCCATTTCGGGTGTTAGTAGAGAGCATTGAACTCGCTTTAAGGATGCCACTGTGGAGTGGTCAAGCTGTCATTGATGGGAGAATTTGGGTTTTCTTCGTCGCCCAACCTCCTCCCACGTCATTCTGAGTCAGACAAAACACTTTTCTTTTCTTTTTGGAACTGATTGAGTCATCAAACTGGGTCCCTTGTTCTAAAAGAGTGTCCTAAAAGTGCTTGCTTAGTTTTTTTAACCTTCTTAACAGGGATGACAACGGTATGTAATAATCTATAGGTTGGTTTTCTATCTTCTTTCTTGTTTTTTAATATATATTCAATTTTGTAAAAGAACTACAATCCTTGGCCATCATAAAACTAAAAATATTCAAAAAAGCATTTGATTACTATTTATTTTTCCTTGGGTTCAGGAAGGCTCGGTAAATATTGAACTCCATGGCGTAAGATGTCTTTTTCTATTTCGAAATCTCTTTACCATAACATACATATTTAGAAAATATATTAATTATTGAGGTTTAAGCGGTCTTACATCATGAACAAGTTGGAGGAAGATAGGTAGCGTCTAACTTTATGCCTTGGAATTCATTATTGTTTATGTAAATATTGTTTTTAAAATGTTTTTTATTTAAAAATATATTAAAATATAATATTTTTTAATTTTTTAAAATTTATTTTTGACATCAACACATCAAAATAAAATAAAACTACACATAAAAAAAATAAACAATTTAAAATTTTCTAAAAGTACAATTTTACCGCAACACCATTTAAAAGCTTATACCGCTTGATTGACTATACTTATTCCTGTGTGTTTATCAATTTGATGGTGACTTGAAATATATTTCACACAAAATAGTAGCTAACCAGGCCATCTGGCTTTTTACATTAGGAAAATGGAAGGAGATATATAATCAAAAGTATTACCTTCAATCCTTATAATATATCGGATATTAGGGTTCTTATTGCCAAACTTTACAGAGGAAATGACATGCCTTGAAAATCCATTTCTTTTCATATGGGAAAGCGGCAAGCAGGGAGAGCCGATATGCTGACTCGTGGATTTACGAATGGATTGCATGCCTGGATTTCCACCTATATATATATATATATATATATATAGTGTCGGCTAGGTTTAGCAAACGATATAAACTGTGCAAATCGGATAAATTTCAAATCCTTGAACAAAGTTGATGCGGCTATGAAATAAAGAAAATCCGTAAGCAAAACCCTTTTGGGGGTCTAAACGCAAGACTTAGAATTATAATATTTTAAGTTATTGTTTCACTCCTCGATCGGGCAATAAGCAACCCTTGTAGGTTTTACCCGCACACTGTTTTATATTTAATTATACAATAGTTAAAATAAATATTTTTTAATTATTCCATGGATTAATGGTAACCGTACG
This sequence comes from Populus alba, assembly GCF_005239225.2. Lineage (NCBI taxonomy): Eukaryota > Viridiplantae > Streptophyta > Magnoliopsida > Malpighiales > Salicaceae > Populus > Populus alba. The sequence goes on along the minus strand of NC_133286.1, from coordinate 13,013,653 downwards.
AGTTTCTCAAAGGCCACCGGTGCTTATTTGAGGACGCGATTTCTTTCCTCCTCTTTGATCGTCGGAAATTGTTTTTGCAAGCTATGTGGATGTTCTGGTCACCCTGACTCCATGTGACCTTTGAGTTGAAGCTTCTATATATGCAGTAGGGTTTTAATTTAAGGGGACACAGCAGCAGCAGCAGCAGCAGCAGCAATCTCCATCCACTTAGACATTCCAGGGAGTACGGAAACTATATAAGTAGTGCCATTTTTAAGTCGAGAATCCAAAGGCAAGTTCTTGGATCCCTTTTTCCTTCTTTCTTTCTTTCTTTTTCGGCTAGGAGTTCAACAATGTTTCTTTCTATCCTCTTTTTCAAAGATGTAACTAGCTTAATCTGGAAATATCTGGAAATTTGAAGAAATATTTTAATTTTTTTGTTAAAGGTGTAGTTTTTGTTTTTTAAAGTACTTTTCAAATTATTTTTTATCTTAAAAAATATTGAATTAATTTTTTAAAGTGTTTTTTTATAATTTAAATGTGTTGATATAAAAAAATATTATTTTAATATATTTTTAATCAAAAAATATTTTTAAAAAGCATCATCATATACTACAATAGCAAATACACATAATGTAAGTAGTACTTGCCAAATTTTTGCTAACTGAAATTAAATCAAAAGTCATTTATATTATTTTCTTTCATTTTGTCAATTAAATTTAAAACTTTCAATCACTATGCGTCTCATATTATATTAAGGTATATTTGAAAGAATTTTTTTTAAAAAAATTACTTCAAATTAAATTTTTATTATGATTTTGAATTATTTTAATACGGAATGTCATAAATAAATTTTAAAAATATTATTTTAATATATTTTTAAAATACTTTAAAAAAATAACTACCATCACAACCTCAACAACCATCTAAGTTGACTATTTTTCCACTTTCCAAGCAGGATTAGTTTTTCGAATTAAAAAGAAAAACCAAACGGGAACAATTGAATGAATTAGCCCCGAAATCTCAAAGTGGTGAGATACAAAAAGAAAACTGACCCACAGAGGGGACTCCAAAGTCTCAATTGATGAGGTGGTTTACAATATATAAAATCAAATGTGAAATGAAATGCACATAGAAAAGTTCAGCTAAGGATCGATCATGGAATTAGAAATAAGAGGGCACATAGTTCCTTCTTTCTTTTGTGTGTGTGTGGGGGGGGAGGGGGGGGGGTGGGAGGCTGGAAAATGAGAACCACCTTATCCCCTTTGTCTTGTGCTTTCGGCCCCTTTGTCCGTTGGCGCCTTGGACCATGGCTAGCACCCCCGGCCCGCCCCCTGTCGTCAACAGTCGAGGAAGTCTGTGACCTTTGAAGACCCAGCGGACAAGGACACCAGTACATATTGCCTCTCATTGATCGCCTTCAAAATCATGTGGAAGGAAGTACAAATAAGAAAAATATTATTTATTGTATGAAACAGGAAACATATAATATATATATATTCACGAATTGAAAACTAACAAAAACAATTCACAAAATTGTATGAACAAATAAATCATATAAGGGGATTCAAAATTGATCTTTACGAGTTGTCAGTTAGTTGGAACTGGACCGAAGAGGTTGTAATAGTAAGAACAATGGCTGGAAAACAAAAGGGTATCAGCGTGTCGACTAAACACGTGGAGGACCAATTAGGATGGCAAGGTGTTTTTTTACACACCGTCGAGGGAGGGAGGCATGAGAAGTATTGGGGTAGCTACTCCTCTTCTTCTTCCTCCTCCTGGTGATGGCAGTGTAGACCACCTTTTTCGACAAAGAGAGACTGATGGTTGAGAAGTACGGCATGTCTTTTATAATTTTTTGGACCATTTTTTTTCTTGTTGATATTTGCTTTTGCTAGCTAGGTTTTTCTTTGCAAGAATTTCTTCCCTCAATTCCTGTTATTGTCTCATATTCATCTGAGTGTGCTATTTATATTGTCAAGGCAACCATAAAAACATGCCACCGCTACTGACGGTGCATGGATTCACGTGCCGCATCCGGTGAAGCAAAAAAATGATGGATTTGGAACAACTTATTTCCCTTTTTCTCCCGGTGTTGGTGGTGAGCTTAATCTTTACCTGCTAAACAAAGAAAAACCACGCAAGCAGTCAGTTTTAATTTTCTTCTTCTCTTGCCACTAGATTGGAGGTTGCTTGAGGGTAGACTAGAGCTAGGTTTTAGTCGGTGGTCACAATTTGGTCTTAACAGTGAGAAAGGGGAAGAGCTTGTTTAGGTCACGGTACTGTGTAGTGGTTTCAGTCACTGGATCTCCGGTGAGGACATGTTGCACAGGACACCTCTACGGCTAATGGTGAAGGAATCGACTGCTGGGTCTGTGGGTGTTGTTTATTTTTTGCTGTTGGGAGTCGGCTGAAAAAAAAAAAAAAAAAGTTTGATGGCTGTTTTATTTTTGGAATGGGAGAGTGAAGGGACAAATATTGTGGTATTGATTCCAATAGCTAGTTTTTAAGTGTAGGTTTGATAGGTTAATATAGATTAATCTAATATATTATTGTTTTAATTTTTTAAAAAAAAAATATTATATTGAAAATTTTTTTAGCTAGAAAAACTTTTTTGACTAGTTTTCTATTTTATCTTTTAACCTGTTAAATTAATCGGTTATGTTAGGTTAAATCATGGTTGGATTTGTAATCCAAGTTAAGCAAGGGTCTAGGGAGTTCACGGCGGGAGGCTTCAAAGTTGATTGGCAGAGCCAAGTTTGATGATATTTCCAAAGAATTCCCCATGAAAATGCATAAGCTAACGTTGTATTTTTTTATATATGTTTTTTTAATGCACCTGCAGTAAATTTATTAGAGGTTTTTTATAATTAAAACTTGGTTTTTAAAAGACTAAGATTTGATTTTTTTTTTTACCGTTAAAATTATGTTTTAAATATTTGAATATTTTTTTATAATAAATTCTTTTAGGTCTAATATACAACTTAAAATGTATTTGGTAATATGGTAGCTGTTGCTTTTTAAATAATTTTTCGTACCAAAATATATGTTAATAATATTTTTTTATTTTTAAAAAATTATTTTTGACATTAACACATCAAAACGAATCCAAAATATAAAAATTATATTAAATTTTAACCAAAACAAAATTGAATTTTGTATAGAAATATTTTCGACCGCATTTTCTAAATAATTTCTTAGAACAAGATAATTTATCAAAATCTTTGGAAGGTATAGACCATTAGTGACAGTCAGGCCCTGGAATTGGCAATTTTTTGAACCCCAATATTAGAACTTCAATGTAAACTCGAATGAATATCAAAGCATTTTACAGTTGCCGGAAGAAGTTCACGCCCGTCGCCATTGTTATAAAATGGGTCGCACAGACAGGGGCAGAGCAAAAAAAAAAATTAGGAGGGTCAAATTATAAATTAGAGGGATCAAGAAAAAATTTCAGTTATTTTTATTAAAATTATAAATATTTATAAGGGCTGCCAGCCCCCCTCCCTCCGTCCCTGCGCACAGATGTTCCTTTCCCGGCCCACCACCAGGACCACATATGAGAGACGGAGAGAGCAAGAGAGAGATGGGACAGGTAGCTTTCCCACATCAGTGGGTGAGATTGCATTTTGGAGATTGGATCTTTGTGATAATCATAAAGGAAAAGCTCCTACCCATGATTTTGGCTGCATCCAACAAATTATTGTGCAGAGAGAGAGAGAGAGACTTGTGACCTGTGAGTCATTTTGGCTGCATCTATGATCTATCTATGATCATGCACTGTAATAATTTCGTCTTTTGGAAAATGTTAAAAAGGATAAAAAGGTCCAGCCTCCGAACCCTATTTGGCAACTTGGAAATAGGACAATGGAGGCTTGCATTTGCCCTCTCCCCTCTCTTTACAATAATATTATGTTAATCAACAATGTCCCCCTAATCATCATTCATAGTTCTATAAAGAAACCTTGGCCTATGAATCAAGCTACAGCTATGAGTTCATGTACGGGACATGTTAGGACAGTAAAGTGGCGACTCGGACTGTGTTTTTATCGAGATTTAATTATTATTTTTAAATACTGATGTTAAAATAAAAAATTTTAAAAAACAAAAAAAAAAATATTATTTTAATATGTTATTAAATAAACAGTACTTTAAAAGCAACCTCATCACAGACCTAACAGGATTATTTAATAGTAATTGGTAGAGAATTCAAAGATTTTGTTTCATATGAGAATATTGACCAAGACTTGTATATTCTCTGCTAGCGATGAACTAGCTTAACAATTGGATTCAACTGGGTAAGAATATGTAATCTAACCATTATGGTCAAACAATGTATTGAGTATTAAGAAATCTCAAACAGACAATAATCTTTGGTATCGAAAATGACATGCGATTCTTCCCTAAAGTGGCAATATTTAATAGCAGAATGTTATAGAGCTTCTTGGATGTCTTGCTTCGTGTTTTGCGTTATCAACGACTGTTGAACAAACGTAATGTTGATTTCATTGAAGAAGAAAGGACAAAGGGCGATCAAAGATTCCGCACTCGATGACTTGAACCCAGAAGATATGATGGTCGACGAATACGAAAGCCACAGTCAAAAGTAGCCCCCCATCCGCTATTTGGATATCGTCATCATGAGGCTGTTAGCTCCACAGACTAACTAGCTTGAATGAAGAAATGGGCCATACTCTAGCCTAGTTCTAAGATCAGAACCCCAGCCTAAGCTGCATAGAAACACCTTGTTATGAAATCAAGACCGAGAGGAAGATCCATATCCATGGACTATCATGACATGAAGCCTCTATCAAATAAGGAAAATTGAGTGCATTCAAGTGGATTGTAAAGTAGATAAATAAAAATACAGAAGGGTAGAAATGCATCGAAGTTGATAGCTGCAATTTGTTTTATGGATCCCTTGTTATTAGGATCTGAGGTTGAGTTAGAGATTGAGCTGGGCCTTTTCTTGTCCTCAGTTCCGTTCCCTTGCCTCAATACGACTAAAGATTTGAGACAGTGTTATTGAGAAACACTCATTTGGAATATTTGGAGAGCCAGTTGGTAGCTTCACAAGTTCACGTAATAACCCCAAACTTCTGGTTTCACCATCTCCCTCTTCTCAGGGGACATATATTGGTGATTGGCTTGGGAGTCAAGGCATTATTGATTGAGATTCTACAAAACTAAGACAGTACTTTTATTAGTGAAAATCCTTTAGTTTCAACAGCTTTGTCACTTGTGTTGTGTGTCTTTGTTTGAACATCTAGTCTGTTATTTGAAGCATCGTCATCGTCATCGTCATCGTCATCGTCATCGTCATCGTCATGTCTGTTTCAGCTTTCACTCCCCAAATTCACACACCCCTTACAATTAAACCCAAAATCAAGCACAAACAGAAACAGAAGCCCAAAAGTTTTTCACTTTCCACAACCCCAAAAACACAAGCAAGTTTCTCTGACCCTTTTGTTCTTCAATTAGCCGAGACTCTTGAAGATTCCCTTTCTCCTTCTGTCTCTCTTCAAAAACTCAGAGATTCCTCCTCTGAATCTCTTCTCTCTACTTCCTGGCCTTCTCGTAAAGATGAGCCCTTTAGGTTCACCGATACTTCATTCATCAGGCACTCACAAATCGTTCCAATCACCAAACCACCACAATTAGATTATTTACCAAGCATTAATGGGGATACCCTCTTGCCTAATGTTGTTATTGCTGATGGGTTTGTGTTAAATTCTATGTCAAAGGTGTCTACTTTACCTGATGGGGTTTATGTAGGTGGTTTGTTGAGTGATTCTAGAGATAGAATTGCCAAAAGAGTATTGGAGTTTGTAGGTAATTTTGAATGGGGTGATTTTTTTTGGTCAATCAATGGATTAGGAACTCCTGTTATGACTGTGGTTTATGTTCCTGCTGGTGTAAAGGTGGAGAATCCAATCCATTTTAAGTATGTTTCAGTCGAGGGAGGAGAGGAGGGGTCTAAAAAGTTGCCAGTTTCGAATCCAAGGGTGTTTGTAGTGGTGGAGGAGGGAGGGGAGGTTGGGATAATTGAGGAGTTTGTGAGTAAAGAAGGAAATGATGATAAGCGTTATTGGGCGAATCCTGTTCTAGAAGTGGTGATTGGCAAAGGAGCAAAGGTTCGGCATTCTTATGTGCAGAGTCAGTCCTTAAATTCTGCTCATATAAAGTGGACTGCAGTGCGACAGGTGATTTCGTTTGGTTTTTCTTTCTTTCTTTCTTTCTTTTTTGCTTACATATTTTTTGCTTTCTTTCTTTTCTTTTCTTGTTTAGTAGCTAGCTAAACATAGCATGTGAAGAATATAATCATGTTGGGAGGATATGAAAATGGGCTCAATTCGCGTGTAAACAGGTCAAATTGCTGTATAATTAGTTTCATGTTTCGACACAATTGAACTTGCATATGCTGCTGAGTTAAAGAAAGGTTTTTATGGAACACCAAGTAAAATAAGAATCTCATTAATCAAATAATCATGTAATTCTTGCTAGTGGAATTGTTAGAAGCCATCTATTATTTCGTTACCAATTCTGATGTTTTAACACTTTTTGAATGATTCAAGATTCTATATAATGAAAACTTTGACATACTGAAGTGAAGTTTCATATGGAGTAATGGAAGTTGGCTATACACTTCTTTGTTTTTGGCTGAGTGTTTTCAAAACTGCAATTCAATTAATGGTTTTCAATTTCAGATCCCAAAAAGGATTCTGTATTTGGCTATTCTTAACTCTGGAGATGAAGCAGCAGTTTTCTTTATATGGAGGTCATCATTGTTGTTCCAAAGACAAAATTCACAATTCCTTTCTTGCGATTTGTTCGTTCTGCTGTGGGATAGGATTTAGAATGAAGACTGTTTTGAGAGAAACTGTTCTTTCAATAATATACAAGGAGACAAGGGGTGATGGGAGACAGGTATGCCTTTGAGGAGAAGTTGGCTAAGTAATGATGTCTCTTGCTAACAGATGATGTTGTGAGAGAGATTGTGTATATGTATTATGTTGAACTAATTTTGACTTCAATGAGCATTTTTAATCTAGAGACAGTTTTGTGTTGGTATGGGAAATCTGATCATCTCAATAGAGATTCTTCCCTAAGTTAGTCTTTACCAAAAACATTTGGTTGCTCTGGTCATCTGATAAGCTCCTCCTCACCCATCCTCTCAACTCTAACCACACAAGAAGTGACTTGAGTTCATGTTACACATCAATGATGAGTGAGGGCAGATCTTGGTCTGAGGTTTTTGCGTTGATTATTTCTATTCCTTCCTGAGGAAAGCATCCATCGTTTTTGTGCTTCATACTAACATGCTTAAGTTTTTTATCTCTTACTAAAATGATTCCAATTATTATAATTTTCTTCACTTATCTTCGAGGCAGTTGCTGTGGGATGGGAAAATGCTCTTGCATCCATGTAGAGTGTGCTTTGTGTGTTATTAGGAGTGCCTACTTTTTTTCATGATATCCAATCAGGTTGGAGTGGTTGTTTACCTTTATTTTTTTCGACTTTTTTCTATGTTATAGTTTGGAGAATGTTTTGTTCACCAAATTGTTCTGGTACATTCTTCCCTTTATGATCATGCCAAATGTGTTTTTTTTATTTTTCAACAGTATCTGTCATGAGAGGTGTTTTAGAGATGGATAAATGCCAATTAGGAAGCCATTTTTTTTCAAAAGCCTGGGATTACTTTGAAGTTGCTGCTGGCTGTTGCATTAGTTGAGGGATTGCTTAGGCACAAAAAAGCTGGTGAGGTTTCCAAGCCTTTGGTATCTACTTCCCTGGATTCTTTCTGTTCACTTGATTAATTTAGTTAATATTCATAATTTGGGTGGTGGTAAACTCTAACTATGCCATGATTTTTGGTGGTGGCACATATATGGTAGAGTCCATTGTGGATGTTAACTGAAACCGAGGACCTGCTTGCATGCATGCTAGTTGAATGACATGGATAATTGTCCTGCTTCTTGTGTAGACTTGATGCATCGGCAAAGGATGATGGTTGCAGTAGGTTGACAGCCAGCATAAAACTCAGTCATATCTCATGCATGGATCCTATTGTTATATCTATTGCAGAGTTGATGGGCTTAGTAGATCCAGTTCTCTAAATGCAAATTTGGATTCTCAGTGGCCTGTATTTTATACATGCATTAGATATACACGTAACATAATCTCGCTCTACTTGACTTTTTAGGCTAATAATTATGTGGAGTCATCTGGTATCAATCAACAAAGAAAGCATGGAATGAATCTGAAGGGTGAATATTAGGTTAGTTGGAGCTGATCTGTGTTGTTTTCAAGACCAAAATTGGATCAACCTTGAGCTTTTCTAGGTTGTTTCTTGCTGATAACCTTGAGCATTATCTTAATCTGCTGGATGGAGTTTGCTTTAAAGTGTTTAGGATTACCTGAGAATACTGTTGGCCTTTGAAAACTATGGTACGTGTAGAAATATTGCTGGTTTCATGGGAATCTTCTCTTTTGTGTTTATGTGAAGCCATTGAGGTTTAGGGTGAGAATATAGTTATGGATTTCAAAATAGAGGGCTTGTCTTGTAGAGTGGTTAAATTTGTCTTTGAGTCTTATATCTTTACCTTAGAAACTCACTTAGTTAAAGGGAATATGAAGGTAGCAGGTTATTTAAAGTGTATTTCTTCAGGAAATGTTAATTTTGGTTTTAATGTCCCAGGTTCTGTGTTTTGTTTCTCACATGGTGCTTTTGGAATGAGACGTGGGAATGTCTTAAATCTTCCTCTTATTCATACAAATATTTGATTTTCAGATTAAATCTTACCTGGATTGTTATACTTACCTCAGATTAATTCTCAGGCCTATTCAATGATTTTCGGGTGATGAATTTATCCAGCAACAATGAATTTGACTTTATCTTCAGGTGATGAATTTACCCAGGTACAATAAATTTGACTTTAAGTGGATCATTTGCAGGAAGCAGCTAGTTCCTATGAGCTTGTAGAGGTAAGCACTGGCGGGAAATTGAGTAGGCACAATCTCCATGTTCAACAATTGGGCCCAGATACAGCAACAGAGCTATCAACTTTCCACTTGTCTGTTGGTGATCAAACACAAGATTTACACAGTAGGCTAGTCTTGGACCATCCAAGAGGTTATTCTCAGCAACTTCACAAGTGTATTGTTGCTCATTCACAAGGACAAGCTGTCTTTGATGGGAATGTAAAGGTTAACAGGTAAGGCTGTTGTGTCCCATCATATGTGGTTTTTGTTGCAACATTTATATTTTTTTCCTTCATTGTTTGTTAATCTTTATCTTTCTGATGCCTCATTACTATTCCCGCCCTCATGTTTTGGATATTCCTGAAATTTTATTGATTTGAATTCTAGGTAAATAATTATAATGCCTATCATGATGACTGTTTCACATGATTGCACCTAATTTTAATGCAATGATAACTCAAATACAGTAATTTTATGGAGCTTCTTTCAGTAAATTGTTGCTGCAAGCTTGTCAAGCGCCTAGACATTTTTGTTCAAAATAGTTATGAAAATTTATAAAGTTGGAAGTGTTTTGCTGTCAATTGGTCTTACATGCATCAATTGGTCTCACATGTGTCTGGAATTGGAAAGATGAAAGTGCAAATTTTAAGTTGTACTCGCATTCAGCGCTCCAAAGGATGCTCATTGTGTTTCGTTGGTAAAGAATGGCAGGAGAGAATACTGATTAGTTAATGTCATTCTATCAGTTACCTTGTACATTTTGCTCGCTGATATAACAAGTGCAAAGCATCTTATTGATTGGTCCTTCTTGGTGTATGCCTTTCTTAGAACTATATTTCTTTTCTGCAGATATGCACAGCAGACAGATGCGGGACAATTAACAAGGAGCCTCCTCCTTGAACCACGTGCAACTGTGAATGTCAAACCCAATCTCCAAATTATTGCAGATGATGTCAAGTGCTCCCATGGAGCTGCAATAAGTGATCTGGAAGAAACCCAACTCTTCTACTTTCAGGCACGTGGCATTGACCTAGAGACAGCTCGAAAAGCTCTTGTATTTTCCTTTGGTGCTGAGGTGATTGAGAAGTTGCCCTATTCTTTCATCCGGAAACAAGTCGAGAATCATGTCAAGGGGTTGCTGGGTTCCTCTTTCAAGGGATCCTCGCATTGAGGGGTAGTGGATGTTTCGCAAACTCGTGTTTTGACAGTTATAAATTGCTTTGCAGAGGGATAGTCACCACCAGTATATTTTGGCATGCACCAAGTAGCTGGTAATGTTCTCTTGGGGTTTCATGTATCCAACGATGAGGAGGGATGTTGTGCTACCATCAAAATGCAAAATTAATGCAGATTTCTTTTGTTGTTTCAAAGCTGTCACTGTTATGAGCTACGGTGGTTATCCAAACGGTAGACAGAAGAGAGGAACCACCTGGAATTTTATTTAACAAAATGCTCACAACTTCAGTCCCAAACTCGCAAGTAATGTTTGCCGCCCTTACCATCACTTGGTGCATACTTGTGTCTCTCTGAGGAATAGCTCACCGAGACAGAGGACGATGGATTTGATTAGGACGACCCAAAACTGATTTTTTTCCCCACTTAACATAATATAATAATAAAAGCAAGCTCTCTCAGACGTGCATAAATTAATCTCTTGACCGGTGGAAAGAAGAGTTTAACCAAATATATCCAAGAGTTTTGTGTCTGAACCCAAGATACATGTTCCTCCACCTCCATAATCTTTCATACTCGAGGCAGCAGTTTTGATTTCTTCCAAATTTTGCACTAAAACAATATTTCAACCAAAGCCAAGGCTAGCCCACATCTTGGAAATCCCACATCGTTCAGTTGACAATATTTTCCCTCGTTTTTAATGCCTTCTCTAAGAGAGAAAACCGTGTTCGTAGAAAGGAGAGATGGTTGGCATCTCCCCTGACAGGGATGGGAACAGCTTTCGAGCTTCCCTGTTACCACACATCCGGTTAAGGCTCTCCACCTTATAGGTGGATCTATAACCAATTTTTTTTTTTTTACTTTTTTACCCCTCAACTTGATTATATAGGGCTTCTCTCCTCTTCAGCATCCATGTAGATTAAGATAAGGTGTCCAAAAATATCGAGAGGGGCAGGGCATAAACATCTCCCGCTCCAAGTAAACTGATAGATATTTTCTTCAACCAGGGAGTGCTCACTGCGCCTGAGTAATGGCTGCCAGTCTTTCTACAGCTCTCGATGTCCATTTTACAATACCAAAATCAGATACAAAGAGACCCATTTTCTTCACTTCACCAATCAGGCATAACCCCACCAAGAAAAGACTCGCCATTTCTTGCAACTCTTCCGCCTCAGAAACATCATCCTCTACAAAACCACCACAAAATATGTCAGAATCACCCAGTCCCAAAAACCCTTCTTTATCTGACCAGCTCAAGCCTCTCTCCGCAACCACTCTCTCCACCAAAGACCATAAAGCTCAACTCTTGTCAAAACCCAAGTCCACATGGGTCAACCCCACCAGACCAAAAAGGTCAGTGCTTTCACTTCAAAGGCAAAAGAAGTCTCTTTACTCTTACAATCCTCAAGTTAGAGAGTTGAAACTCTTTGCGAAGAAGCTGAATGATTGTGGTTCTGGTGAGGATGAGTTTGAGTCTGTTCTTGAGACGATCCCATACCCGCCAACTAGAGAAAATGCTCTCTTGATACTCAATAGCTTGAGGCCATGGCAAAAGACTCATCTTTTCTTCAACTGGATCAAGACCCAGAATGTATTTCCCATGGAAACCATATTCTACAATGTCACAATGAAGTCTTTGAGGTACGGGTTGCAGTTTGATATCATTGAGGAGCTTGCTAATGAGATGGTAAGCAATGAGATTCAGCTTGATAACATTACTTATTCAACTATTATTACTTGTGCTAAAAAATGCAGTAGGTTTGATAAGGCTGTGGAGTGGTTTGAAAGAATGTATAAAACTGGATTAATGCCTGATGAGGTCACATATTCTGCTATTTTAGATGTTTATGCTAAATTAGGCAAGGTTGAAGAGGTTTTAAGTTTGTATGAGAGAGGGGTAGCTAGTGGGTGGAAACCCGACCCTATAACATTCTCTGTATTGGCAAAGATGTTTGGTGAGGCTGGAGATTATGATGGCATTAGGTATGTTTTGCAAGAAATGAAGTCTCTTGGCGTGCAGCCTAATTTGGTTGTGTATAATACATTGTTGGAGGCAATGGGCAAGGCAGGGAAGCCTGGCTTGGCCAGAAGTTTATTTGAGGAGATGGTGGACTCAGGGCTAACCCCGAGTGAGAAAACATTAACTGCACTAGCTAAGATTTATGGTAAGGCTAGGTGGGCCAAGGATGCCATGGATTTATGGGAACGAATGAGGTCAAATAACTGGCCAATGGATTTCATTTTATACAATACGTTGTTGAACATGTGCGCAGATCTTGGCCTCGTTGAGGAGGCCGAGATGTTGTTTGAGGATATGAAGAGATCAGAGAAATGCAGGCCAGATAGTTGGACTTTCACTGCTATGCTAAATATATATGGCAGTGGAGGGAATGCTGATAAATCAATGGAATTGTTTGAAGAGATGTCGAAGTTGGGTATCGGGCTTAATATAATGGGTTGCACTTGTCTGGTTCAGTGCTTAGGGAAGGCAAGAAGAATTGATGATTTGGTTAAAGTTTTTAATGTTGCGATTGATGGAGGGGTTAAGCTTGACGATAGGTTTTGTGGTTGCCTGCTCTCTGTTGCATCGTTATGTGATGAGAGTGAAGATGTTGCTAAGGTCCTGGCTTGTTTGAAGCAAGCTAATCCAAGGTTGGTTGCCCTTGTGAGATTGATTGAAGAAGAAGAAACTAGCTTTGAGACCCTGAAAGAAGAGTTTAGGGCTGTTGTCAGCGACGCCACGGTGGAAACAAGAAGACCCTTTTGTAATTGCTTAATAGATATATGTAGGAAGAGAGATCTCCATGGGAGAGCACATGAGCTGCTCTATCTGGGAACCCTTTACGGATTATACCCAGATTTACACCACAAGACTGTAAAGGAGTGGAGTTTGGATGTGCGCTCGCTGTCTGTGGGTGCAGCTCACACTGCACTTGAAGAGTGGATGGGGACCTTGACCAAATTCGTGCAGCGCAATGAGGAATTGCCGGAGTTATTTTCAGCTCACACGGGTTCAGGAACTCACAAGTTCTCTCAAGGCTTAGCCAATTCCTTTGATTCCCATGTGAGGAAACTTGCAGCACCTTTTAGGCAGAGTGAAGAGAGAGCAGGTCATTTCGTGGCCACACGGGAGGATTTAGTAACTTGGGTGCAATCAAGGATTCCGTCTTCGGCCACAGCATGAACCGCAATGCAACCGCACAGCCCAGATGGTGCGTTAAAATATTTCTACTGCACTGCGTCAGAAGAAATAGGATGCCCCGTCATGATGCTTCTGTGGGTGCTTGTTTGGTTTCAATTTATTCTGGATGTTGGAAAATGTTATTGAGATGTAAGAAATACGATGGTGTTTGCTAATGGCTATTTGGAGGCAACTGCAATTATATTCATGCCAAATGCACTCGGTAATACTTCCTAATTGTTTAAATAAATAGATCAAGGTGCTCTTTTTGTTTGCGATCATTATTGTTTTTATTTTTGAAGATTGAATTGCAATTACGTTTCATCGCATGCAAGCACCACAATTATTGAATCAAAACTAATTTTTTGAAGCACAATCTGAGGATTGCGATGCCTTCAATTTAATTTAATTATAACAGAGACCAACATAAGATGGTTAACAATCTTTTTAATCTTAACCAAACATTGTTTGAATGCTAGCTAGTTTACATGAAATGTAATGACTCAAATCAGAAGTCATGTGATGAACCAACCTCATGCCAAACAGGACCGCGCCGCGGAAATAGAACTACCTCCTCACTTCTTCATCCCCTACATCCATCCTTATTTCATACTGTAATTGCAGCTTTCGGTTCCCTTTGGGGCGGTTGCCGCTGAGAAGTATGGCCTTCTGCAACAATTTGTTTGTACAGGCAGAAGATAAAAATTCCACACGAGGAATGTGTAGATAGCTCCTTTTTTCTATTAAACCGCAGTGGAGAAATCCACCTTCAAAATTACAACTCACCTTTAACTAGGCATTCTCCTAGTTCAGTATACCCCCCCAACCCAGATTACAAGCATCTCCCCCCTTTCTTTTTGCTCTAAAAGAAGAAGAAATATGAAATGAAAAGAAAGAAAAATGAAGGCAACTAGGAATGGAGAAAGCCTCCACCTGAGCAAACATCTGTCTAAACGCAGAAGGAATAGGAACTTCCTTTTCTTTTTTCAATTCCTAGAGCATTTGCTAACCCCCATCATTTCCTCTGGACATCTACGAGCTATAGACAGCTACCTGGCATTAATATTTGCCCATATCATTTGGACTTCACCCCTGTTAACTGTATACCACCCCAAGAAAATTTCCATGACCCATGAAAAATGGGTCACTGCTTACCAAAAAATCGACTTGAGAAGTGGAACTGCATCCCATATTGTGTAGGAAGGTCATCAGCAATGGAAACACTGTCCCATGCACGAAGACTTTTAAAGGTACTTCCCCGATGATTTCCAAATTCTTCCTTCAAGTGATATTACCATAACGGTAACATCATCATGGTACTTTCGGCGATCCCCTTGCGGGATGTCCAGTAATTCATGGAAATCCATTCCTGCAGACAGTCCATGGAGGTTGAAAATCAGCACTGCTCAAACAGTTGGAAAATACAGTACATGAATCAACTAGAAAGCTTAAACTATGATAAACATGAAGAATAGAATGTACCAGTCTTATTTATTCCACATGAATAAATAATGTTCAAAGAAAATCCCCAGAAATAGTTCACATCTCTTAACAAACTTGGCATTTTGATATGTTACAAGAAAAAAAACAAAGAGAAAACACGAATAGTGGAAGAACCATAACAAGAATAGTGAGAGAACCATACTCCCCCTTGAAGACCCAAGTTGCAGAATATTATTTGAAATCACATCGCAAGCAAAAATCAAAACCAGGATTCAGAGGGCAGAACAGGAAAGCATGAAGAGCAAAGGCTGGTCCCTAGATAAAAGTAGAGTTGATCTAATATCTGCTACATAAATTTGCAGAATCACATAAGTGGGGTGGCAGAAATTACAGCACAACATCACCTCCCATCTTATTAATATAGATGAGTTTTTAATTATGTGGGTAGGACATTGGGTACCCTATATTTTTCTACAAGGCTTTCTGTGAACCTGAAATGTTTCTCCAATTATATACAAGTAAATCTGGATGTGATATCAAGCAATTGTTATGAATAGCAGGAAAAAATAACTTGGTGTACCAGCTTTCTTGGCTGCACGAGAAAGAAGCTCCTCTATCAGGTGCTGTGCAGGGTCTCCCTCAGGAAACTTCTCCATGAAACTCTCAACATGAAAAACCACTTCCTGATTTGTCAGATACTGATATAATCCATCAGATGAGAGGACTAAAAACTGATCTCTTGGACACAGTTGATGATGATGAAGAGAAGGTGAGCAGGATATGTATGGTGCGGTGCCAATATACTCATTTCGGAACATTTCCAGCAAGGCATCATTCAACTTGGGCTGTGCCAACATAAATTGTTATGTAAGTCAATAAGCATCAATAACACAAGATCCTCAACTGAGAAAAATATCTATTTAAAGGCGCGGTTGTTTTGCAAAAAATTATTTTCCCGAGGAAAACATATGGAAAACATTTTCCTGAAAAATGAGTTGTTTTCCATTGTTTGGATATATCAAGGGTAATAAGATGAGAAAAACTGTAATGTTTGTAATGAAGCTGGTAGTGTTGCTGATAGCTATTGTGGTAGTGTTAATGATGGTTACAATTATAGCATTTATAATACTAATGATATTGATGATAATAGTGGTGGTCAGAGGATGATAGTTGTTGTACTGATGGTGATGATGACAATAATGATGAAATGATAATTAATTTAATAACAAGGTGGTTGTGGTGGCGGTGGCAACAATAGTGGAGGTGGTGGTGGTAATGGTGTTAGAGAGTTATGGTGGGATGGTGATTAAATAGTAGTTATATCAGTAATAAGATGTTGGCTGATGGTGGTGGGACCATGGTTATGTTGATGGTGGTTGTGGTGGTGGTGGTGGAAGATTATAGTGGGGTGGGTGGTGGTGGTGGTTGTGGTGGTGTTGATGAATATCATGAGTTATAGTGTCACAGAAAATTGGTGAATATCATGAGTTATTGCGTCACAGAAAATACTTTCCCCTCATTCACAAGGTTAAAATATTTTCCTCCAAATTGTAACTATTTAGGGGTTAACTGGAAAATATTTTTCATAATTTGTTTCACACTGAAAAATGGAGGAAAACATGTTCCTATTAAATATTTTCAGTGAAACAGAGTCTAAAAACTTATTTCACATACCCTTTTCAGAAATCCAGCCCCAAAGGCTCTGGTAACCTTCAAACGACCTTTCACCCTGTCATTCACAATACACTGGTTATCGTCTGGGTGCTCATTCTTGATTCTAATGACTTCCTGCATAAGTAGCGAAGATGAAAACTTATCAGCCACTTCATCTATCAATAACAAGACTCGCAATAGGATAAAGATTAAAAAGTTACAATTGATGCTACACATGATGAAGCAGATCCTTTTTTTCTTTTTTCCGAGTGTAACAGAAATTTGAATATCTACTCCTCATCACAGAAAATTTATACAGGTGGCAAATCTTCATGCTACCAGACAAAATTATAAAAAATACTGCAACACACTTCAATCATTCCAGAACAAGACAGTGATAAAGTAATTGTCTGGTTCAACCACAACAGCAAAGTCATAGCAAGTTCAGATGCTTAATTCTCTACGCTAAATAGCAAGGCTCTCAAACTTTCATGCAAAGTTAAAGGCATCAACTATTTCCATACAAGTATCTCTTCCAGACATAAACATGTGTCCCTGCCAGCTAGTTTTGAAGTTGCAAACAAACCTTGGGACCTATCATTAGAAGCCATCACTCTAACAGCCTCCATACATGGTGAAGACCATAAAAAAAAGTTCCCTAAAACAGAATATCCTATCTGTCAATTCAAGCTCTTTAATGTCATCAAATTCCTAAGTCTCTTTAATGTCCATCAAATTACAACATAAGAATTTCTTCTTAATTACTCTATCAGCCTTGAAAGGACAGAGAAGACAGATTTGAGGTATTTACAAGTTTTGACAATAATTTGAATTGATGGGAAAAATTGTTATGTATTCCTGTAACTAACACAAAAAACTGCTCAAGAAAATGTAATGAGCATTTGCACCGAATGGAAATGATTCCATCACACAAATATACTAATATATTACAGCCTACGTCACACTTGAACATATATGCCCTAAGCACGACTTGATGGACCGTAGAAGAATAATATCTTTTAGTTTAGCAAGCAGCAGATTGCCAAAATGCAAGGAGGCCACAACTGTACTAGACTAGCACAAGCAGTCACTAAAGAAACAAACTTCTATATTTATGCAAGGTGAGCTTATAGCTAACTGTGCACCTTTGATGGAAGTGTTATGTCACCTCCTGTTGAGATATGGCTATGCTCTAGAACTATAAGCACATGATACAGAATCAGTTTGCTACTTGACTTTCCAAGAAAGTTCCAATCAAATGTCTACAAAGGCAAGGCTGCTCCTTGCAGTAAATCTTCTACCCGGACACAACCACTGGAGGAGGGAAAAATTATACTGGTGCAATTAATTTTAAGCAACAAACAAAGATTGACGTTCATTGAGAAACTGCCAAATACTAGGAAATGCAAACAAAATAACAAATTGAATTGAGATTGACAAAGGAAGCATCCAACATTCCAAACACTGGCCAGCTATGAAAATGAAACTTACAAGGAAGCTTCCATGCATCTCCCTTGTTTCTATCCTAAAAGAAGATATGAAATAACAAACAGGGAAAGTGCAATGAATAGGAGAGGATATGTGGCATGCCACTCCATAACATGAAACAAAGCGAGGCAGATTTTTTCTAACAATTTAATTGTGATAAAAAAGTTTCAAATGCAAAATGCTTTTGTTTAGCAAACAGTAAAATAAGAGGAACTACGGAATATAATTTCCAAATTTCCGATTGTTTAAATATCATGTCCGCATGTTAAAGAATGAGATTTTTGACAACATCTAAAATCTACAAGTCAAAATAGAGCATACACTTTAAAACAACTATGGTAAAACAAAAAAGGGAAAAAAAATTCAGTCCGCAACTTGTCACACAACAAGCAAGGTCAAAAGAGCAATAAATTCTCCTAGCATCATGCTTTAATATCCCAAGTTCTAGTAATTAAAGTATCAACATCGAGAGCTAAAAAATCACAGGATAAATAGTTTCTTGGCATCATTAAGGGTTAGTGCAAGGTTCTCGAGGAAAGAGGTTAGCTTGAAAAGACAACTAAAGATGTCCTCCAATCTATGATTGTAAGTCATAATGCCAAACTGTCAAAACTAGAAGGAAAAGAGTCAAAAAGGTATTGAATGTGGAACCGAAGAGTCATGCCACATCAAAGTATCAGAATCTAACCTTGGGCATTTAGATAACATTCCAAGTAGAGAACTGGCATCACTAAGATACTGAAGGAAAAAAGCAAATAACTACAGAAATGCATGAAACTGTTGTAGGATATGGATACCGTCCTGCATTTGAAAGACTCAACAAACACCCTGATGACTAGATGTTACTCATAGATCAGTTTAAGGATCTAAAGAAACTATTTCTTAAACTGAAATTCTAGACACCTTTGCACATAACTTCATGGAGCTTATTGCGCAACATGATAGTAAAAGTCAAAGCAAATATATGAATAGCAATACCAGTATTATCCTAATGATTCTAAGCACCCGCCACTGTTCAAGGAAAAAGTAAGATTATTAACTAGTTAACATACAAAGCCAGCCCACCATGGAATTTCTACCAATTTAAAGTCAACATCATATACAACTAGGTAGTCGGCAGTAATCAAAGACAGCATACAACCATTAATAAAACTAGATGAGCCAAGTAAAGTTGATTTACCAGAATTGAAAACTTACTTCTTCAATGCTTGTGCTGTGATCAGTAGATAGCTGCAATGCAGTCAATCTCGTTTCAATTATTGCCTCCGTGCTCAGTTCATTTTCATACACACTAGAACCAACTTCTTGTGGCTCATACTGGGCAACAATTGCCCTGCTATCACCCACATTCATCACATACACATCTTCATCCCTCATCAACACAGCCAACAAACACGAGCCCATCAATGCCAACTCCGGATTGGTATCCAACACCTTATCTGTCATGTCCAAGTACGCTAATTCAGTCACCTCTAACGCCCTTGACAATGCCCCCAAAACCAAATCATGGTCAACAGGTCCCGCCTTCCATTTCCTCTTCAAAACCCTTTCCTCTACTTTACTACTCTCCACCTCCACCTTCTCCTTTCCCTCCAATCCGAACTTCCACGGAAACAACTTCCTCTCCTTATGTTTCGACAAACCTTGTTTCAATTTTGACAACAGTAACCACCTTCTGCTAACAGCTGACCCTGCATTACCTACACTAATCGCATCATCAACAGAAAAGGCAAACCTATCAGACCCGGAAAGATCAAGCCCATCTTCCAGATCATCCTCCGCTAGGAACTCCCATAACCTCCTCCTCCGGTTACTAGCTGTCCCCTCCGTCTCCTCTGGTTGAAACGTAACCCTCTTCACTCTATCCTGATTTACCGCATTAGATTCCATTCCACAAGATAAGCCGTCGTCGTCCTTTTTAACATAAATTTCCTCTAATGGATCCGCTTTTGACACCAAGTTGCATTCACTTTTGACAATTAGACCCTTCACGTCACTTGCACCACTCTTTTCCACTAATGGGTCTGTTTTATTTTCAATTCCTTCCACATGAATGGTCTCTTGAGGCTCCTCTTCAACAACCTCCCAAAACAAACCTTGAAGTTCATTAAAAACAGCTCTATAAAGATTCCCCATCAAGAACTCCGGCGCATCAGGTCCGTTAAACCCATCATAAATCCCAACAAACAACCACCCGTGTTCCTCCGATACAACCACGTGCACTCTATCCTCTCCTGCCTTCCCTAACGCCCACTGCACGTTATCCCCTTCTTCTCTCCCCTCCATCTCCTCAACAGTCCCCGAATTCTCCCTCCGGTTCACGAAATTCAACACCGGAACAACCCACGGCCGGCTCTTCTCCGAAATATTCCGATACATAGCCTTCTTAAACCCCGACATGCCCTTCCCCCTCCTCTTCTTGTTTTTTACATAAATGCCACCAAGTGGAGCCGAGAAATGCACCCGCCCGCCACTTCCATCGGTTGTTCCACTCGTATTCGGGTCAAGCGGACCCGACAATGCGCCTCTCTCAATCGGACCCGACAAAAAAAACCCTCCCCCTCCACGTGGCACTGGCTGTAACGGCAACGCGCTAAACGACGCCGTGCTCTCAAATCCATTCACATTATTCACAATACTGCCAGTATTATTAGCCCTTGCACCTCCAGCAGAATAAGTAACAAAGCCGCTAGTATTGTTCGAAGAATTAATAACATCAATGGCATCGTCGTAAATATTGTCAAGTTGGAGGACGGTTCTAGGAGTGGAGGTGTTAGCAGAAACGGAAGCACCGGAAATGGACTTGAAGCCGGTTTCGGGTACGGGTACGGGCCGGGCCGGCGAAAAACGGAGAGAGTGGGAAGGAGAGACAAAGCGATCGGAGGGAGTAGGAGAGAGAAAGCGGTTAGAAGATCGGACGTAACAGAATGAGTGGCCTAGGGTTTCATCTAACGGTTCAGAAGCAGTGAAAATCAAGTCCTGTTGGTTGTTGTTTGGCGGTTTGAAGCAAGGGAAGAGTGTGGAGAGTCCACTTCCCATCACATTTGATAGTCTCCTCTCTCTGTCTCTCCTCCACTTTCTGTTTGGAAGCTCAGAAACTCAGAGAAAATGAGAGAGAAAATTGAATCTCTCTTTTCAAGTTTCAAAGAGAAAGAGAAAGCAACTAAAGTGTAGGGGGAGAGAGAGTGAGGACACTTGTTTATTTGATTTTCTTTTCTTTTTTTATTTCGTAGAGGGAGGAAGGGGAGGGGGGGAGAGAGAGAGTTTTTGAGCGAGTGAATTTGAAAATTGTTTTTCTGTTTTGGTGATCTGTTGGGTGCAGTTGTTGTTTTTTGGTTGACGGTTACACCTGGCGATTTTGAGCTAGAGGATAATATGTGGGGTCAAGTTTGGGCAAGCCACGTGGCAAAGCGCCAGACTGGTATTTTTGACATTCAGCTTTGAAATGAATGTGTGTTACTGTGGGTTTATAAGGAAAAGGTGGTTGAGTCAACGAGAATGAGTTAGCTTTGGATGGACTGGAGTTGTCTGTCTCTTTTGGACTGAGAGGGGCGTTTTTGTCTTCCTAGCTTTTGCGTGAGGCGGTGATCTTCGTTTTTGGGAAAAGCCCGGGCCCAAAACGGGCGTCGCATTGCATCACATTGACAGCTATGCCCTTAAGAGTGTGTAGCCATTGATCTTGAGATTTTTCTTAATGCTAAGAACACTCCTTCATCAATGGACGGTAAAAAAACAATATTAGTTCGAAACCGCCATGTAATTGAAATTTTAGTTCGAAACTAACTGTAGTTTTTGCTTTTAATATGGAATAGTAATAAAAATAAAACGAAAGCGGGGAGAAGAAAAAAAATAAAGGGCAGTAATGTCACGAAAGAACAGCCACAAGAACCATGGAATATAAAACAGGGTGCCCTTGACCTTGGATGGGCCCAAATCCACCCTAAGAAAAGGGCAATCACACATCTGCATCGCTGCTGCTGCTGGTGGCGGTCAGGTATCTTTCATTGCCACGTCATCAAACAGTACATAAAACGTTGGACGACCAGGATTGAATCTGGCAATAGGGTGAGAAAGTTGTATTTGTCTCGGCATATGAGAAATCTAGCGGAGGAGGAGTCAAAGGACACGAATTCCTCTTCACTCATCCTTGTCTCGCGTAATCTGAAGCTCCCATTAAAAAAAAAAAACAAATTTTGTAAAATATACTTTGCTATTGTTGTTTAGTATTTCGAGTCAATTATATTTTTATTTTTTTAGTTTTAAATTAAATTTTAGCTTTTTAATTATTTTAATTTATTGATATTAAAAATAAATTTTTAAAAAATATATATTATTTTAATATATTTTGAAGCAAAATACACTTTAAAAAATAACATTTATCACACCATCAGATAAAATATTTTTTGAAATTCTTTCTTGTTTCAAAACATTTTTTTATATGTTTTTTAAATTAATTTTATATATTAATATTAAAAATTAAAAAATATATTATTTTTAAGCAAAGGGCTATCACGTTCTGCACTTACTCTATCACTGTGCAACTAAGTCTTACTTAATTGATAATATATATATATATATATATATATATATATATATATATATATATATAAACAATCAAATTCCATTCACAAGCAATTAGTGTATAATAAATACTTTATTTACTACCTTATCCATTGGTGGTTTTAATTATCATGACCCATGGGAAGTCTCGCACCGGGTCGAGAGCTTCCTTCCCGGTAGTCAATAAAATAAAATAAAATAAAATAAACCCCACTGTAATAATTTATCTATTGAATATTCTTTTCATTAAGTTTGAGAGGGAGAGAGAGAGTCAAATAAATAAAAAGGCGAATTTTGCATGTGAAGGCGGGAAAATCTTTCTCCCACTGTCTCTCTCTCTCTACCTTTGGCTGCAAGTCAAAGGGTTTGTTGGTCGATGCGAATTTTTTAAGAAAAACGACAAGGAGTATAAAATGTCACGCGAAGCGTGTGGAAGCCCCCCCCGTGCGTGGATACTCGCGCGCGCGCGCATATGTGCGTATGGAGTGCACAAAATGTTGGGTTAGTAACATGGCCGTAATAAAGAGCAAGTTGATGCTTTAAAGCGCGAAGAGAGGGAAAGTTGATTACCTTGCTAATCCTGAATCATTGTACTCCAAGTACAAATTAAGGTCATGTGGGTCAATATTTCTTGTTTTTGTTGCATCAAATTATTGACCAAGGATGGTTTGTGTTTCCATGCTTTGCAAAGATTCTAAGCTCGAGGTATATATTAATGGTGCAATCATGGCTTATAATTTTTTGGGATATTGTTAGCCATCAACTTAATTTGATTGGTATTGCAAAAAAAAAAAATCCATTTTAGTTGTTCCCCCATTATATAAACAATGGCTCGAATATTATATATTTTGTGTGTAGATCTCTCGTCCAAATTATATATATGCTCGTGATTTATGTTCAAATATTGCCCGTATAAATAGTAATGGTGCTTCAAAATGGATAACTCGTCTAACATAATATATATGCACAAACACAGCAGAAAAACCAAACGTTATTATGTTTATTTTTGTATTTTAAAAATGTTTTTTAAAAATTTTAAAAAAAAATATATATTTTTCTTCATTTTAAATTAATATTTTTATAATTTTAGATTATTTTGATGCACAAATTTCAAATTAATTTTTTTAAAAAAAAATATTATTTTAATATATTTATAAATAAAAAACATTTTAAAAAAATAACAATAACCATACTTCCAAAACTACCGAACATCATAGCTTTCATGCATCTCTCATAAGAAAAAAAATTAGAATTTTATGTGTTTTCGTTTTGAAGTTCTACTTTTACCAATAAAGTATTGTGCAATCAACCAAATTATCTAGAATTTAATTAAGCATTCAAGTTCACGGAGGAATGAAATTTGGATTTTCCTACAAGAATTTGTTACATGTAACATGGGGGTTGTCTACGTGATTCAACAAGACAATATACTTGTGATTAAGGCTCTAGCCCCAGTCCAATTCAGCATTACCTTTTTATTGATCAATAGAAAACATTACACCGATCAATTTCTGGAGTCCATTCTCATAAAGACATGTAATCTCGCCTTATAATCCTGAATTAAAGTGTAAATTAACCCTGGGATAAGAATCCATGATATTGATAAAGAAAATATTATATTAAATGAGGAAAGTGAATATTAAAATTATGGAAATGATGAATTAAAATAAAATGTTTGTGTGATAATATTAAAAAATAAAAATATGAAAATAATCAAAAAAATAAAAAATACAGAAACACAAATAAAGAAATAAAGAAAAGTAATGAACGAGGAAAGAAAAGTAGTGGTTTATGATTTAATAAAATTCAAAATAGCCTAGGTTAAATCCGGTATAAATAGATGGTGGAATCTGGAAAATATTACATGGTGAACATAAAAGGCATAAAGTAGACTTGTAATCTGAAAATTTATAAACTAATGCTAAATAGGGAACATATTCATAAGTTTGAGGTGAAAATATTTAAAAAAGTATTTTATGATTTTAAAATAAATTAATTTGTGATTTTACATAAGAATGATATTGACCGTCGATGTAAGCCTTGTGTGCAATCATATATTTTTTAATTCAAAATTAAATGAAATTTAAGGAGAATTTGTATTATAAATATAAATAATGGTTATAAGTAATTAGACTTGGCCTCATCTTCTTTAATTATATTCAAAATGGATCTGAAAGCCATTGTTTGCGTTTATATAAATGATGATTCTCTTTGGTTTTTTTCTGTTCTCTTCTTCTCTTTTGTTATATTATTTAGTTTTTTATCATCTTAGTTTTTTTTTTCTTTCTTTTCTCTCATCTCGCTCTGGCTCTCTAAATTTTTATTTTCATTTTTTTTCTTTTTATTTATCTATCTCGTCACACAAAATAAAATAAAATAAAACTACAAAATGATAGGAATTGACTAAATTTAAATAAAAAAACAAAAAAAAAATTATTTTTTAGAATGAATGGGAAAACTTTAGGGTAAAAAATAAGTCATGACAATGAATTAAACATCGATCTATGAAATAGAAATTTAATTGTAATAAAAATAGAAATTAAATAAAGAAGACCAACTTTAATTAAAAATAAATAAAACATGCCCCATTTATATGTTGGCATGGAAAAATTTAATTTTATTTTTGAAGTATTAATTATCTATTATTTGGTTCAATTTGATTTTTGAAGTATTAATTATCTATTATTTGGCTAGGGTTTTTTATAATTGGCCGAGTGCATGGGCGTGGCTTACTAAGCCCATTACATTGTGTCATCTTTTATATTAATCTTTTCTATTTAAATAATTATCTTTTTAAAATAGTAAATCACTTTTTATAACTTTTTTCAACTTCATAATACTTCAAATTGTATGTGACTTTTTTCATCGTATATTTTATATAAATGAGTTATATTTGCATAATATATTTATAAAGATAAAATTATTTGTTACAAGTAACAAGAATTAAACTTAAAAAAAAAAACAAATAAAAATATATAACATAACAAAGATAATTGGTGTAAAATATTTATATTTTTATCTATTTTTTATGTTTACCAGGAATAGTACGTGAACTAGTTCAAAAACAAAAGTCAGGCAATTTTACATAACATGCATGTTAAAAAACTTTAAATGGAGATTCAAACAATTTTCACGTGCACGTTGTTTGTTTCTATCTTCATTAATTAAATAGAAAATACATTTTGAAAAAATATAGTTATTAAACATTACTGGGTATATTGTTAAAGAATACATCTACTTTTATTAAATTATTTTATTTACTAAAGTAAAATAATATTTTCAGTTTAACATGCGCGCGTGCACACATATATATATATATATAATCTTTTTATATTTAGGTTAATTTAAGCACTTTAAAATAAACAGATTAATAATAATTGCAGCTCTCTTTTTTTATGTTCGTTTTTTAGTTTATGTTAATTTGAATTAATTTAACATGAATAACTTATATTGTAATATCAAATATCTCGATATTATGTTTATCTTTAGATTTTTTCTAGTTCAGTCTTCATTCACATGTAATGTTTTTTGTTTTTTTTTTTACATTTTATTGGCATGAATAATCATTTAATTAAATAAAAAATTTATTATAAAAAAATTATTAAACACAACCGGACACACGACCGGTATTGCAACATCAAATATTAAAATCTATATTTATCTTTGGATTTTTCAAATCTAGTGTTTAGTTATTATTAAAGATATTTTTATATTTATTGATATGAATAATTTTTAATTTATTTAATTAAATATATATATATTAATTTATAAATGATAAATATTTTTTATATTTAAAATACATTAAAAAAACTTGTACGATTATTTTTTTCTAAAGAATTTATTGGATACACAGCCAAACCACGCGAATGAAATAGCTATTTCTTTCATCAAACGAAGTAATTTATAATTTTATATTTGGTACATCACGTGCACAGTTGGTGGGGAATGGGGATGCGGTGTACATATTTTATTTTATTTTAGTAGTTAAAGAGAATTACGTAATTTAATATTTTATTTTATTTTTTAAAATTTATTTTTAATATCAGATATGAAAATAAAATAAAAAATTCGAAGCAAATAATTTTTTTAAAATTTTTTAATATCATAAAATATGTATGTTCGTTCAAAAAAGAGAATTAATATTTGGGATTTTAGACTTTTTAGAGTCCCGAGAAACAATGAGATAATCAATTGAAACAATTCAAAAGTCATAAAAGTTCGATGTGCAATTCAAAAAGTGCCTCGAAACAATATAATGTTTTATATGATTATTGGATATAGCTTTAATTTTTTACAAGTAGATTTTTGATATAAATCCTTTCAGGTAGATTTTCTCAAAATTGCATTCGAAATTTTGCATCATATTTTAGAATTTTTTTCCTTGTTAATTTTAGATTCTAGTTTTATTATTTTCATTGGTTGTTTCCTGGTTATTTGCAAATATTTAGGGTATTTAAACCTATTTTTTTAAGATTTTATTATACTCTTGTTGAACAAAACTACATATTTTTACAACTTTAGTTGTATTATTCTCCGGTCTTAAAGTGTAGACATGCGTTTAACTCAAATCTATAGACGTGTCATCAACAAAATTATCATGAAATATAAATAGTGATTGGAAATATGGTTGTATTGGTGTTTTCAAAAAAAAAAAAAAATTTTGCTAAAAATTAAAATTTTTTTACATGTTTTGAATTGTTTTGATATACTAATCTTAAAAATAAAAAAAAATTATCATTTTAAAGTATTTCAAAATAAAAAAACACTTTAAAAAATAACCACAACCACATTTTCAGTTTAACAAATTTAATTGAAAGGCATGCAAGAAAAGTTGTGTGGTACAATAGCTTTTTTAAAAAATTAAATTTAAAAATAAATATCATAAGATTTTAATATGATACGTGAATAATTAGAAATAACTTTCAAAATAAAAAAGAGGTTTCATGAGTTCTTCATCGTGCCATTCCATTCGGATTAACAAATGGATTGAGCACATTTGTGAGCATATTAAATTAGGTTTTATAACATTTCATAATTAAATTATCATTGTTATATAGATTTAAAAGTAATCATGGTAAGAAAAAAATTAAAAAATATACCTGAAAGGTAAGTGAATGTATTCTTATATTAATTACTAATATTACAGATTTAAAAATAACCACAATTTAAAAAAAAAAAAACATATCGGTTGGGATGGATATCTTATTTAAGATCTCATTGAAAATAGAAGACAAAACAAAATCTAGTATTACCAATTATATATAATTTTTAAGCAACAGTGCATGAGAGCATGCGTCTCTTTAAAGTTATATTGGTGTTTTGGAGGGGGTAGGTGATCAGCTTACAGTCCAACTCAATTCGACGAGAATAAGAAAATTAAATCGTTTCAAACCACACGGCCGACTTCACTCATTGTCACGTGCCGTCAAGGATTGATTTCAAATTTATGTATTTTTATTTTATTTTTAAACTCATCAAATTAATCATTCACATGAGTCCATCTCCTCAATAATTTGATTTCAAACCAATTTTATAGTTTTTTTTTTCATTTTTTACATATACAAGAAAATTGACCCCAGCAAAAAGTTATTGCCCTTACAAAAGTTTTTTTTATTTTTATTTTTTTATACACAAACACACGGGTACTCCTCATCAAATCATGGCTACAACATACAGACAAGTTCAGCCTATCAATTATACACTATACTCAGCATTTACTTTTATTAAAATAAGTTTCAATAACAACAACTGTATAATTGACATGCAACGAGAGAGAACTAGCTTTATATATATATTATATAGTATAAATCTAAATTAGTCACATGAATCTCCTGATGGGAAAAACAAAAACTCACGGCTAACATTAAAAAATAAAACCTTAAATATTGAACAGGCACGTAGCATAAGACAAGCGTGCACACAAACATCTGCACGTGCGTGCGTGTATAAATGTAAGGTAACATGGTGATTGAATAGTTATTGGTTTGCATTAACCTGGATTTGTGTGTGCATTAATGGAAAAATCGACGAAGACTTGTGCTCTTTCTTCCTCCAGATTTGGTTAAAGACGCTCAGCCTCTCTCTCTCTCTCTCTCTCTCTCTGCCTTTCAACTGACACACGGTGAAGATAATTTAGCGTTGACGTAAATTTGAAGTTTGAATTTGAAAAAGAGAGAACGAGCAAGAGGAAAAGTGTTTGTAAGAGCCTCAGCTGAAAAGGATTTGATGATTTGTGAGGACTTGCATGCCCTTTCTTCTCCACCTCAAAATGTAGACTCTGTTTAAAATTAATGGTCTGAACTTGTGACAGCACCTTCCTTTCTGTAAGTGTCGAAGAACTGTGAATCCAAGCTCATTATTATCATTATTAGGTGCTTGAATTCGAGCTTTGGATTGCAATGGCGAGTAATCTCTCATGTATAGGCTTGCGTGAAGGCCATGAAAACCTTGTCTCAGCAACGCAAATTGATGTTAAAATGACAACCTAGCATGACTATTTCAAGCTCGGAAAAAAGAAAATCTTTGTGACATTTCGCGAATCAGGAGGGTTTTGGCATTTATGTTGACAAGTACCAGACTCCATGGTTTGGTTAGTTACCAATACCCTCTGCCGTGTGCCTAAATTAATTTGCAGGCCCGCCCGGAGATATGTCTCCATCTCGTTTGTGGCGGCGACCTGGACGGATGGAAAAATTCAAAATGCATGTGGC
Source organism: Populus alba (assembly GCF_005239225.2). Classification (NCBI taxonomy): domain Eukaryota; kingdom Viridiplantae; phylum Streptophyta; class Magnoliopsida; order Malpighiales; family Salicaceae; genus Populus; species Populus alba. Next base: position 12,984,484 of record NC_133286.1, on the reverse strand, counting down.
TTGTCATTGATAAGCTCAAAAACAACCAAAAATAAAAAAATGTGATTTTTTAAAAATTATCATAATATTATAAATTTTAGGGTTATTAAAGATTTATATCATCATTAAAAAACGTTAAAGAATTAGTTAAAATATATATAAATTTGTTTGGATATATATGATAATTAAAAAAAAAAAGAGTTTGGAAGGTGATGCTGATTCATTTCTGAGCCCGAGGATTAGAGAGGAGAGAAATAAATACTGACCCAACTCGTTATTGGGCCTGTTGATCTCGCAGGTCCCATGGCATTTCTATACTGAATATTGGCCCTTTCTCTTCTTTTTTTTTTTGTGCAAATGAAATAATTTTCATTTTTATGTTTTTTTAAATGAAATATTAAAGTTTTTTTATCTATTAGAAAGAGAGAAATTAATATCACAATCAAGAATCAACTTCTCGTTGCAATCAATTTTTTTTTTTAAATTCAATAAAATACACACACACACACACATATATATACACACCCACACCCCTTAATTTTAGTATAATACAAATATTAATTTGCCCTCCAACGACAGCCCAGTTTGTTGAATAGCTGGGAAAAGAGAGCATCGCAGGAAAGATTTTGAGCGAACATTAGTAGTGTTGGGCCTCAGCAGAAGCCTTGCAATAATCTCCCCAAAAGAGGAAAAGTTCTAAGAGATTTAGCAAAGGCTACGTGCAGTGACTTAAAAGATAAATGATAAATAACTGATAATTTGTTTTTAGGTTTATTATTGAGTAGAAAAACTCCATCTATTTATTTTTATTATTCTTAAAATAAAATATTAAGGTAAAAAATGTTTATCTTTCAACATTATTAGATGTAAAAAGTTTTTTTTTTTTTTTTTAAGAAGATATCATATTTTTATCAATATTAATGATATATAAAAGATATTTATTCTTTATTAATGATATGTGTGAAATATTTATTACTCATTAAATGTTATTAGGGCAAAATAACACTCCATCCCCTTCTTTTCATATAAAAAAATATATATATTTGTTAACTATAAATACCTCGTTAATCCTTTAGGTGTCAGGGTCACAATCTCTTCATTCTCAATATTTTTAATATATATGTATTTTTCAAAGCTTTTCTCTATGAAATATCATCGTATTTTCCTTTAAAATATACTTATTTAAGTATTATAGAATCCTCAAAACTATCAAAGAATATTTTTTTCCGGTACCAATTAACAATCATCTTGATTTATTAAGCATCAAGTACAAGCTACCAGTTATATTGACAAGGAAAAATGAATCAAGAAATTAATCAATTATCCAACATATAAGCCTTACTCCTAAGGTATATGGATATTTTGAGATAGCATCACATTTCAAGTTACTTCAAAAACATTACTCCTTATAGTTTAATCTATTTTATATTTACATGTTATAGTTTAAAAAATCACAATTTACATCATTTATCAACATAAATTTTTAATATCAAATGATCAAATTACCCGTATTATAATACATGCAAAAAATATAAAATTTCTCTCACGAAGCTCTCTATGTTCATATATAATTCCATTCTTTTCTCTTGATGAACAAAGATTCTAAACCAAAACCAAAATCAAATTATTGTTTTTAAGCAATAGACCAAAAAATCTCATAAATCTTGCAATAATCCACTTCTTAAATTTTTTCTCCACCCCTACATGTAGCACAATCCACAAATCAAATATAAAATAACACACACCACGAATCAAAACACTAATTTAGTTTCGATATGAGATTTTTGTAATCTACACAAAAATTCCAATCTCAATTTGTATTTGTATTAAAAGAATTCCAGCCCATCCCCTTCCCTCCTTGCATCATCATAATCAAGGAAGGAGGATCTGAATGCAGATGGGACTTGGATGGGTCCGAAAGAGACGACTCACTTAAAAAAAAAACTGCTAAGATGTTAAACAGAGATTTGGATAGAGAACAAGTTGTTGCTGAGGCCAAGCTGCGGGGAGAAAATTGGAGAGAATGGAGACAAAGTGCTCAAAGAAGTTTTGATGGCAGTAATGTATATTTATAATAATAATAATAATAATAATAATAATAATAATGCCTCACATCATTTTTTCTTATTGCCGAGTTTCTTGCACTTCAATCACCATCACCAAGCGAAGAGAAACTTTGAGAATTTCAGCTTTGCTTGGCCATGAGGTGGAAAATTTGTCAAAAGAATTACATTTTCTTTTCTCTTAAATTTAAATCATTTGAATTCTTTCAAACTTCTATTTTAATTGGTTTAAGTTTGTATTGGAAAAATCATGCTAGTGATAAATAAAAAAAAGTCATGACCATGCCAAATAAGAAAAATAATTTCTATTGGATATATACATTATTTACTCCATAATTTAAATCATTTAAATTCTTTCTTTCTGATTATTTATTTTAATAGTCACAAAATTAAATAAAAAAGGGTTTTGAGAATGGAAAATTTTATAGCAAGAAAGTATTTAAACCATACTAAAATAAAAAGGATACGCTTATCATATATCAAAAATACCAAAAAAGTAAATAAAAAAAATTCAGCTTTTCTAAGCCCAACAGAACAAGCTAGCAACAAAAACCCCCGAATTCTTCACAATTAAGGCGCAATAATTCCAGAACTACATTGCTTTTCATTTTCTATTTAACCCTCCAATTCTGGGCGTGTTCCATTCACATTCATCTCACACAGGTATATTTGCTTTAATGAGACAGATGATGTTTTCATCAGTTTCTACGAGTAGGTGAAAAAAAAAGCAGTTTAAAATCTTACGGTGAGAAACATAGTGAGACTAACAAGGAAAAATGTGGGTGGAAATTTGTTAGTACAAGTCAAGCGACTCTCTGTGCAGATGGGTATACACATACATCAAAAAGTTGTGAGCATACATTGTTGCAGCATGCATGGCCTGAAAACAGCACTGATGTACCCGTCTAAGGTTCAAAACTGGCCAGCCCGAATGTCTCTATCCAGGCGATCTGCGTTAAGGGTCCCAGGAAGCTCCCTGAAGTCTTCATTGAAGATAGAATACGCGCTGCAATATCAAAAACCAATAAATGAGACCGGAAACACACATGGGTGAATTGCATTGTTAAAAAGATGCAAGAAATAGAAGCATGGATGGACAAGCAGCAGAGTCAGCGGACACTGGAAAACAACATAGGGAATTGGACAAGGACACAGGTTGCAAGCAAGAAAGAAGTAACTAGACCTGAAGTCAGAACATCATTATAGATCACCGTGGAAAATTACCAAAGAAATAGAGAACCAATTGAATCAGAAAATTACTTAAAAGAGACAACCAACACAATGAGCTATAAATGGCTCTATGCATATCAATCTGCAAAGCATGGATAATAATAATCTATACATCTTAATTTCAATGACAATCATGATGAAAAAGGAACTCATTTCATGTACTTAAGCTGTTGTAGGCACACACATGCATGCATGGACAGACATGCTAGGGAAAGAACAACAAAAATTCCCAAGCTAGCTATTCCTATTAGTCTATACTCTATACCTGAGATCACCAGCTTGCCTCCGCCCAAGATTCAGAAGGATGATAACAAAGCCAGTGCCAATTATCTGAAAGTTAAGTAGCAGCAAGAAATGAGGATGCATGAAATACTAATGAGAAATGAATATAGGTAATTTGTCAGAATAAAAATGCAGGTTATATAGAAGATTCTACAGCACACCAAAGTTATCCATCTGCTTTCTATAACATCCTATGGTCCTCAGGGCATGACAATTGCTTTGCTCCTTCTATATGTTAAAGATGAGTCAGAAAAATTCAGGCTTGTTATGGTCATGTTATGGATAGCATTTCACAGGGTTATCAAGTAATCAGTTCAACCATGCAAACATTTAATTGTGGTAGCATAGATATGGTCCAAATTCTGCAAATTTGTTTTTTCAAGAAACACTGGCATGCCATCACCAGTCCACATTTGCAATGGGAATTTGCTGCATAGGCTTTTATTAGGTTTGGAAACTTTACTAAAAGTTGAGGTTTTAAAGGAAAAATATTTATTCTATAGTGATGTCTGCCTGGCAAAAACAATTTGCAGGTAAAGTCAATGCTACCTATATAATCTACTCCAACATTTTTTTTTCTTTTTATTGCAGCGATAAATCATAAATGAGCTTCCAAGCCAACTTATTGAATTTATTGCAGCCCACCAAGTCAGCAAGGGGAAGGGAAAAATATATCATTGGAACATTCTATTCATTAAATCTTACGGCAGATTATCAGAATGATTGTTTAGGTGACTTTGATGTGAGGTTTTAATGGGTTACATTGAGCAGGATTCATTCTCATTTGACTCAGGTCAAGCAAAAAGAAGGCAAAATGGCTAGCAAGAGGTCAGAGAAGATCCAGTTCAAATCCTCTCCATTTTCTTAGAAAGATCAAACTTGCTACTGAAAAATAAAGCAGGTACCACACATTTGCAAAAAAAGAACTCACAAAGAGAAGCAACTTACATATATTGGTCCCAGATCCCATCTGTGGGCAACAGGTGCCAAAATGAACCATAAAATAAAAACAGCCCATGCCTTCAGACTGAGAGAGAAAAGTCCCATCAAAAGGATATCTATAAATGAAATAAAATAGAGTTTTATCAGAAGAATGTTGTTTTTTTACATCAAAAGGTACTTCTACTAGATGCTCACCAGGGAGCTTCAACTTATCATGCAGAAAGAAATAAAGCCTCCTCTTCCACCGACTTGCTGATTGTGGCAGCTGAAACTTCTGGAGAGTTGAAAATTAAGAAAAACAATTTAACTAATGCAAAATTAGTATTTCTAAGAACTGCCAAAACTCAGTTCAGTAGAATTAATTATTCATAATACCAGATCATCATCATCATCATCAAATCCATCTCGGAGATGTTTTGCTGGCGGCTTTGGTTTGACAGCGACAATCAGGGAATCTAGAAAGTAAACAGAAAAGGCCTATATCTTAGAAGAAGAACATGGAGCTTAATTAGAGAACTTTGCAGAAGCTGAGCTGAACATTATCAGTAAGACTAAATAGTAGCATGGGCCCACATAATTATGTTGCAGTTAGCATTTTTGTTATGTTGATACATTAGGCTGAAGCAAAAAGTAATAACCTAAAATATACAATTGATAGCATCTTGAATCTGGTAACAATAGCTTTCAATTACTTTAATTTCTGTCAGCAAATAAGTTAGCTGTTATATAGAACAATTTTTTTCCCATCAAAATCAACAGCCACATTATTTTAAACTAGGCTATCAGTTTTCAAAACCTTTGCAAACAAAAAACATTTGCACTTTAATACATAGTTAGGGTTTTAGTTAGTACCTTATAATCATACAATGGCAAGAGAACCCTATTATCTATGTTATAGAAAATCTTGGTGCCCTTTAAAGGAGACTCTCTTTCAATTGGTTAAAGATTGAAATCGGACAATGTTTCTACATTTTATCTAATTTTGATATTGCTTGAACCACTTTTAGTTTCGAGTATCATTAGTAACATAAGAAAGATATTTAACGTCAATATAATCGGATAATATTATGAATTTAAAAACTTCATTATCCTGTTTAAAAATACATCAGAGATTATAGCAAATTCCATCGGACCCGGAGATTTCCCCAAAGCAGAAAAATATACTGCATAATCTTATCACAGGACAACAACAATAACAGGAACAAGCAACATATGAATGGTAATACTAATACTAAAGAAAAGACATGTACCTCCATTATTAAGCCGTATATCATCCTCATCTCTGCTATCATGCAATACATTCCCGCGCAAGATAAGCCTTAAATTCTCAATTGGTAGGTGCCTATTTTCAGCAACCAACTTCCTCAAATCACGGACCTATTACAACAATGCAAGCAAATTATAAGAATTCACAATGACAAGCATCTTATTATCCTTTTCAAATTTAGATATTTTCCTTTTGTTACTATGCATATGATCTTTAAGCAAGCAGGCCATTTTGATGAGAAACAGAATTACATGAATCAAAACTAAACCTCACATTTTTCTACTTCAAGGGACATTCAATATTTTCAAACTTCATACTGCAGTGCAATAATAAATCCTCAGAAGGCAACCCATAACATTGAACGAGAGGGAAAAAAAAAAAAAAACCATGGACCACAATGCTGCTCTAATTTATGCACTTATAATTAAGAATTTGACAAAGAAACCCTATCTTAGTAAATGGGTTTTCGAGATTTACCACAACAATATGAAGCAAGGAATGCTTAAATTAAGAATTAAATGCAAAATATTAAGTGGGCCTTTCTGTAATCCATGGTTAAGCCAATTTAGCAGCATAAAGAATCAAAATTTTATTTAACAGACAAAATTGGATAAAACAACAAACTCTAAGAAAACCCAAAAGATACAAATATGTACATAAAGAGAGCGAGGAAGAGATAAAGAGACACACTTTGATGGGAGAAGGAAGGAGGAGGCGAGATGGAGGAGAAGGGCCAATAGTTTTGACGGTGATTTCAGCCATATTACCATTATCGTCGATGTTGCTGTGATTGCTCTTTGCTTCGTCTTCTTCATTAATCTCTCCCATCAAACTCTGATCGGATCGATCGATCTCAATTTGGTTTTGATTTGGAATTAATTTTGACCCTCAATTCGATTCATGTTTGTTTTTTTCATGTATACATAAAACTGGTTTTTTCTACTGTCTGCTTTCTCGAATAAGAAGTGACAAGGTAGAATTAAAAAAATAAGAGAGAGTAAAAGAAAAATTATTAAAGAACTCTAAAAGGCATGGGAAAACACTGTAGCTTTCCCACGGCTCCTGTGCATCAGTGAATTAAAGTTTTTTTTTTTTTTCTTTTAAGCCTCACTGTACTCATTATTAATATATTATTATTATAATATTATATTATATTATATTATTCCTAAGCATCAGTAAAGTTTTTTTTTTTTTCACGCCTCACTTTACTCATTATTAATATATTATTATTATATTATATTATTTAACTGTCTTATTTTTTTTCGTTTTTAATTTTTTTTTATTTTTTAAATGAATTTTTTTGTTTGATTTAGTTTGTTGGTATTAAATTTTTTCTATTTAATTATCAGACTTTCATAACATGTATCCTGGCTTGACGGGTTAACTTGGTTTGATGGGTTGACCCAATTAACTTTAGGTAAACCCGTTAATTTTTTCATTTATTTAGTTATCAAACTTTCATGATGCGAATTCCAGATTTGACGGGTTAATTTATTTTTTTTCTTTTTCTTCATTAGTTTTTTTTTTCTGTTAGTTTTTTTTTTTAATCAATCTATTTAATTATCACACTTATATGACATGACCTTGCAGCCAGACCTACATCCGAGACTATTGGATCTGGTATTGCAGTCCACCCTCACTTAAACTTGGGTCATGCAAGTTTGATGTTATTATTAATATTATAAATATTATTTTTAGGTCAGGTGTTGCAGCCAAACTCAAGACACTGTAACACTGGACCCAGGAATATTGGATGTGGGTCTGGCTATAAGGTCGTGTCATAAAAGTGTGATAATTAAATAGATTAATTAAAAAAAACAAAGAAAAAAATCAACTGAAAGAGAAAAACTAATGAAGAAAAAGAAAAAGAAATTAAATTAATTGGGTTAACCGTTTAAACCAGGTTATCCCGTAAAACCTGGGATTTACGTCATGAAAGTTTGATAACTAAATAGAATTTAATTTTTTTTAATGAATTTTTTTGTTTGATTTAGTTTGTTAATGTTAAATTTTTTTATTTGGTTATCAGATTTTCATGATACGGATCTCGAGTTTGATGGGTTGGCCTGATTTGACGAGTTATTTTTTCATTTAGTTTAGTTTGTTAAAGTTAATTTTCTTTCTATTTAATTATCAGACTTTCATACTTTCATGATACGTATCCTGAGCTTGACAGGTTAACTTGGTTTGATGGGTTAACCCAATTAATTCTGGGTAAACCCGTCATTTTTTTTCTATTTAGTTATCAAACTTTCATTACGCGAATCTCAGGTTTTACGGGATAACCTGGTTTAAAAGGTTAACCAATTAATTCATTTTTTTTTCTTTTTCTTCGTTAGTTTTTTCCTTTCTGTTGATTTTTTTTCTTTGTTTTTTTTTAAATTAGTTTATTTAATTATCACACTTTTATAACACGACCTTATAGCCAGACCCACATCCAAAATTCTTGAGTCCGGTGTTGCAATTAGGCTCACTTAAACTTGGGTTATGTAAGTTTAATTTTATTATTAATATTATAAATATTACTTTTAGGTCAGGCGTTGCAGCCAAACCCATGATTCTTGGGTATGGCCTTGCAAAAAAAACCCAAGATTTTTAAATTTTTGTTGTTTTTTTTTATATTTTTATACAAAAAAATGACCCGCGGCATAGCGCGGGTACCAAGGCTAGTACAGGATAAAAGGTAAGCTATATATTTTTTAGTGTTCTACTGTTTTATTACATTTTTCTTGACCGTATAAGAAACCTAAAATGTTTTCTTATAGAAAAAGAACTTGGGTTGATTTTACATAATATGTCTGATTACTCTATATTAAGTTGAAGTAACTTATCAAATTTAAAATTTGAGTTATAAAATTAAAATAATTTTATAGAAAATAAATTAAAATATATTATGAATTTTAATTCTTAATTAATTCAATATTAAATTAAAAAAGTTCAATTAAAAAAATAATCAAAGTCAACTCGGTATAACAAATTAAACTCATGATCCAGTCATTAAACTAAAATAATCTCATAAAAAATAAATTATAAAATCTAATTTATAATTAATCCAATATTAAAAAATAAAATAAAATTAAAATAATTAAAATAATAATCCAAATCAACCAGGTTAACTCTCAAAGTTTACTAGTTACTTATCATAACTGTGACTGAAACTAGAATAGTTTAATAAAAAAAATAAATTTTAAATAAATAAATTGTTAGAAGATCTGAAGAAGAGAGAATATTGAAAAATTGAATATCAAAGTATGAATATGATAAAAAAAGAAGACACAATATCCAATAAAATTGAGAAGCCTAGAAGATCTCAGGCTAATTTTATTTATTTTTTCCTCACCGAGACTATCTCCCTCACATAAATTATTATGTGGGATTTGAACCATGCCATGGCCACACATTACCCAAAACTTTTCTCTGAACTCAGTTAATCAAATCACTTGAGGGTGGGGCTAAAGACTTGATTAAATCACAAAAACAAATGATAAGGATGACAAGAGGTGTGAGGATGAGGCTCTTGCTGCCCACCATTCATCCAGGATAAAACCTCCGACAAATATATAGACACAGCCTCTTATTTGCCAGCCAAAGCACGCATATCCAAAGCAAACAAAGAAGAGATAACATGGCACTGAGGTTGTGGGCTTCTTCAACGGCCAATGCACTGAGAATCTCTGTTGCCTCCTCCACTGCTCACCTCTCTCCTTCCTACTCCCTCTCAAGATGCTTCTCTACTGGTACTCTCCTTTTAATTATTTCTTGCAATTTGTCCTCTTAAAAGCTGTTTTGCAGGCTTTTTTGTGTAGTGTAGGGGGGTAACGTTAGAACACTGTTGGACTGTGCAGTTGTAGATGGGTTGAAGTATGCATCTTCACATGAGTGGGTGAAGCATGAAGGTCCGGTGGCCACTATTGGCATTACAGATCATGCTCAGGTCATCTTTTCTTTATCTCCCCTCCTCACTCATAGTTTTGTATTTCTTGCCTTCACCTGAGTTTAGTATTTCTTGTTACTTTGCTTTCTGCTTGTCTACTTTATTTTGCTCCTGTTTGCTCTGTTCCTGCTGTCACCAAAGCTTGAACCCTAGCTGATAGTCTAGGATTGCACAGCACCAGACCATTCAAGGGCAAGACCAAGGGGCATTAGCTACTTGGTTGTTCTTCAGGAAAATCACAATTGAATGTGATTTGATATACATATTCGTTACATAGTTTGGGAAGTCAATGGAATATCACAACAGGAAATACCGGGTACATTTTACAGGATCATCTGGGAGAAGTGGTGTTCGTAGACTTGCCAGAACCGGAAGGTTCTGTCAGCCAAGGGAAGAGCTTTGGAGCAGTGGAAAGCGTGAAAGCAACTAGTGATATCAATTCTCCAATCTCCGGCGAGATTGTTGAGGTTAATACAAAGCTTAGTGAAACTCCTGGACTGGTAAGTATAAAATCAAATCAGCCATATTGTTTCAGCTTTACAACGAGTCCATTTCTAATTGCTGAGAGATACATTTTCTATATACGCACGTCTGACTTTGACAGTTTGTGTTATGAAGATAAATAAAAGTCCATATGAAGAGGGATGGATGATCAAGGTGAAGCCAAGCAACCCGTCAGAATTACAGTCCCTCCTTGGTCCAAAGGAATACACAAAATTCTGCGAGGAAGAAGAATCTCATTAGGATTTTAGTACTCTTTGCAAATGTTATTGTCTTGAACTAACCTCTTCTAAGAACGTAAAAAGGTTTCATGTCCTCTGAATTCTTGTCAATTATCACGAAAAATATTTTCGGACTTTGTCCAGTATTTTCTTGTTTTTTATGTTGTAATTCTGCATGTTTCTTCTAATCGGGAACCGTTTCTTCCCTCACTTCCTCTGCTTCTTTGTTGATTGCGTTATATTCTATTCCACGAATTTTCTGATATAGATCTGCATGAGGATAATTAATGCTTGGTCATGCTCACATATTTTTTATGTAATATCAAATATTAGAATCAGAGAAAAGAATTGGTGGAAGTATTCTTCATTCTTCTACCTGATATCCTATTAAACAAAAAAGACAATGCCATATAACAGAAACATCCCAGCCAATATGAGCTAAGGTTCAATGAAGCACTGCAAGTTGCATCTATCCAGCATTGAATTGCATCACTACTCCTTGAGTCAATATTTTTCCTTGGAACTCTTCTACAGAGCTCTGGATTTTGGAAAACTCTACCCAGATAAACACCCTCCTTACCAAACCAGTCAAGACAGCAGAATATTAATTTTCAGCTCCCAGGAACAAAGCAGCAGCAGAATCGCATATTTTCATAACCAATAATGCACTACATGGTTTCCAGTATTTCAAGTGCAGCATTGAGATATTACAGAAGAAACCATGTATTTGAATTAGTTGCAGCATTGGCTCAATGAAAAGCATCAGAAGAAGAAGAAGAAGAAGAAGATATATATATATAAATCACAAATTTAAAGAAACATTGCTCAGTCTTATCAAATAGAGTAGGACAGGAAACTCTCATTGTACGTCGTCGGTTAGGACTTGGTGCGCCATAAAAGTAGTCGAGCCAAGGTAAATGGTGAACCACAGTGCCTACTCTGCCAGGATCCTATCCCAGATTTGAAATGTCTTGAATGGCAGAATGGGTTTTTAGTAAAACACAGAACATTGCGAGACGGCTTAACTAGCTTTGTAATTTATCATGACTGAAGCCGCCAGCTGCATTGATATCAAAATTGACTTTTCTTTTCCAAACAATTTTTTTTTTTTCATTTTTTGCAAGGCATTTGTTTATGGGCCTTGCACGAGGTAGATAATCTCAACCTGCATGTTGGATTAGATCGTCCTAGCCTGCACATCAAAATGCCCATTGTAGCTACGGAAAAGAAAAGGAGATCATTTTATTTTAGGGTGTAGAGCGCTGTATTTTGATTTCATGAAATTGTGCGCTTCATCATGGAAACTGATGATATGGGTTAAAAAAAGAAAAAGAAAAGATGTAGCACGGGTTTGAGCTAAGCTAAGGGCTCGGTTTAACTTCTTTTAGGCTTAGTTTGACCCTAGTTATATTAAGTTTAGTTTGACTCCTTTCAAGCTCAATTTGATCAATATCAAACCTAACCCAACATCAAGTTCGGTTTCACCTGATAAAATCAAACTTATTTTGGGCTCAATTTGATTTTTTTTGAGCTCATTTTGATTATGGTCAAACCTAGCTTAATATAGAGTTCAATTTAACTTGGTCAAACCAAACCTAGTCGAGCCTATATCATATTTGATTTAACTCCTTTCAAGCTTGGTCAAACCTAGCCCAACATAGTTTAGGTCTGACCTAATTAAAAAAAACCCTATCAAGCCCATATTAGGCTCAATTTGACCACGGTCAAACCTAGCTCAATTTTAGATTTGATTTGACCCGATCAAACTTAATCAAACAAAGCTTAATTCCAGCTTGGTTTTATATGAATGACTCAGCCTTTTCCTTCCCTTCCCTCCCTTTCCTTTTCCTCCGTCTCTCTAGTTTATTATTATTCATATCAATAACCTATATATATCAAGGAAGACATCATGCTTTACAGACTACACTTTCATCCATGCTTCACTAACACCATTTAACTATTACAATGTAAAGCATATGTATGATGGGCTATTCCTGGTATTTTTTCCAAAAATAAACTATATAAATAAGGTAAAACAAAGATGAAGGGGAGAAATCTTCTCATTGGCAGCAATTGTATATTTGTAATTACTCTCTTTACATTTTTCTTATAAAAAAACACTCTTCAAATACTATATTGGTTTAACTATTATAGTGTTATTTTACAAGTAACATCCATGTCTCTAGCCTAATATCATCTGCGAAGAGAGCCGAGGTCCAAGTGAAGTTTTTACAAGCGTCATCAGAAACCATACAATCACTTCTTATTGATTGCCGAAAGACGACCACGAGTCCACCAGCATGGTTTTGCAGAAAACCAGCTAGAAATGAGAGGAATTCTGGCAAAAGAACAATGAAACAGCAAAAGAACTCACATGTAGTTAAGGAGTAAACAATGAAGGAAGATAGAAATTTCAAGGTTGTCTAGATCACCTCCTGGGCACATTCTACTTCCTATTCCAAATGGAATATCAGAGCCAGATTTCGGTCTATGTTCCTACACAGAATCCATGTGCTGCATGCTTTAGCACACAACATATACGACTGAATTAAAAATGAGAACACATTCATCTAACAAGCAAGAAATGTGTCCTCTCTTGCATTCCATCTCGAAGGATTTAATTTATTCGGGTCCGGATAAATCTTCTTCTTTACATCTCCTCCTGTTCTGCCACGAATTAAGGGTGAGGCCTATGAGATATGGGTCCTAGTTTTGTACAACAAAGTTGGATGCACAAAAAGCCTCTGGTCATTTGCAAGCAGGAATTTCTACTAACAAAAATTGAACAAGTAATTCAACAGCATACCAAATGTTAATTGGAAACTGAAAATCACTTTACATATCTCCAAATTGTAAGGGTTTTCAGGAAGTGCATCGACTGTGCAAGTTTAGCTTAGGTAACTATATATATTCAAGAACCACTGAGGTTTTCACTCACCTTAGCATGATTCGAATATTCTGGATGTTCATCTAGGAGGACAATAGCCCACATTGTTGGCATGGGTAGAAGACTCATGGTCAACAATTAAGCACATAAGGATTTGCTCTATGATCTACTCATAAAAAAATTTACCCTTTTCATCTTCAATTTCTATTAGCATATCAATCGTATCTTAGCGTCTCTCTGACTGATAGATTACCATTCTTTCTCGTCCTCCTTCCATCTAGAACAGCTTGTAGAATCCTTAACAACTTCTTCTGTGCCTGGAATGAGCACAGCAACATCAGACTGGTTCATCAAGGATTTTAAGGAGAGAAGGAAACCTTATTCATTAGTTACCAGGCTGGTTCATCAAGGATAAAGCCTAAAATTCCAACAGCAGGATCAGTCAGAAGAAACGAGAAGAAGAGCTGAACACTTCTGGACAGGTTAGGCTGAACTTTGTACCCTACTTAACTACATAGAGCACATCAGAATCACGAGTGCAAGGTGATTTTTGTATTGAGCTACCAAAGTGACCTGGAAAACATAATAGATATTGATCACAGTTGAAATGAGATTCAATAGCTGTATTTTTTGGGGTTCTTTCCCTGGAAGATGTAAAAAGCTAGAGGGGCCCAATATGATCTCAGCGAATCAAACCTAAATTCTTCACCAAGGCCAACAATCAACTATCAAAATCACACATAACGGATAAAAGCTAGTGGAAATCCTACACGGTACTGGAGATTTCTCTAACCAGGCACCGTATCCTGAATTCCACCTTCCTAACCCGAAAGGATACCATGGAAAAAAGGAATATAGTAAAGTTCCAATAGCTATTCAATACGCATTTATAAAATGTGATGCGACAATTCTATTATCAGAACCACTGAAGTAAAAATGAAAGCCCACCTTGAGAAACAAAAAGATAAAGTGTAGAAAAAAGAAATTTGGCAGAAGTAGGGGATGTCGCCGCGTTAGAACTTTTTATTGGCAATTAAAATTACCACATAGTTGCTAAAAGAAACGTGGCCTTCCTGCATGGATGCTGGGCGGCTGGGCCTGACCCTCGGGTAGCATCTATATCTAACAGCTTGACAGTGTAATTCACGCAGAAAAACTGCAATGATTCAAGGAGCACCTGAAAGCATATAAGCGGCAAACAAACAATACGTAGTTAATGATACACTCTGTCCCTTCCTACAACTCTGCTCTGCAAGAGACAGCCTCGTGAAATTTGTTTACTTACTGGCCAGCTTATAGTAAATCTGCCAGGTAATTGCCCAAGAATGAGAGAAAAAGCTCAAGAAAACAACTGTCATCAAAATAGCGAGCAGGAATGGAGTGAATATTTCTGCTAAGTTATTAATCAAATCCATGTTAAGAAAAGGATTTGCAGAACTAAACTACTAAAGTAAGAAGAAAATTCCAGGAATATACATGCAGGCTCATACAACTCCTAGGAAAGTCAAGAAGCGGCTGTGCAATGTAAACCACGAGAAGCAAGTGACAACAACGCACCGTTACCAAAGTACATTTATTTTTCACATAAAACACTTCCGCGGCTGTGCAATATAAACCACAAAAAGCAAGTGACAACAGCAAAATGTTTCTGAAATCCATCTAGTTTTTTATAGAAACACTTATTCACCGTATCAAGTACTTTAATTTGCACGTAGAACTCCTGCATATTCTTGCTCATATTGACATCAACAGAAGCGGACAGCCAACCCGTGATTGGTTGTAAACCCACAACACAACAGTTACGACAAGCTAACCTTTCACGACGCAACTTCTGATAGAAAAGGAAATGGGAAATATGCTACAAAAACGTTTCAAAGCAAGTTTGGTTCTTGCTAACCCTGATGGTTTTTTCATGCCTCTGGTGATGTTGCAGTATCAGGAGACTGGCTATAAGAAATAGAAATCAGTTCGGATCTATACTTTTCAGCTCCATCGCCATTCATTACCGGAAGCTTTTCCTCAACGTTGACCGCCTGAGGCACAATTTCTGAATTTGGAACCTTACCTGGTATGCAATAAGATATACCAATAAGTGACTCACGGGCCAGTTCTTGAGAAACCTCCTCACAAGCTGCTGCTTTGTTATCCATAAAATGTCTCTACTTTTTTCTGCAAGAGTTCAATCTGAAGATTTGAGCACAGGACAAAAATATTGAACCAAAAGGAAAAGAAACTCAGAGAGAGAACAAAGAAAAGGAATCAACTCTTTTTTTCTTTTCTTTCTAAATTTAAATCAAACTTCACATGCATTGCACCTTACATTTACAATTAAAGGGTAATTATTGTTCCTCTAGTCTGACAGGAGTCAGCAGAAAAACTCAAAATTAGAGCTACATGGATAGGAGCAAGGCAGGGAAGATGTACAGTACAAAAACAAATAAGATTTGAGTCAAAATCCTGCAAATGGAGCGCATCAAACTATCCTAATTTCTTTGCCTCTTGTTTTCACAACACCACCTCATCCCCACCACTATATACATCTTCTTCCCACCCTTTTCAATTCCTCAATATTGTTTTTTGTTGTTTTGTAAACACAATTTGAACAATCTTCTCGCAAAATACATTTACATTCAATTCAAAGAAGGTTATCAAACTGAATCCAGTCTAATATGAATTTATTCCAATTACAATCAATTAAAAATATATTATATTTCCCCTGGAACCAATAGATACCAAATCAACCATAAATTCTAAAGAGTCCTTTTCAATTTCAAAAAACCTAAATTTCTATTTGCGGAAGACAAGTCAAAGTTCGATTCTCAATTCATTGAAATTGAAACCGTGAAGAAATATTATATTTCTTTCTCGATCGAGTGTCGAAGAAATTGATTTCTCTTTTTTTTTTTATTATTCCTTATTTCTCGAGAAACAAACAGAAGTTACGGAGAATCGCGACCACCAAGATCAATAGATAAACAAACTAATTTGAGAAAAAAAAGGTAAAAAATAGAAATATCAACTCACCCCTTTTTTTCGGTGTTATAGATCTAACGACTCATGTGTCTCCGTCTGGACAGCGGCCCTGTGATTGCAAATCTTTTTAAACTCTCTATTATCAACAATATTACAAAACCACCCTCTCCACCGAATATTATATATATATGGTAATAAGATTTTGGGGTAAAGCGTATTAGAGCATCTCCAATGGGAAATGCCATTTTGAAGAGCCAAATAAAGAAAATAGCTTTTTGAATAGTATAAATATAGCTTTTTGTATTATGTGCATTTCAATGGTAAAAAGCTATTTAGAAAAGTCATTTATATTTTAATATATTTCATGTTAAATTTATTTTTATATAATTATGTAACTAATTTAGATATTTTATATATAATATAATTATGATGTTATTAATTATATAATTAATATGAGTAATTTATAAAAGTAATATAAAATTAATGAAGTAATATAAAAGTTAAAAAATATAATTTAAAATTTATTTATATGAATATTTTTAATTTTAAGTTTTATATGTTATTGTTAAAAATTTAATTTTTTAAAAATCAAATTCAAACTTATAAAAGTATTACGAATTGATATCAATTTCATAACAAGAAGCTCACATTTAATGTTTAGCAATTTTGTAGTTTTCATACATGCGAATTAATAATAAGCATTGCCTTCTACTTGTTCTAACATAACAATTTGACCATTTTTTAAAACTAAAAGAGAATCGATATACTGGTTTAATTATATTTTCAAGAAGAAAAAATATAATTGACCTCAAATTAAAACAGACAATCAAAAATAAATTTTAAATATGCAGCTCTATCTTTTTATCAATATCAACTACCATTATTAATTTCTCTCGATTTTATCAAAGATAACAACATAAATAAAAATTGTCTTACTTAATCCATATTAAAAACATAAAATAATAAAGAAATAAAACTCATCACAAATATTAAATTAACAAAAAAAATTCTAAAAAATCAAGAGATATTAAAACGAAAATAGAAAAAGCTTTTAAACAAGTATACCTTTTAATTTCAGCTAATTAACACAACCGATGTTAATAATTAACCGGAGAATAATCGATTCTTGTTTTTTAAAATTTGAGAGAAGGGTGAGGCACAATACAAAAATTTAAAACTACAAGTTTTTTCTTCATGTATTTATAGATAAAATTTTATATGTTAAAAAAAAAAAAAAAAACTGTTGATAGCCGTTGGTTATTTTGGCCATTTCTACAGTTAAATGTAGAAATGGCTCTTGACAAAGCAAAAGGCCATTTTGCCTCTCCCGTTGGAATGCCTACAGTATAGAAATAAAAGGCATTTGTACTATGCCTCTTCACCTTAGCGTAACTGTATAAGCAGCGATGGAGGAGTGTCCATTTTATCACATCTCAGTAAATTGTTGATGACTCTTGTTACTATTTTAAATTCTAATAAAAATTATATTTTAAATTTAAAAATTATTTTTAATATTAATATATCAAAATAATTTAAAAACATTAAAAAAATAATTTAAAATAAAAAATAAAAAATTTAAATAAATAATATTTTAACCGCGTTGCCATTCACTACAATACACGCATATATATATATATATATATATATATATATAAAACATCTCTTTTATAGTGAAGGGATCCGAAAAAGTAATGAAGTGACTATATTTTGGTAATTTTATTCACAGTAATCATGATCTATTTTGACTTTTTTTTTTTTTTTTTCTCTCAGGTCATTTTCTCCACTAACAGCTTCTCCCGCCCTTCTTCTTCTTCTTCTGTTTATTTCTTCTTATCCACGTCACTACCTCACATGTCGTGTGAAACAAATTACTAGCAGATTTGAGAATTTGGGATCCTGAGGCTTCCGAATGTGCAAGTTTTCTGTGTTTTCTTTAGATTTGAAAACTGTTCTGGAATTGGAATTTCTTAGGGGAAAACCATTATTTTTACGACTCACGGGTTGGAAGCCTGGGAGGCCATCAGAGCAGGATAGCATCCATTGCTTGGAATGGTCAATCTCTAACATCAGGAAGCCGTGGCACTATTAATCTACTTCACCTTTTCTTTTACTTATTATTAATTTGCTTGGTGTCCCTATCAATTCAATGGACTGCCCTCGGGAGGAGGCACCGGAGATGGATGCATTACGATATGGAATATATAAGTAGGGACTTGTACTCGTAGCATTGAAACCAAAGCACTGGCAAGTTATGCTTTGTGGGATCTTTTACTTACTTATCTTGTGTGTGGTTGCCTCATAAACTCCCATCTGCATCATGAGCATTCAATTAAGGATTGAGTGTTTGTTCGGGTGTGTGTTGGCGGGTTGAGAAATTGAGTTTCGACATCTGATAGGAAACGCTCAGGTTTTAAGTTTTTGATACTGTTTGCTTGTTTCCTTTTCTTCTGTTCATTTTTTCCTTCCTGAAAAGCTCCATGTAAATAGCTTGATGTGTCGGCTTAGTCTATCGGCTATGAACCAGCAGGGAAGAAAACTGGATAAATTCTAAGCATAATGACCCTTTACTCAACCAACAAAATCCATTGACAACTTCTTATGCTTTATAAATCAAATCAGTACAGTTTAAGCATTATGTTATGGGTTTGTGTTGTGCAAAACCAGTAACTGCGTGCTAAAACACAGAATTCGATAGAATTCAAGGACACAAATACCACAGTACATTTCTCCTAAGTGTTTACTTGTTGTCTATTCTAGTTATTGTTTACATAGCAGTAGCACAGACCAGATATCGCAGAGACTTGGGACCTTCAACCATGAGGTCTAAAATTTGTATCTACTCTGCCACTTCACTTCGAGGACTGCTCCATCATTAAGCATGTCTTTAGCATCAGTTTCCATTCCAAGCTTTGAGAGTGCAAGAGCCTGCAAGTAGAATGCAGTTGGCCACTCTGGTATGCACACTTGAGCCTGCATGGCATCCCTGAGTGCGAGCTCTGCTTGGCCATTCATCAAGCAGGAGAAGGCTCTCCTTGCAAAGACAGTTGCAGAAGGAATTGACATCAGATTCACCAACTGTTTCATGGAAAGGATATGTTAGACAATCAACCGGGGACAGACAATCTGCAGACTACAAGACTGCTTTATCGGCGGCACCTTAACTATAGGTTTGGCTGTTTTAATCTGAGCAAGATAATTTTATTTGTAATAATTCACGAACAGTCTTAAAAAGAAAAAAACACTGCACCACCTAATATTTTGGTGCCCTGGTGGGTTATTATTAGTTCACCACTGAACAGGAGCACTATATCAGTATTACATGCAAGAAGAATTTCAATTATTTGAGGAAAGAATAACTTTGTAACCATTAGATCATCAGCTTTGCTAAAATATCATATTAAACCATTCACATATGAGACAGTATTACATGCAAGAAGAATTTCAATTATTTGAGGAAAGAATAACTTCGTAACCATTAGATCATCAGCTTTACTAAAATATCATATTAAACCATTCACATATGAGACAAAATAATTGCAATGACAGAATTTTCGACATGCAGAAAGCAATGGAATGAAAATTATTATACGGATTTTTTCCTAGTAACTTTGAACACCACAAACATCATCTACCAATTACAGTGTTCAAGTTGTGAAATGCTAATAATCAGTTACTTTGCAAATTGTGCCAAACAATCTTAACACTGGTTTTTCTCTGTATATGCACATAGACATAATAGTCCATTTGTCTGCTTATTAATGAAGGATTCACCATCTCCAATATAGCCCATGCAGAGCCAACAAAACATTAATCAATGGATTCCAGAATTTCTTGCTTTGGGACAACAAATATAACTATGACACATGGGGAGAAATACGCCTACCTTTGAATAATATTCAATTGCTTTCTTGAAATCACTGTCCCTGAATGCAATATCCCCAAACTTCTTGGTGTTCAATATATCTTGCACTTGCTGTGTCCATTCTTGAAATGAAAGCTACGAACAAAAGGTCAACTTTTTCAGAACATTGCAAGAACAGGATCAAGATATCATAATGGACCAACATATCTCCCAATATTTGTGCTGTGTCAGCAAAATGATTTGTCTGATTGTCAATTGTTGTTACATTGCTCACATGGGAAGGATACATGCTGTAGATTGTTAGTTTATGGCGGAGATTCTTAGGTATATTTTGTGGGTTTTGGGAGGACAAAAGATTGTCACTCGTCATGGTTTTCTGTCATTTGTGCTGCTCTATGGCATACCTGGTTGTAGAGGAATGCATAAACTTTTAAAAACCAATACACTTTAAGGCAATTGTTGTGGGAAAAAAAAATGGTTTTCCTTCCTACTTTATGGTGTCATGATTCAGGTGGTTTTAGGGGAGTTTCCTTAGATATTAATGCAATTGTTTTGACATTCCATTTTCATCCTTTTTTGGTGGGAGACTTGATTCTCCCATCAAACTTTTGCAATTGTTTCCTATATTAATGCATTTTTCTCTTACCCAAAAAAAGAAAACAAAAGTCAGAAGCTCTTTAAAGAACAGAGTAAGGACATGCCAATAAATTAATAATAAAGATTAGCACTTCCTCACTATGTTCTGCTGGTATGCTTACTTTTTCTCATCGCCATCCTTCTCCAGCTAGCTCTCCTTCTTAACAATTTTGTTTTTCTAATTATGATATAAAAGCAATTATGGTGTTAACATGTCCATTGCTACTTTATCCACACAGACCATCCACACAATTTCACAAACATGGTTTTAAATTTAACATTATTCAATGACATTTAACATATGGAACTGTTGTGGTAAAGTATCCAATACCAACATGGCTTGCCCCAAGTGTTTCTAATGCTGCCAAGGTTAGGCATCAACAAGAAATGAAAAAGTTCTGGTACTTCAAATTTTGATTTTAGCATTACATGATCTGTCTTGTAAGCTAAATCTATAGTCCCATCATTTGGGATTAACACTTTCATTGTTCGCCGTATCTTCTGATTTGATGACAACCATGTTTTCTAGTTAACAGAGCCAGGCAATTAAAGTCCAGAGAACATAGAGTTCAACATACCTCATTTTCTGCGCCCTCTTCATCTTTGTAACCAGTTTTAAGCAAAATATCATGTACAGCAGTAAGATCCATCCTGGCACAAGCCTTCCCAATCGGAGAAAGAATGGTTGGCAGAGTAACTGTATCTTTAGACAAGCCCATGAGAATGTAAGATGCAACCTAAACAGCACATGAAACTGTCAGAAGATGTAGACAAGAAAAACACAGTGCTGAATATTACTCAACAGAAGCTGAAAAACAATAAAAGCATCGAATTTTTGCAGCTTTAATTAAGATTACAGTTTTTTCACCTCTTTCTGTTTTTGAAGTGGTGCAACTGCTGCAAGGAGAAACTTGGGATCAGGCCGATCCCTAGCCTCAGATTGAAGACATTTTGAAGCAAGTTCCACCAAATTAGTAGCATCATCGCTGGCATACTGCCCCTCCAACGATGAATCCATCAACATCAGAACATTTTTTCCCCGTATTATGTCTAGGGCCTGCAGATGTTACCATCCATTCAGCAAGGTTTATATGATGGAAATGGAATGGAATATGATTTTGTCGAACATGATGCATGTTGAGATTTTTTTCACCCAATGGTCAACAAATATCAATTAGATTTATAATAATAATAATAATAATAATAATAATAATAATAAAGAACATATCGTAACAACCAAAAACTCAGAGATCCTCCAGTTTTCAGAACTTGGCTAGAAAAGAAAAACAGAAAATTAATTAAACAATATAAAATTAACCAAGTGAAGTACATGAGAACACAGTGTGAATGGAACCATTTACCATGTTCTTATAGTCTCGATGATCTGCTTATCAGTTGCACCATAAAATCAATAGAAAGAGACGAAATGCAAGGAAACACACAGAAGTATACAAGCAACACCGGAACCACATGGAATGTACAGCAATCTGCATACATAAGCAAGTCTATAGCACATGCAGTGGCACCTCCACTCCTGTGATCATGCAACCTTAGATATGCAGCTCTAATTTACTAATTTCAAATGGATTACAGGAAAAAAAAGGTATAGTAAATCACAACATTCTTAAGTTTTTATTCAATGAGAGGCAACATACACGGCTAGGAGGAATGTGCTTTCCACTCAAAAGATCCAATAGAACAGTTCCATAACTGTAGATCACGCTCTCTGGAATGACTCTGCCTGCAGAGTACAACGCCAATCAAGTTTAGGGCATGTGGGTTCTAAAAAATCTCTATAAAATTAAGCATATTTGCCATTGTAGCCAGATATGTTATGTCAGTATTATGTATTAATTGCGTAGTGCAATACCACGAAGAAGATGCTGTATATGCACATGTACCTTCGCTCACACAAGAAACTTATTTTTGAAATGAAAATCTGGTTAATTTCCATTACTCCATTATTTCAAATATACAATAATTGAAATTTTTTCATGAGTAATTTTCTCACAAATTGGCATGGCCTCTTGCAGCCATTTCTCAAATGATAATTTTCTGCCCTATGATCAGAGGCCAGGGATATTTGAATCTGAGCGATGGATTAAGACTCAATATTGAATTTATATGCCATCTCACAAGCTAGTCAGAGTCATGAATATGATCTACACAGTCTCTTCTGATATGTTCCATTGCACACTGAACTGACTAAAAAACTTGAGTTACCAAAAAATGAATAGTACATAACCGTACTTATATAAAATTCTACATATCTTACTTATATAAAATTCTCGAATGATGAAATTAATAGTATATATAATACAGTGAAAAGCCAGAAAAATACATTGTATTTATTTGAAATCTTGTGATAAATTCTTCAAATCATCATCCAACTCTATACACATACCAATTGCCTTTAAATAAAACCTAGAGTACAAAAATTTGAATAGGTTAGGCACATGCTGTTTATCTTATAATTAGCTGCTGTAAAATAATGCTTTGAGTGTACAAGATAAAGTATAAACAACGTAGAAATTCCTGAACATGCAATGATATTAGTAAATTAGGCAAATTCTTCTCATTACATTTCATTGAAATATAAAAAATGGTTATATTGTAAAATACACATATACCTGTCCGCAAGAACTCAGGTGGAGTGTAAGCCAAATTTGTACTGTAGCTTTTTCCATCTCTACTATTTTTCATAAGGCCAAAACTCGACAAACATGGGTCACCATCCTGAAAGGAGCCACAAATTAGATCTAACCAAACAAAGATTAAGAGAGTGGGCCAATTTTCTGAAAACAGCATCTAAGAAACAGTACATACAAGTGGTCGTATCAAGAGATCAGGGGACAAGACACATTAATTCCACATTGTATGATGTTACCATACTCATAGTAATGAGTTGCATATATACCTCATCAAAAAGAATTCTGTATGCATTCAAATCGTGATAGATCTTCCGGTTCTCTGTATTACAATAGTCAAGTGCTTGTGCAATGTAATGGGCAACTCTAACACGCATTTCCCATGCCAGTGGCTGCTTGTCCCCTGTAAATAAATAAAAACAATTACAAAAAGCCATTAACATGAAAAAAGAAAGCACCCATTAAGATGAGAAATGAAAACAAAAATCAAATACAAATACATAAAACGTGAGCATACATCAACAGATAGATTAGCAGCAACTACAATATCTCCCAATATTACTTAAGGCATTCTCAAACAGATACAATATCTCCCAATAAAACCACTTATTTGCAGATACAAGCTGATGTTCATAGTCTAAAACAGAACTTAACAAGAAAACAAAAGTAGGTAGGTAATGGATGCCTGCCACTCTCAAATACAGTATCAGAATCTTGCCCTTAGGTAACAGAACAGCCAATCATGTACAAAGTAATGGAATTTGGGCATTTCATGGCATCTTAAAACTTCTGATTCTTTTGAGTAGTAAATCTTGAAAATTCTGGACAAGGAACAATCTCAAAACAATAGCTTAGGCATACAAGCACAAATCACATATAACAGCCAAAATGTTTTATCCTCCATTGGCACTGGAGAGCCTATTGAGAAAATTCAAAAATGATCGCACAAATCAGTAATGAGGCAGTTTATTAGATGATCATACTCTTAAATCAAACACTAACGAACCTTCTCATTAGGCTCAAAACAACCATGATTTAGCAAGAAGAAACCGTGAAGCATTTCTTAGAACGAAACTTAAATAAAGGGCATTGAATAGTACAGTGGAAGAGGTGCTTGGAAAGGGTATCATTGGGCATGTACTGCGCTACCAGCAATCTTTCATCACCTTCATTACAGCAACCAATCAGATTTACCAGTCTCCTGTGCCTCAACTTCCCCACCCCTGCCGCTTCCACCTGACCAGCCAAGGAATTTCCATCGCAATCATACTCGATTATGAATTAGCCAGGAACCATAAACAGCATTTTGGATATGTTAAGAAAAACAAAAGACTATAAGAGAATTTTCAACCGAATTGGAAAACAACTAGTGTGTTTGGTTTCTAAGAAAATGTAGGGCCTTTGACACTCCAGCTGGAGCATCCATCTCCAAAAGAAAAAAAAAAGAAAAAGAAAAAACCCTTACTCGTCAATAACCCATTTGAATTTCTACTCCACTTCTTTATTAGTCCAAACAACTACTTCATTACATAATCTAAATCCGACTAGTCTCTTAATTTTCAAATTAAAAGAAAAAAAGACACAA
Organism: Populus alba; assembly: GCF_005239225.2. Lineage (NCBI taxonomy): Eukaryota > Viridiplantae > Streptophyta > Magnoliopsida > Malpighiales > Salicaceae > Populus > Populus alba. The sequence continues at coordinate 12,959,474 of NC_133286.1, read as the reverse complement.
GCTAAACCCACATTCATATTCCGTATTCCAAATTACCATTGCTACTTGATTTTCTTTCTTCTCGTTTTGTCAACAACACACAGAAAATGGAGACTCACCACAAACTGTTGAGCATCAGGCCATGCCAGTTTAGAGAACCTTTTAACAGCCACCAAATGATTGTTGTCAAGAATACCCTTATAAACAACATTAGGCGCTTTCTCACCACTCTCAGAGACGATAAAATCTGTGCAAAACCCATTTGTGGCCTTTCTTAGCTCGCTCAAACTATACTCTTTGAATGCTGGCACTTGCTGGACTTGACCACCCTCATCCCCATTTTCTTCAGAGAAAAAAGAAACAACAACCAAATCCCATCAACAATTTAAAAGTATGCACTAGAAAGATAGAAGAAGAAAAAAATCAGCAAATGCAAGCAACACTAGCTAATTAATAGAAAAAACAAATTATATATATATAAAAAAAAACACATTAATGACAATGCTGGAGATACCAAACAGAAACGGGAAGAAAGAAAAGAAAACAACCCAGAGAGAGAGAGAGAGAGAGAGAGAGAGAAACCTGAGTGAAGCTTAGAAAGGTCGTCGGGGGAGGGAAGGTGGATGGTTCGAGAATAAAAGCAACCCATTGGCCTTGTAATATTTCACATACAAAACAAAGAAGAAGAAGAAGCAGCAGCAGCACAAGGGAGGGTGAAGAGGGTGGGAATTAATGATGCAGCTGGTTTCTTTTCTTTAGTTTTGGCAGAGGGGGGAGCCAGAGAGATTGGGACTGAAAAGGGCACGGCGGTGAGTGTACAAGGACGACAAAAGTAAATCTGTGAAGAGGGACAAGTACTCCTAGTTATTAAGTTATAGAGTACAGAGTAGAGAGGTGTGGTTGGTCCGGCCACCATGATGATGATAGTTACGTCATCACATCCATCCACGTTAAAGGACACCTTTCACAAAACCAAAAAAGTTTTCTTTTCCGCTCCATTGATTGCAGTCAACATATCAAGACAGAGAGTCTTCGGGGTCCTTTTTTCCTTAGGCCAGAATCTAGGCTCATCTTGTTATTGATAGCATGGCTGGAAATTGCGCTAGTTTTGGTTGCTCTGGTTTAAAAAAACCAGTTTAGAATAATTAACTTTTATGGTTGGTTTTATAAAATATTATTTTTATTAAAATTTTGATTGAAATTGTTCTAGAATAAACAATAGTTTAAAGATGTTTGGTTGAAACTGATTTTAAAAATAATATTGATAATAAAATAATTAAAAAAAACATATAGTTTTGAATTATATTATTACATATTAGATTACTAACACGTCATAAATACAACAATGTGATATGAAGATTCTATTTTTATTGTCTCATTAAATTAGTTACAATCTCATCACTAACATAATTCATTTGAGAAGGTTTTTGATATCCATAGTTTTTTTAACGTGGAATAATATTGGTTAAAAAATTACCGAGAATATAAATGGAATGACAATCAAATTCTATAAATGTTATATTTTCATACAACTTCCTTCCAATGTAATTAAAAAAAATATAAAATAAAATAAAATAGTGTCCTTGATGTCACTACAATTTTAATTTATGTTTTGTACAAACAAGTGAATATGTTTGCAAAATTCTATATTTTTTCCACACTCTACATGTATGTTCTATCACATCGCGATACATTTAATCAAGACTCGCCATTTAACAAGGAGGGTTTTAAGATTTATTAAGATAATAATTATAACAAGTGTTAATAACAAACTTGAATTTAAACATTAGAATTCATGTTGAGTTTATATTATACTTTATTCTTATACCACTAGTGTAATATTTTTATCTTAACAAAAATAAAATTTAACCAAACATAATTAAAAAAAATTACACAAATAAACAAGATAAGATCATAGTTATGATATAAATTAATTAAGTATAAAAAAAATGTTAAGCATAAATAAGATATTAATGAGAATATAACAAAAATAAAACTTGAATATTACAAAAATACAAAAAAAAAGAAGCAAGAGTATGGATCTTGATCTAAAAACCAAGATATCTAAATATATGAAAAATATTTTATTTTTATAGGTTAAAAATTAGATCTATTGATATGATGGTTAACTATTGATTAAGTGGCTAGATAAAACGTCGGTGATAACATTATAATATGAGCAGATGGTCTTTATAAAAGTTATAGATAAATGCATCAGATTCCCAACCAAAAAAGAATAAGCTTATTTGGGCTTCTAGAACTTTAAATATGGGCTGAATATCGAATAATATTAAGGCTGCAAGATAAATTTAGACTTCTATTTTATTGCCAAGACTTGAATTTAAAAATGGTAGTATTGAGTTTTAAACTTTTCATGAATATTTTAGGTTTATATAGTAGCTTTTCATAAAGTTAAACTACATCTAATCCGAATCGATAATTCCTTTTATCATCTAAAAACTAAATGGTATTCTAGTTTGAATAGAACTAGCCTAATTATAATTTATTCTTTAAGTTTAACCCTCACTTTGTCTCTTTACATAAACTCTAATTTCAATAATTAAACACGTAAAATTAGTTCCTTAAATTATGAAATATGTCTATTTTACAAACTTGAATTTAAAACCAAACATTTATCATAAGTTAAAGATATTTTATATTATCGAACTTGTTATTATAAAACGTGCTTAAGTTATGAAATTCAATGATATTTTAAGTGAATATAATATATAATATAAAACCTGAATAAAAATATAATTTTTAAGTACTTATCAAATAAAAAAATTACAAAAAACTTGTTTATTTATTGAAAATAAAGATACACTTTTTTCATAAAAAAAATAAAAAAACACACTAAGACTACAACTATTGTTTTATAAAAATCAAAACCATAACTTATAATAGCTATCTTTAATTTTATAAAAATATTTTATTAAATAATATATTCTAATTTTTCCTTTTTATCCTTTAGTTTTACAAAATAAAAATAAAAATGAACAGCTCCTAAAAATCCTCGGGAAAAAAACAAGATATTAACAGGCAATAAGATATGTACAATTTTGCACAAGGCAGCAATTAAATCCTAATTTTTTAACCGTATGAGAATATCTATCTATGCTCAATAAATTCATGCTCCTGGAGTCCAATGGATCAAAGTTTTTTTTATAGAAAGAAAACTGAATGGATCATGAAGCCGTGGAAAAAATTATGGTACTTTTATAGATTAATTATTAATATTCATACCAAGAAAAGATAAAAAGGAGAAAAATTAATTATTTCGAGTGACGCGTGTTAAGAAAAAAGTGTCTGGGCTATTACTCAGAAAGAGTGAAATCAAAGCCACTTTGCTTGTTTGGGTCAAAGCCCAAACAAGGTGAAAAAAACTAAAAGGGCTCCTCAGCAGCACCGATCATTGTTTATTTTATCATAAATTACATAGATGCATTAGAGTACTAAATTTTTTAATTTTTTTTTAATTTTATCCTCAAAATTTATTTTAGATAATTAAATTTCTTTGAGCTCAAATTAACATTAAATTGCGTATTTTGTTGGGAGAAAGGGTTGAATTAAAAAACAATAAATGGTGGCTTTGACACTTGTTTGAAAAGTACATTTCAGTTCCTTATTTTATTTATTTATTAGGTGAGTAGTGTCTTTAATTTTCGTAAATTTAATTTTTAATATTAATTTTTTTTTATTATTTTTCTGTCCGTTTTCGATAAAAAGAAGCAGCAGAAGAACTCACAGAATCCAGCATCCAAAAACATTATTGTTGAAAATGATTCCTGTAATTAAAATAATCGAACTTTATATCAAATAATTCGGAGAGTTCAAATTGGAATATAGTCTTTCAGGTCAAGACCCACTAAACTTGACCGGGCAACTTGTTGGTTGTCTAATTTAACGGAACAGCTCCCTTGTTGTTCGGTTTGATTAGACAGCTTGCTTGATGTTCGGTTTTTTTCTTTTTTAAAAAAAGCTTTGAGCCTTTTGGCCCATCAACTTGTATGCTCAGATGAATCATTATATTCGTCAAATGTATGTTTAGTAGTAAATAGTTATTCAAATACGGATCGAAAGGAAGGCTAAACAAATATATCATAAACACAAGATTTTTACCTAAATTGTTTGTTTAACCCAAATATGTTAACATTACAGCCCCCCCTCCAAAAAAAAAAAGAAAAAGAAAAAGAAAAAAAAAAAAAAAGAAAGAAGAAATGTTTGGGCATATGTGTTGTTGTTTTCTTTCTTTCTTTTTTGGATAAGACGGGGCCGTGTGTTGCTGAAAGAACTATGAAGGCACGATGTGACATTAATGCTTTCCGTGGCAACGCAAATTTGGATTTACATTTTGGCCAGAAGTAGATAGTTCATGACAAAATGGGATCATCTATAGTGGCAGCTAAGTCATCTGCTTCGTCAACATTTCTAGGGCACTGGCTTGAAACCGCAGTTAATTCTGATTGAAACATGTGTCGTTTGCAGCCGAAAACATCCAAAATAAAAGTAGAACCATAAAAAAGATCGAGTGGAAGGTGTAAAGGAGACAAAAACAAGACAATGAAAAGAAGGGGGGAAAGGCAGGGCTTTCCAGAGATGTGCTAACAAGCTTTTCTTATTGTCATTTTTATATCCAGATAATGTTTCCATGGGAGATGTCTACGACGTCGTCCACGAGCCCCTCTTCCTCTTCTTCTTCACAGGTAAGCCCTTTCCCAGAAGCAACTTCATTTTGCTTCTTTTATTTCATTAGAAAGCCAACAAGCTTTGGATTACACGATGCAGATAGCCCTTTCTCTATCCTAGTTGAAAGACCTAATCTTAAGGCTCTCCCTCCTCCAGCGTACAGCATTGCTTAATTTCATCTGAAGAGTGATGCTAATTAAGATAAACAGCTCCATGAACTCATCCATCATGTGGGAGCAACTCTCTTACATAACTAATTAAGCTTACTCACTTTTCGGTTTCTTATGCTTTCGATGTCTGTGTTCAGCTTGTGAAAAATGAAATACTTATTGTGATGTTACACCAATATTGAGCTAGCAAAAAACCCATTTCGTTGTTGGATCTGGAATTGAAAGATACTCACGTAACCCTAACAATTGAAATTGCTCAAACCGAGGGTCTACAGACCTAGAAATGCAAGCTTCTCTGCCGGTAGCAGAAGTAGACGGTGATATATAGATTATCCACTTGTTAATTTCCTCCACGAATTCGTTGCAAAGAGTGTGTTTCATCTGTGATCATTACGGTTGGAAAAGTCCTCATACTTGTAAATACTGAACCCATTCATTATCAGTGTAAGTTGGTAGTTTCCTTCTGCGTTTTAGTGTTCACAGCTCATTTGACATGTTTGAGATCAGGCATGAGACCTTGGTCTGATCAGCGTTATTAAAATGGATAATTACAGAAAAAATCGTTAACTTGTTTTTCTCACTTTATCTGATCTGTTCATTTGTAAATTACATTATATATTTATAAAACATTACATCCTTAAGCTGGTATGCAAAAAAATAAAAAAAAACATTTGATGATTTATTGGATTGATATTATATTTTATTTAATGATTAAAAAGTCCTAACAATATTAAAGAGTCCTTCCAATATTAACATCACAATTTTTTCATTGTACTAAAAAAACCCTAGCTATTCAGACTATCCTGATTAAAAAGATTTTCTTCTTCTTTTGGGGATATAATTAATTAGTTATTTATATACAATGACTTTAATGCATGTTAAAAATAATAGGTATACAAAAAAAAAAACATGTGATGATTTATAGGATTGCTATTATATTTTATTTAATAATTAAAAAGTCCTTACTATTATGTTTTCTGCTCTTTTGGTGATATGAAAATTAAGGTCCAAGTTTTTAAACTTTATAAAACCAAATTTTAAGTTATTTTAACATGAAAACATATAAAAAACACCATAAAAATATTTATAAATCATTTATCAACCTCAAAACACCTTAAAATTACTTAAAAAAAATCAATTCGAATAAAAAAAAATCTAAATTGAATCCAATTTAATTTCTTTAGGCATGTTTACAAGAAAAAACCACAATCCATCAAACTCATCTCTTCTTTTAAATTTAGGGTCTGAAATGTTAAAAAAACAAATCTTTAGGTCAAAATTAAAATTACAAAAACTAAAAACGATTGTAGAATATTTTTTTATTTTTATTTTTATAATGTTTTATTGATTTTTTATTTTCTTAATAAATTTTTAAAAATTAATCATAGAATGTGCTATAATTAAAAAATAAAGTGAGGATTGAAAAAAAAAAAAGAGTTTGGTACAAAGTTTCATCTAGGAGTTTTAGTTTGTAATCTAGTAAGATTCATGAATCAACCCAAGTCAATGTACAATGATTAACTAATCAACAATTATAATGGTCTGGACAAATAACAAGATATTAAAATAAAACAAAGTTCTACTCTTTTTTTTGGAATAGGATCACTGACATTTTATATTAAGATAATAGAAATAAAAGAAAAAAGAAGAAGACATAAGTTGATATATTGTGGGATGACGTAACTGAAAACATAGCTGAGTTTCTATGGCCATCTGAGTGGCCGAGGGAGGTCTTTGTCTTCCATTAGGAGCATTAAAAATACGCTGAGCTGATGTTTCCTCTTATGGTTATGGCTGTATCCAGATTTGGATTTGTTGATGTCATCCAAAGGCACTCGCAATTTTAGTGCACAGCATCTGCCATCCAGGCAGCTTGACCTAGCTAATTTTTTAGACATGGAATGACGCTCGTTTACCCTCTTTTTTTTTATTATTTTTTTTATTATTATTTTACTCTAAAATAAAACATTGCAAGAAGGCTTGTGATAATTAGAGTTTAATTAACAATTCAGCTAGCTATATCAATTTCTTAAATTAAAAAATTAATTTTGTAAAAACAACTATATATATATATATTACCGTTCACTTCAAAAAGCCTATAGCCTATATTACCGTTTACAAAAAATAAAAAAACATTAAATTTAAGTTATGTTTGTGCGAAATTAACAAAAAAACTACACTAGCTAGCCTTCCTTGTATGTGGTGAGGTCTCGGTTTTATTAAGTGGTTCAGTTGTCCTTGATGATCGTGATCGCCTCCTGTTTCATATGACATAAACAATCCATCATTAAATGACAACAATTACCAATTTCTGATCATGGCAAGTCCATTCATAATGCAATAATTATTGCTTAATTATGTTGCCTATGAACCCTCACCAAATTAAGTGGGAGAAATATTTTTGATAATCTGCTGTGGGTATCTTTTTCCCTTAACTGCGTATTGATATGATGATCACCCCCGAAAATTGACTGGTTAAAGATTGGACCTGTTCTTGACATGAAAGGTGAAATTGCACGTGGAGCTACTTTTCTTTTGATAAGCAGAAGAATTAGGCCTCAGAAGGCTCAGAAACAACCCAGACGGGCGACAGAAGATACATCAGAGCCAAGATTTGGAAGAAAAAATAAAAGAAAAAACCAAAGATTGCACTCATTGAGTACAGATAGAGGTTTATGATCTTATCCCCGTGTCTTCAGGCTATTATCACACCCAACAAATGATCTCATCAAGCCATGAACTTTATATCCCAAAGACCTTTAATGGTTTCAAAATCACAGCAAAGTTCCCATGATGATTTCAAAATAACACATGGAGCTGCTCTAAGAAGATTGCTTCGTTATCCGGGGCACCACAGAGCTGGGGTAAAGCAGACACCCAATCAAAATCTTGAACCGTGCTTGTAAACATGGATGGTTAAAGATGGTCGTTGGCCCCCTCATTCGAATTAATGCATGCATCATCAAGCTTGCTTCCACCAGGTGTGTATATATATGTCGATTAATTTGGTAGCGATGTTGATGTTTTTATATATTCAACGAGTGGAATCCGACCTTGTTGATGAGGACTTTTCCATTCAATAATTAAGTTGTGAGAAATGGTATCCTCGATTGGTGTGGATGCATATTATAAAATGCCTTCTTTATACAAAAAATGGAACAACTTTACAGTATGGAAAATGCAAGAATAGTGTATGCTTGCGTCTGAAAATCCCATCGAACCTCATGGTAGATCTGTGATTGCACGAACAGAATGCGAGCAATTGCGTTTCATAATCACAATTACTATTAATTTCTGTAAAGAACCATCAATTAGAATGGACTAATTTGACGTGAAGTTCATGCCTCCTAGCCATCTTTTGTTTTCTATTATGGCACGTCTCGCTGGCTTTCGTATATTTCACTCTACGTTTAAAAATATTATCTTGGTAATTAACAACTGGCTTGAATTTTGCTCTCAATCTAGTAAATTGATAATAATGATATTCCTGGGCTTGCTTTCCTATAGAACAAGCTTTTCTATTTGATTTCACCCATCATTTCACTTATATTTTACTTCTTGAATTCATATTTTAAGGTAAATGGAATAATATATCAAGCAGCACATAAGGATTAGGTTTTCTGGTTCAAAGAACTGGTTAGGTTTTCCGAATGAATGTCCTCTCCATTGGGCATGCAAATTCAGCAAGGAAAAAAGAGAGGCATAGCCATGCCTAGATTACGATCGAGCTCTTGTCCTTATTGTTTCTTTATGCAATGCATCGGTTTCCCACGGATCAAATTCTCTTTTTTTGGTTTGGAGGTGTGCGTGTTAATCATGCTTAACAGTTGTATTCCTTATTACATTTGCCTTTTATCTTTATAAACTTGTGTGTAAAAGTAGCTGACTCAGACTTCTTTTGGAGTTCATCAGGATTTTCGGGAAGATGATGAAAAATGAAGTTAAAAATCATTAGCTGCAATGCCTCAACCAATAGATCCATATCCATACAGGATGCTGCTATATATTTATTGCCACTCCTCTTGTTACCGGCCGGTGATAATCCTACTAATTTCTTTAATCTCCAAGTTGATAAAGTTTTTTGATTTCTTCTTCTTTAATTTGAAATGTTAGTATTAATTACCTTTTATAAGTGATTTAATACCCGATTCTAATTATTGAAATCGAACCCTGAATCTTAAAAAACAAAAAATAACATATTTTTTGGTTTATATTCAATAAAATATATGTTTTTTCAAAATAGAATGAAATTAATACATAATAAAAAATATTATACATCGAAAAAGTATATTTCAAACAATAATTAAAAATATAATTCCTCTCTCGAGTATTTACTTCTTCATATTTAAAAATGGAGCATTGAGAAAACTAAATCATTTATTTAGTATTTATAATATAATTAAAAAATAAATATTAATAATATAGCAATGCTTTATATATATATATATAACCCAATAGAAGTGGTAGTTATACTAATAATACAATTATTTCTTTAATTAATAGTCAAAGGCTGTTATTTTAAGATTATTATATCTTGTTGTATATATTCTGTTAAAAGTTAAATATGAAGCATGTTTTTTATATATTGTGTAATATAAAAATGGTATCTCATTAAAATAAATAAAATTGAGCATTAAGTTGAACAAATGTCTTGTAAGCTATGGATATATATTAAATAAATAATTGAAGTATTGATTTCAACAAATAGCTTGCAATAATTAATTAGCCCTCCGTCCACATATATAGTTGTATGCATGGTACACATGTACTTGTTAAGGCCCGTCTAGTTCATCTCATGAATTAAAATAGGATTGGGAATGTCATGACACTTTTTTCGGGTTCTTTCCAATTACATTTTTTTTTATATATATATATATATATAAAAACACTGAAACAATGCCATTTTGAACGGCACTGTTTTTCCTTTTTCCCTGCACATGCAAAGACAAGGAAGGAGAAGATTTTAAATTCCCCCCCGCTATTCTCCTTCTCTTTCCCCTCCCACTTGCCCACAAAACCTGGACATAAGTCACATCCCATACCCTGCCACCATTAATGCAAGCCATGACCAGCCACTCTTTCCTGTGCTAAGACATGGGCAGGGCAACCACCTTACCCTGCGCCATGTCAGTGGTAAGGTACCCCTCTCTTCTTGCAGCTATAAATACAAAGAAGGGAGAAGACAAGAAGGGGGAGGCGGGGGAGAAAAAGAAAAAAAAGGAAACTAGAGGGGTGACAAAATTTTGGAGAAGGAATAGAGGACGAATGTGATAGTGGAAAGGGAGAACAAAAAACAGAGGGGAGAGTTTGTTTTTAAGAGGAGTGAAGCTCGGGCAAAACAAAAGAAAAAAAAGGAAGAGAAGGGGGAAAGAGGAGAGGAGTAGAGTAGTGATAGAGAGGGAAGAAATGGAACCGAATAGAGAAGGTAAACAAACCAGGGGTGGGGAAGAAGATTTTGAAGATAGATAAAAGGAACAAAGAAGTTCAGAAATAGGTGGACAATGCTGAGAAGAGAAGGAGAACCACTACCACCACTACCACCAGAGACAACAACCACGCTCCCTCACTCCAGGTAATCTCCTCCCCTTTTCTGGCTCCTCTGCCATGTTCACCATTTGCATGCAGAACATGAGCAATTCACGATCTGCAACAAAGTGAAAAATAATTAGCTGGTTACTGTGTTGTGCACAATAACCAGCTAATTATATATAACGGGTTACTATGTTGTTGGTTTTTCTTGGGTTGGAACATCAGCCCAGCCCACGCGGCTGGGTTGAGTCCAACCATGAGTAGGTTCTCTTTTGGGCCGATCCTGGCCCGATTTCATTTTTTGGGTTGATTTCGGCCCAACCTCTTTTTGGGCTAGGTTAGCCCAATTGAAATATATATATATATTAAAAAATCACTTTTTGAAAATGTGTGATTTTCCTGCGTATTTTTCTATGCCATTTTGATTAATATCAGTATGTATCATTATATTGTACAGATACAAATCTGATATTAAAATACCCGACTTTCATCAAAACATTAAAAAAAAAAACATGTTTTTGTTTTCATGCATACAGCCAAATCTCTCAAAGCTAAAAAACTCATATTCTATTTTCATACAACAAAAAAAACTTTAAAAAAATAAAATTGTTTTAGAATGCATTTTGGCTTTAATAACCAGTTTATTAAAATCACGAGAACTTGATCAATATTTCAAAAAAATGCAAAAAAAATTATTTTGTTTCTTTTTATATCAGAGATTATGAATTTACACGTAAAACGTATTCTCGATATTAAAACAATATTTCTTTTATAGACACTAGAACGATTAGGTTTTTAGCCCATAAGATAAGAACCTTCTTATTGAGGAGGGTTTTTCTTAAATCTTAGATAGATAGGACCAACAATTAGAAAACACTACCAAACCTTAGATTTTGATCAGATAAATAAAACAATGCAGCTTACCTTAGGTATGACATATTTGGGGTGCTAATACCTTCTTTTTATACAACCAGTCTCCGTACCCGATCTCTGAAACCAGTTAGGGTTCCTAGTGACCAAAATACTAGGTGGCGACTCCCATTCTTTCCCCCCCCACTGATAAGAGACAAGAATTTCTTGTCTCCCTATATTTTCCAAGTACACACACACATGAGTGTGGAAGACGATCGCCACGACGCCGCATACGTGCGATAGGGAATATTGGTAAGAGAGTTTATTTTTACGCTAAGCACTTCGGATATTGAATTAATTTTGAACCATATATGTACATGGAGGACATATTTTATAAAAGCAACTTTACACCTAAAAAAAATTGACACTTACAATTCGCAAAATTGATGAACTTGGTATTTACGTACTCTTGTTTTTCGAACGAAGATTTCAAAGTTTACTACTAAGTGATGAATTCGTGGTTTCACATAAAAATTAGGGTTTTTAAAGGTTGGGTTGATAGATAGTGTGATTAGACCAAGATACTATTTGGGAATGCGGTACTAACCGCGTTTCTTAAAAATTCAAAATTGTTTTTTTGCTAAAAATTAATTTTTTTTATATGTTTTGGATTATTTTGATATGCTAATTTCAAAAATAATTTTTTAAAAATAAAAAAATATCATTTTGATACATTTCGACATGAAAAGTACTATGAAAAGCAACCGCAACCATACTTCCAAACAGGCCCCGCTAGTTGATAAACTTTACTAGTAGTTATATGATTTGCATGAAAAAAAAAATCTTTTGAGAAACAAAGGACTCTCCGATGCTTAAAATCATAAATGTGTATAGAGAAAAAAAACATAAAGGAAAAGGAAAATATAAAATGAAAGTTAGGAACGTGTATCTACATATGCTGATTGAAGAAAAAAAAAGAGATGTAGTGATGGTTTTTAAAAATATATTTTTTTTTTGTTTTAAAAATATTTATGTATAGAATTATGTTTATCTCATCATTGTGTTAGTGTGTTATTTTATTGTTTTTAGTGCTATTTATGTATGTCCACCTTTATCCAATAGTATGTTCAAAATTAAGGATTTGCAATTTATGATGTTTCTTTACCGACAAACAATAACAAAGAACCCTTGAAAGCGTGGATCGCAAACTAGTTAATGCTACGCTGAGCTATATTTTATTATCAATATACTTTCAATATGTATTCATCTAATTTGGTTGTTATTTTATAATTATATATCTTCTTGTTTACTTCATATTTTCTTGTTCATATATTTTTTTATCTTTTAAATGCTCTATCTAATAACACCAGAAAGAAATATAAAAATCACATATGTCTTCTGTTTTATATAAGGATATTTTTTCCATTATTAAATCTAATTTTCTCTTTTAAGAAAGAAAATCGTATTTATCTTGGATTTAATAGCTAGTTAATTACTTATAAAAAAATTAATACATATATCAAACACCCAGTCATATAAAAGAATACTTTTTCATCCATTAAATATGAAATTATTTAGTTACCATAAAATAATGAAATTTATTTAAATCATATATGAAAATGCCTTTTATTTTTTTATTTCTAGTGAATTATGGCAATAGTCATTCAAGCAATTTGTAGTTCATCATACTAAAAGGTATATGCTAATTGATAAAATAACTTATTTTATGTTTTTATCTCTACTCTTCAACCAAAATGATTTAATCTCTTGTATTTCAATTCAATCATTTTTTTAATGTAATTATATATGTTAATTTGAACTCAAAATAGTTCAATTGTGAAAAAAAAATCAAATTAAAAGTTTTTTTAAAAAATATTATTTCAATCGACATTTATGAGAAAATAAATAATAAAAAAAATTCTACAATAGTTTCTACGGTTTAGTATTTTGTATAATTAATATTAATATAAAAAGGTACTTGTGATTATCCCTAATAAATCTAGAGAGGGTATAAGCAATGGATAAAATGGAAAAACGGAAAGGAGGAAGAGAGATAATGCATCATTGGAAAAGGAAAAAAAAACATAAAACAATTTGTTCAGTATTGGAGTATTATTTCAGAAAAAAATACAAACAATTTGCTCAATAAATGGAGTATTTTTAAAAAGAAAAAACATTAAAAATGAAATTTGTATTTAAATAAAATATTTTTGTAAATTGAAAAAACAATTCTCTGTGATAAGGCTCGATGAAAAAGACGGCTCATTTTCTGATTTCCAAGAAATTGCATATTACATAAACTATTAATTTCGATGATTTGACCCCTTAGGGTAACCCCTCCTTTTGTCCTCTAAAATCTACACCGTTCGTACCACCCGCTAACTCTCTATTTATACACCCTCACCTCTTCTCTTCCAGTCCCAGCTTCCCTTCTCTTCTTCATAGAAAACATCTCCTTCTTCTTTTCTCATCGAGCATCATAACAGAAGAATATCTCTCTCTTTTCAAGATCATTAATGGCTTGTTTGCAGGTGTGTAAGGAGATTAGTCGAAAGCTTCTAGCTATTTTCTTCTCCTCGTAAATCTTCTTTCATAAGCTCCCCTTTATAGGTCTTGGCTAGCTTAAAAAATGGGGGTTACCATTTTTATTTTATTTTTTTGTAAGCGGTAGCTAGCTTATTAGTACGTGGTTTAATTATTAATCCGATGCATAACATAAAGCATAGACACTACAGTGTTGGGTGGTTAATTATGATGAAAATTTATTTAATTTACTTGTATTTCTTCTAGTTTGAAGATGAATTTAGTGGCTGTATAACAATGAGGTGAAAAATGTTCATACGCAGGATAAGTTCAAGGAGGGAGAAGGAGAATGCACTTTTGATGGAACAGTTGATTGGCATGGTCGTCCTGCTATCAAAGCCAAATCTGGGCAGTGGGCTGCTGGAATCATTATACTCTGTAAGCACAAATTCTAACGAACACCGTCTAATATAAGATCATTAGATATGATCAAGAATAGTACTATCTCGAGATGAATCTTTCTTGGTTTATATATATATATGGCTGGTCTTCTCATTACAAATATTTTGCAGTTGGGCATTCTTTTCTACATACCACAGTCTGCTTTTTCGATTACTTTACTTGCATGTTCGTCTTTGCATTTTAAAATGGTTTTTTTAAATATATAATTTTTTATTTTATTCTTTTTGTTTGAATTAATTATTTTTTAATATTTTCAGATCATTTTTATATACAATAATATCAAAAATAAAATTTTAAAAATAAAAAAAATATTATTTTAATATATTTTTATATAAAACAAATACTTTAAAAAACAATTAATATAGCAATACCAAACAAGTTGTTTCTTGCAAGAAAACAATATGTGCCCGAAATGCAAACTCCTAGGATTATGGGTGAATTTTGGGATGTATATTTTCATAACAATATCCGTTGTTCTATCCTATATTTATTGCCTACTCCCGACGCACTAGGGAATATGTCCAATGATCCATCCACAAAAACACATATAGCATACGTGTGTGTGAGTATTTTGTCCATGTTTATTTTCGATGAGATTGTTCTTGCAAAATAAATTTATCACCAAATATTTTGGGAAAAAAAGAAGAGAGATGGGGTTGATATGATAAGTAAATGCTCCTTTCTTCTTTACTAGTAGCAGTACAAACTTCCAATCTTGGAAAAGATGAGAAAATTAAGGTAGCTAGATGAACGGGGTAAGAATGAGAATTGAAAATAAAAACAAGTGTTAAAACTCTCATTAATGTCGGGCTTCTGCACAGCTAGGGGTGAGCAAAAAAATCGAGAAACTGAGAAAATCAAGAAAAAAATAACTGAAAAAAAAAGCCGATTAAAATTTTGAAAAAACAAACCGGTTCGGTATCGGTTTTAGGCTTATAAAACCGAACTGAAAAAATAACCAAAAAAACCGAGTCAAAACCAAAAAAACCGAGTCAAACCGGAAAAACTGAACCAAACCGGTTTTTTCCCTAAAAAAACCGAACCAAATCAAAACCGACCGGTTCAAACCAGTTTCGGTTTTAAAAAAAAAAAATTTCGGTTTAGTTATTTTTTTTTATAAAAACCGAACCGAACTGAATTTGCTAAAACATGCACAGCCAAATGAATAAATGGAAGCCACAGAACATATCTCAGAGAAGATAGAAACAAGAAGAACCTTCTCGAGTTCTAGACAGGAATAAAGACAGGAAGACATGGAACTCCTTTCTTGGAAACCATGCATTAAGATTCATCTGGCACGGAAATATGTGTAGTTCTCTGCATGGTCTGGGTTTCAGCCACGTGCCCAGGAAAATCTAATTGAATACGATAACATTTTTCCTTTAATTTTATTTTGGCAAGATAAGTGCTTTTGTATCTATATTTCACTGGTGTGTATACATCGAGGTCGTGTTATATCAGCTATAAAAAAGGAAGAAGAAGATAATTATAGTATTTATTATTATATTAAGAGATAGAGATAAAAGAAAAATAGAAATATAAGAGAAGAGAAGAGATAGAGATGATGCTTGTATTATCATAAACAACAGATCGAGTTCTGTTGTTTATAACACCTGCTTAAGTTATATGGCCATATATCTCAAAAAACAATAGTAGCCGGATCGTTCATAGTTTGTTTAGGTCGGCGGCGGAAATCCTTGTCATCATCTTAATCAAAAGGTACTCATTTTTTTTCATCTACAGAGATTATATGTATATAATTAATATACAGTACTCAACAAGTAAAAAAAAATTGATTGAAAGGAAGAGATAAAGCCAGGGGCAAGTTCCTTTTCCTCTGGCTTTACACCCATAAAAGTTAGAATTCAGTGGTGGTGGAAGAAGAAAGAAAGAATTAGCTTTTGAGTAAGGCCAGTTAGATACGAAATTATTGCGTCTCAGCTTATTAATGTGCTTGACATTAATTTGGTGGTGCTCTTGCCCACGCTTTTATATAAAGTAGGTATAAAAATATCAAATTCTAACGTACTTGTCATGTTGCTAAATATGAGCTTCCCCAGCACATGAACAGTGAAAGAGGCGTGTAAGTATCATGGTTGGCCAGGCCAGGCAATTTGTTCAAACGATTGTTAACGTTAAATTCAGTGGAAAGAAGAGCACATGACAGTATACTGTTGAGGGGACTTTTTGATCTTCAAAATTGATTATTCTAGGCACGTAATTTGTTTCTAGGAGTACGTACAACCCCTTTCATCACCTTGGTGAGTTATAGTTGGGGTCTTTCTTTGACCTTCTGAAGAAATGGAAATGATGAAATATAAAAACATGCTATCACTATGTGAGCATAAGCTTATTAATTCTTTCGTAACATAATCAAAGAACTTCAGTTCATCCTCACCCTCTGGGGAAATCCATCTAGCCACTTTACAAATGTATGCCTGGTGATGTTACTGATAATTAATCAATTAAAATTGCCATTAATTGTAGCAAACGCTTGAAAAAATCTTGAACTGAGTTATCTGCAAGTTTAGAATTCCCTACAAATAAAGCCTCTAAACGTGAACTGTGTTTTGTTATGTTCAATAAATTCCAGTGAACCAAGGCCTGGCAACACTCGCATTCTTTGGTGTTGGTGTGAACTTAGTTCTGTTCCTGACAAGGGTTTTGCAACAAAGCAACGCCGATGCTGCCAATAACGTTAGCAAATGGACCGGAACGGTCTACATCTTCTCTCTTGTCGGTGCTTTCCTTAGTGATTCCTACTGGGGAAGATACAAGACTTGTGCAGTTTTTCAGGTCATCTTTGTCATAGTAAGTTACTTTGACCCTGAACCTTTTCATTACATTTTGCATTAAAAGTGTAACTTTCATATTTCACCTCAAAAAATACAGGAAGATTTCGTACAGAAAGCAGATCCAGGTGCTGCAATTTAATTGCATGCATATATGCTAATTAAATATTGCTGCTCTAATTTGTTCTGTATGGCAGGGTCTGGTAATCCTATCACTCGCATCATACCTATTTTTAATCACACCAAAAGGATGTGGAGATGAGCTGACTCCATGTGGATCCCATTCAAGCATGGAAGTTTCTTTGTTTTACATCTCCATTTACCTCATTGCTCTAGGAAATGGAGGGTATCAACCTAACATTGCTACATTCGGGGCCGATCAGTTTGATGAAGACGACCCTAGGGAAGGATATTCAAAGGTTGCATTTTTCAGCTATTTCTACCTCGCCATGAACCTTGGTTCCCTCTTTTCCAACACCATATTGGGGTATTTTGAGGATGAAGGGATGTGGGCACTAGGATTCTGGATGTCTGCAGGTTCTGCCTTTGCAGCACTGGTATTGTTTCTAGGAGGAACAGCTAGATACCGGCACTTTAAACCAAGTGGTAACCCTCTCTCCAGATTCGGCCAAGTTATCATAGCCGCGATGAAGAAATGTAGGGTCGAGATGCCATCAGATGGAGAGGAGGAGCTGTACGATGTGGATACAAAAGATTGCTCAATGAATGGCAACAGAAAGATTCTCCACACTGACGGATTCAAGTAAGTAACGAGAGAACGGTCACAGACTCATAAAACTTGATTTATCCGAAGTACAAAGAATTGATAATTAATCCTTGACTAAATTCAGCATATGTCTAGGAAGCCATATTATCCAATTCATCATTCGAAAAAACTGGGTTTCGTAGATTCCATGAATCAAGCATTGCAAGTTCCTTTTGATCTATGACTATAACAATGCTAACTGTTCATCTATGTATTTTAGGTTCTTAGATAGAGCAGCTTTTATCTCTTCAAGAGATATTGATGATCAAAAGCGGGGCTGTCGCAACCCATGGCGTCTCTGCCCAATTACACAAGTAGAAGAAGTTAAATGCATACTGAGACTACTCCCAATTTGGCTCTGCACCATACTCTATTCAGTGGTTTTCACACAGATGGCCTCTCTGTTTGTGGAACAAGGTGCTGCAATGAAAACAACCATTTCAAACTTCAAAATCCCTCCTGCCAGCATGTCTGCCTTCGATATTCTCAGTGTTGCATTTTTTATTTTCCTATATCGGCGAGTTCTTGATCCACTTGTGAGCAGTTTTAAACAGACAAGCTCAAAAGGACTAACTGAACTTCAAAGAATGGGTGTTGGCCTTGTGATCGCAATAATGGCAATGGTTGCGGCTGGGCTTGTGGAGTGTTATAGACTCAAGTATGCAAGAAAAGATTGCAGACACTGTGAAGGCTCAAGCTCCTTGAGCATCTTCTGGCAAGCTCCTCAGTATGCACTTATTGGAGCTTCTGAAGTTTTCATGTATGTTGGTCAACTGGAGTTCTTTAATGCACAAACACCCGATGGATTAAAGAGCTTTGGGAGTGCACTATGCATGACTTCTATCTCGCTAGGGAATTATGTGAGTAGCTTGCTTGTGACTATGGTTGTGAAGATCTCAACTGAGGATCATATGCCCGGATGGATCCCAGGAAATCTGAACACAGGTCACCTCGACAGGTTTTACTTCCTCTTAGCAGGCTTGACAACTATAGACTTAGCTGTGTATACGGCATGTGCTAGGTGGTACAAGAGTATCAAGCTGGAAAAGAAATGCGAGGAGAATGATCATGAAGAGAACCTCAGAGTCTGATGTACATGATGAAATCTCCTCCAGAAAAATGTTAATGATTATGGTACCAGCATATATGAATAAGAGGGAGAGATTGGGGGTGATGGATAACAATTTGCAGAAACTTTCGGATAAACAAAAAGTCGTGCTGTGGGAGAGTACATATAACCTATTCGCTGAACTCCCATAACACCTGTTTCTCTCGGTTACTGCAACACCTCACTCTGTTTCTGAAGTTAGGTTAAGTAGAAATTAAGGAGTTCAATGAGGCTGGGCAGCTTTTGGTTCAATTTGCCTCATTATCATTTGTTGATCCTGTTGCTAACCATGGAATTACCTTCTAGAATGAATTCCTACCATCTATGAAGCTGCCATGTTTGACAATAATACAAGTGTATCTTCCCTCCAAGTTTTCACTTCATGACTTTTGGACTGCAACACTAAACTTCCTGGGGGCTGGGGCTGGGGCTGATAAGACAATGTAAGTTCTAGTTCCCCAACATACCTAAAGCAATTTTTTCATGATCATGCAAGCTTTAATTCTATAATTATAAAAAAACAATAGACTTCGACTTCAGTATAAGATCATTGTGATGCCAACCAAGAGAAACACATTAGAAACGGCTCACTAAAGCTAAAGTTGTAAAAGTTGCGAGTGAGTTGTGAAACATCGCCCTCATTAAAAAAAAAAAAGCACATATATTTAAGAATAATAGCTCTTAGGCAGCCCACCCTATAAACCTAAACCTTCCGAACTTTATAAAGAAGACTAGGGCGAATGAGTTGATAATAAAATGTTTAGGATAAATTTCAGAAAACTCTCTGGTTGAGTTACCTAAAGAAGATAAGTATAATGTTAGAAGAGTTAGTTTTTTTAAACTACCTGATTTCTTACTTCTTATAATTGATATTCAACACATCATAGGTTTTGAGCATCATGTCAAACTTCTTGATCCCTTGTCCTTGTACCTTTATATATGATAAGAAAGATGAAGATAATTTTAAAGTTTTAGGTTGTGTCTAATCTATATCTACTTAGGTTTGGAACAACATTAGTTATACTCATTACCCTTAGTTATTTAGTGTTCAAGTTTACAAACCTAAAAACTCCATAGGCTTTTTTCCTATCTCTTCTCATGTTAGGTTGTTTAAGTCATCTAAAATGCTTTTTCATATATAGTTCATAGCTTGCATGTTAAAATTATAAAACAAATTCAAGCAAATAATAAACAATATAAATTCCAAGTTGATTTATATAAGTATCATAATGCATTTAATGTTGAGGATTATTTTATGATACAGATTATATCTAAATTGTGTCCTTTAAAAACCATTAAAAGATTTTAAACAAGTAGTTAGATCATTAAACTACTACCAGACTCTGATATTAGATTATTTTTAACATGAAGGACCTAGTTATGTATAAAAGACACCAATATATTCCTGATAATTCTTTTGAAACCCCTTTCCTATTATCCTTATCATACAAAATGAGCATATTAATGCTACTTTAAATATACAAGTTATTTTTACTAGTAATGATAAAGTTCAACGAATCCTAATTCATGAGCTAGATGTCTAGATTTAGATTCCACTTGAATTATAAAAAAAGACATTATAGTGGCTTGATTTTGATCTTTAGGAGTCTTATCATAGTCATTTGGAGCTATAATCGACAAAGTTAAGTTTTTCCAACTCCGAGAAAGTTAATAGGGACATCAAACCCAAGTCATTGTTCATGCATGCTTATAATCTTCAGGGATGGAGGGTAGCCCAATCATTGTTCATTGATTAGAATATTGGACTTTAGTTTATGCTATCATGTTTAATTTATTTAAAATTTTATTTAGGTTTTATTAGTAGGTTTGATGTTATTCTATTTTGAATTTTAATATATTTTTAGTATATCTTGGCCTAAAGGCTACTTGTTTTAGGGTTTTATTATTTAAACATAGTTTTTTTGACATCATGATTAGATTATGATGAATTGATAAAGAAGTTACAAGCTTTTGGTTTTTCAACCCTCATTTTTCCTCTCCTTTCAACTCTATTCTTTTTCTTCTTCAATTAATTTCTTCTAAATTCTAAGTTTTTCTAGTTCTTTTATTTTACTTCTCTTGAATCTTTATTTGTCCCTTATAATATTCTCTTTTATCTTAGAGTTTCATCAGTTATGGAATGAACTTTTAGTAAAGAGTAAAAATAAATGAACCATCTTTTATTTATATTTTCACAAATAACGCTAATGATTAAGTCATAAAAAAACTTATACAAATTAGACTTTCCACAACTATAATCTTGGGCTAGAGACTATACTTGATCATTCGTCATTAGTTTTCTACAAAACAAGTCTCGTATCAGGATAATAGACTCTCTTATGCATAAGGTATAAAATATATAATGAGTTGAATATGTGTGAAGAGAGAGTGTATGAAGCAAAGAGAGTGGTGTATGGTGTATCTTGAGTGAGTCTGTCTTAGCCTCTCTTTTTTACTTGATGACATATGGTATTTATAGATACCAGAAATCATGTAAGTTTAATTGGTGGGAGGAAAAAAATAATAGAAAATATCTTCTTTTCTAGAAAGCATGCTATGTTTTTTATTGATAGATAAGTTGACGCTTGAAAATGAGTCATTGATGGTAAAAGTTCGACCACTTTCTTAAAGAGTTTGGCTAAAAGAAATGAGAGATTTGGTTGGATTATTTGACCAGATGATGGGTTGGATAACTCAATATTGATTTAGATAGGTTCAATTAATGACCAGATATTATTAGACGTGTTGGGCTGATTAGACTGAAAGTTAGGTTGAATATTTTCATTTTTCTTTTAGATTAAACAAACACCTTAGGATAAAGCTCTACATGCCCTATGTTAACCACGCACACCGGCTAGTGGGTGTCTCCTTGGACACGTTGATGCCCCCAAAGAATGGCACCATTGAAATCCAATGGTCACAGAGACCGAAGCTGAGATTGCCACGTCCTAATCGTGAAAGGTCAAGACAAAGCAGTGCAGAATGATCATGGATTTCCACTCCGGGATCAAACTATAATTTATTCTTCCAATATGATGGTCTCAAGTCCCAACCACCAGCACTATATTTCCACTGCTTTCAACTATGAGCCAAGAACAACTCAGAACAAATACAACGTATCTGTACCGGATTTATCAACCATGTGTTGGGCAGCAAAAAAAGCGCTAAGAACATTTCAACATGCCAGAAGAAATCATTGCAAGATTTTATCGGATGCCTTCATAATCAGTAGATAATTTTCTTTCTACATGAACATGTTTGCAACAAAATTAGCCTTTGTGGTATTCAAACTCTATAGGATTTTTCTGAGTTCATACTTGGAACAGCAGATAACTATTACTAGTAATTTGACAAAAATAAAACAAATTTCAAGATAAATATCAGCTGCTCAAACACAAACCCTTTATTGGTACGGAGTTAGGCCTGGACCTTGCGAACTTGAATATGATGAGTAGATTCTCGACGCCATATAGGTTGCGCTCCACTCTGGACAAGGGTAACATTCTGTCCTTCCATCAACAGACCCTTACTCTAAAGCATGGAAAATACTTACAGATATTAGTTTCAGGAGATGCTTATACAAGTGTAGAAACTAGATAGATGGAGGAATCACCAACCAATAATAGCTTGAGTGCTCGGGCAAAGGTCTCCTCTGCGTCGTCTGAAAACTGCATGTATATTGGCATGGCACCCTGATAAAGTGCCAGCCTCTGCTTTATCCTTTCTCTGCCAAGCATAGAGAATGTTGTGAATATTAAGAAATGAAGACTTTATCCTAATTTACACTACACCATCAAGACAGTAACTAAAAGAATTCAACACTAGGATAATATAAAAGTATGCAAGAAAGCTAAAAGATAGCACAGAGCATGAAATTGTGGTGAATAACGATATTCTAATCATATGTGCATATCATCAACAAGGCCATTTAACATCTTTAGCATGATGGCAGATAGACAGGAAATGTATTGGCATCAAAGAAATGTTCTCTTCCACGAGAAAGATAACTAGTATAAACAAATTGAAGAATGTACAGTGGTTATTGAAAACCATATAAACAAATTATTGAAAACTATTATACCAAATACAAGGATGCACAGTATCACACCACTATAAACAAATTACCAATTTTCGTGTGGCTAATCTTCTATCTAATACTTTCACCATAAAGCATTCATTGTTAAAATATTTGGAAACATGCACGTGTAGCATTTCAAGCTTTCTAACTCAGTTAAAGCTTTGAACAACATTGTATTTGAAAGGACCTTTATTCAATTTACAGTCTCAAGTAATTTAAAAAGCAAAAACTACTGAATTTGTAGAGATTTTGGAACTCACTCGTTTGTGAAGGCAAATATTGTTGAGGCAGGCCGATAATGGCTTAAAAGTATAGCCATGGACCCTGTTCTTGTGAAGACAATGATAGGTGTATTGAGAGTGTTAGCCATAATTGTGGCATGGAAAGCAAACATTTCACCCATATGGCTCTGCCAAAAAAAAAAGTGTATCCATAAGGTGTTCAGGCAATGAAAACATGAAGAGAGTTGGAAATTAGAACCGGTCACTTGGACAGTAGCAGCAGTGGCCAAGTTTGACATCAGTCGTCACAACTCTGATGTACTGACTTAAAATCTGATTCTATTTGTCCAAACAACTTGTATGTGTAATAAGAAAAAAACAAGAATTAGAAGCCCCCCCCTCTCAATGCATACCTTATAGACATTGTGGGTTGGAGCTGTCGTGTTAAATGGCAGACTTGATTCTGTTCTCAATGCCACTGTGTGCATGACTTTGACAGCTTTAAGTGGATACCTAAATTCATTGTCATAAATAACAAATAAATCAATTGCAAAAGAAAAGGAAAATTAAGTTGTCTGCATGAAAGATTGAAAAAACAAAATCATAACTGGGACGAGGAAACTAAGTAAAACATGATTGTGAAACATGCCATTAAACCTGTTAGGATCAAAATTCGTAGTAATAATACAAGTTTACCCAGAAAAACAATTATGAGTTAGTTGTCATAAGGATGCACCATACTGAAACTTAACCACCACTATCATTGATGATATCTTCATACTCATTTCATCAGAGGAGCTAATTGAAATACAAGCTATGACTTGACAGAGAGAGAGCATGAAAGTCAAACTTATATTGTGTTACTGGCGCTTGAAGGTTTTAAAAAAGGGAACTTCTCTAGTCTTATTTAACTCAATAAGCTCATAAAATGTGCTCGCTGAAAAATATTTTTGATGGAAAACATGTTTTAAAAATGATTTTGTAATTTTCTGATCCATCGTAAGAAAAAATCATATGTTATCATTATTGTAGATGGAATTTAGGTGGCTGGTGGTTGTTTCCAGCAATGGTAGACAACTGAAATTGAGTCAAGTGACAAAGTGATTGTGGTGACCATAGCAGCAATTGCCATTAGTTGGTGATGGATGCCACTCAGTAATGCACAATGGTAGGCGAATGGGAAATGCCTACAGTAAAGCTGAAAGCCATATCAACCGAGTGGTAAGACTATATATCCTATAATAGTTGAAGGCTTGCAACACAAAGCAGTCTAGAAATTTGAGCCAGCTCTCCACTAGCCAGAAAAACATTATGTTGCCAGTTTATATTCTGTCATCAAACACAGAGAGGGAAGAAAAAAACAAAACAAAAGAAAAATATTCTGTTGCTGTTTTCTGAATCACTTGATTTGGACCAATTTCACTTACTTTCCATGGGCCGTTTCTCCTGAAAGCATGACTGCATCAGCACCTTCACGTACTGCAATTGCTATGTCAGAAACCTCAGCCCTTGTTGGTGTAGGATGATCAATCATGCTTTCCAGCATGTTTGTTGCTACAATAACAGGCTTCTGCATGTTGTGACACCTTCTAATGATGTCTTCCTGTTTGCATGATCATAAATCACTTGACTAAACAAAGAATTCAAGTGAGGTGATTAAACTCTAAACAAGACAAGTATTAAAAAGGTAAGTGCTGTTAGTAGTTATTAAGGCTACATTCGGGTAAGGATAGCAGTTTCACCTGCTATGATTTTACCACGTAGGATAAACCATGCATGGTAAGCAGGTTATGCTAAGAAATAAAGTGAATTTAGATGACCACCAACAAAAGCAACCAAGCCTCAATCCCAAACTAGTTCGGATTGGTTTTATGGATCCTTTTGCACACTTCCTCACATGTACTAAATCGGCAAATAAAATGTAAATAGACAAAATGCAAAATTGATCCATATGTAGAATCTCAAGAATTCATTTCAAGTGATGGGGACTATTATTTACTATATAATATTTTATTCTTAGATTCAGTTGAAATAATGGGCTCCATATTCATCCAAGTTAAACTTTTGAGATTAATGTTTGAGTCTCAACCTCAAGCTTTTTCTTTTCATCTTAATCAAGTCCCAGATCCAAATTTGACATGCATGTATTATGTGCACTATGGAAGTTGGTATCGGACATGCCACATTCTCTGTTCAATTACCTGCAATAAAGGGACATCCTCTATTGGAAGTTCAGCACCGAGGTCTCCACGAGCAACCATTGCCCATCAAAGCCAATGAAAAACAGTTAAAAGGGAACTGAACATTATTATACCAAGCAATAGATAAAACACATGAACACATGTACAAGGTATGTGCACACAACACATCTTCACATAAAGAAGAGAAATTTGTAGTCTCCCATTAAGAACTCTAAAAGGCATGTAAATAGATAGATAGATCTACAGTAATCCATTTAGAATATCAAAACTGACCCCATCTGATGCAGAAATTATTGACTGGAGATTTGGTATTGAGTCAGCACTTTCAATTTTTACAATCACTTGGATGTCAGCATTGCAGCCTGCATGATGTTCGCAACAGTTCAAATAGACAAACTGAAGAGACATGAACTCTCAAATACAGCTGTAACTTGAAGAACTGTTTATATTGTAACTTGAAGACCTGTTTATATGAAGAAAAAACTTTACTTGTGAGATAATCTTTCAACTCGTGAACCACTTTTTCATCCTTTACAAAGGACACGGCATAAAAATCGACTTGTTTATCCACCCCAAATTTGATATCTTCCCAGTCTTTGTCTGTAGATAATGACAATGTAGCACACAAAAACGAAGCATAGTTTTCAGAAGATAACAGAGGATAAATGAATAATTAAATCTTCACATCATACTGTTACAATAAGAAATTGAAACAGATAAGAAACCTGTAATTGAAGGCAAAGTTGCACTTTTTCCCCGCACATTTAAATGGCGCCTTGATTTTAGTTCTCCACCATCAACTACCACACATTTAACTGCATCCTTTGTCTTGGACTTCACAGATAATGACATCATTCCACCTATAAAATTCACAGAAAATAGCTCTTCATGTCTTGTGACCAGCAGAGGAACTCTAGACCTCGGTGAATACTTTGTAGAGCATTCCCTTTGTGAATGGATGGGAGGAAAGAAATAGAAGCTGATTCATGATACTTGAGAATCCACAGATAGAATAGAATCCAAACATCAGGAAATAAAGTGTACTATGCTACCATACAGTACTAGCAACTAACATATATACTGTAAGAAAAGCCATCTACCAATCCATTAAATAACAATTTGCAAATCCCAAAAGCAAATCCAAAAGAGAAATAACAAAATGAGTTGGTTAACTTTTTCCATCTATGATGAATTATCCATATTAAGAAAAAACTACACAGGTGTCCTGATAATTTGGGAGTTGTGAAGCCTCCAAGCCAGTTAAACTATAATTAAAGTCCAGTTCCTCATATGGCCATCATATATAAATATTGGCCATTGTAAAAAGAAGTTCTCAGAAAGTAAAAGAAAACACGTATACCACATCAACTCAATTATTCAAATTAGTGATTTAAAGATGTGTTTCTGGTTTTTATTATCATGTACATCTTTCTATTATACAACTCATCTATTTCTAACTATAGATTCCAATTACACCATACCTATCAGATGGTACAGAAGTACGGAGATAACATAACTGACCTACAATCAATGAAAAGCCAGTGTAGAATATGTTCACTTACCATCCACCAGTAGCATGTCCCCAGCCTCCACGTCATTTATAAAGTCATCATAGTTTACACTAACAGTGTCTTCAGTGCTGACTCCTCTTTTGATGGTGAAATTAAACTCTTGTCCCTCCTTGAGAGTAATTGGTTGAGGCACATCTCCACTTCTAACCTCAGGACCCTGCATTACATTAAAAAACACATAGGACTTTGACATTTTCACAGTAGGTCTAAACATGCAGCACATCAGGCAAGAACAAAGAGCATGATGTTGGATGAGTGGATTTGAACCAATGGCAATAATTGATGTGCAAGTTTCTTGGCATGCAATCACTAAACCTCTTCGAACACATTCCCCCAAAACATATTCCGAATAAAACTTGGGGCATCCGAACTCAGATGTTGCTTGGTGAATATAAATAATAGAAATGAAAGGAGAAACCCACAAGCTTTCCCCAACTACATATTTGGTTAAAAATTAACAAATTGGTTATGTAGTAACAAATGATCATAAATCCGTTTCACCACAGAAACAAGGATAAAATGATCAAATTTGAATTTATTAAATATCTGTTGATCAGAAACCGAAAAGGAGATAAATTGAATCAAGATTTTCAGAAATCAGTATACCTTAGTGTCTAGCATTATGGCAATAACATTGTCGTCAGATTGTGCATTATACTCTTTGACCAGATCGATAGTTTTCTTGTGGGAAGCATGGTCTCCATGCGACATATTCAACCGGGCCACGTTCATTCCAGTTTCTGCCAGTTTCCATATCATTTCACGCGAGCTTGTGGAAGGACCAATTGTACAAACTATTTTTGTTTTCCTTCGAGCAATTGGACTTATATTTTCCTTTCCCAGAGTTTGATTGTTGGTCAGAAGCTCAAAAGGATAGCTCACCTTTTCCTAAAACAATAGAATCTCAAGTTACAAACTTGCAAAGAAAACAAACACAATGTTAGCACTCGAAAGGGAAAGGTAGAAGCAGGATAGTATAATAAAGCAGCACTGCAAAACAGAGCATTTGACGTGTAGTTTTTGCAAGTCTAGGATTAAAGAGTTCTTCCATCTTCCCCAATTAGCAAGAACAAGTCATAATCACTGAAGATGAAAGCTTAATTAAGATTAAGCTATTAACAAGATATTTCCCTGGGAAGTTGATGTCCCTATGATAACTATTCAACTTCCACGCTATAATTGATTGATGTGCAGCCTTTTCAATTCCTAGTTTTCAGTACTGCATCAAATTGATTATTAATGATAAACAAAACACGGTCCTACAAACTAAAGCAAGCCAAATTTTCAAGTTTTAGCTCGGTGGGAAAAAAAAATCTCCAAATTCAAAATAAAATATTTTCATCTCTCTCCGAATAGCATCTCAGAATCCAAACAGGGTATATAGTCCATAAAAGAAAAATAAATGACCATAAAAATAACTCACAGAAGCCGTTAAGGGCCCGTTAGAAGACGCAAGCTTTCGCGTCTGGTTCTGCCCACTGACTTTCATAGATCTAACAGTAAATTTGGAATTTTGGAAGAAACATCTCTTTCTAAACCTTGATTCCAACACAAACACATCACTCAAGTTACCCGACGACGACAAAATCCGATGATCCCTACACATTCTCGTCGACATATTGTTGATCGTTGCCATTTCTTCTCAGGTTTTGGCGTTTCCTGCTCCGTGATATAGATGTAGAGATAGAAGGAGAGGAGAGGGACAATGAAGAGTGCTAAGCTCCTGAGAGAAACAGAGACAGTGTTTATAGAGAGGGAAGCATTTATGTTATGTGGCTCTGCTACTTGAAAAAAAAAAAAACAACGAGAAAACGAATAGAGAGTTCTTTTCTTGTTAGGACAGGTGGCTTCCTTGTGGCCTGTGGGCGTTTTTCGAACGGAGAAAACTACTATCTTACTCGCAGGGTTGCGAGTGTGTGACACCGTTTACTTTGTGCGTTATTTACATTATTATGTTTTGTGTAATTTACTTTCTTAATAAATTTATTTTTTCTCCACAGATCCTGCTAGGAAGGATAATGGATATCCAAGAGTCAAGTTTCTTAATATTTATTATCTATTTAATAAAAAATATTTATAAACTATTAATTAAATTTTAGGTATTCAATAAGCATTCAATATCTATTATTATCTATTAAACAATAAAAATAAAATAGTTAATATATATTTGAAGTGTGTGTATATATATATTAAATAATAAGTATCATTCATATATTTTAAATTACATTCGAGTAAGTTTCTGGTTGAGATTAATAATATTTATACTCTACTTATTATTTATTAGGTCTAGAAAATACTCATTTATTTAGGTCAAATTGAGTCAATATCTATCATATTTATATTAAATTGTCATTCCTAAACCTTATCCTTATTTATTTTATAATAAATTTTCCATGATTTATTATGGTTTATTGACAACATGTGAATTTTACCTTTGACTTTTCTTGTTTTATCATGATAGATTTGTATTATGCTCATTAAACCTCTTGATTTCAATATAACTTTTTACTAGAGCATATTTTCTGAATTAAATCAAATAATAAATACATCATAAAAATATATTTTTTTTTGTGTACAAATAATCAAGTCAAAGCATTGATTTTGATATATCAAATTTTGAGACAATAATAAGAAAATCTCATTTAATTCATATAATTTTAAAAAATTAAGTGATTATAAGATGATTGCGATGTTAACATTGTAAAAAAAAAAAATGGGGGGCAAACTATGTAAAAATTAAGTTCTTAAAAAAAAATCCAATTGATATATACTGCATTATAGTAAGTGTTTAGTTGGAAATATGATAGATATTGTATTTTAAAATGTCGCTCAGAAATATATTAAAATTTTATTTTTAAAAAAAATATTTTTAATTTTAATTTTAAATAAAAAAAAATTTAAGCACTAACACAAATGGTTGTGTGTAACGAGCGGCAAGAGGCAAGTGGGTTTAATATTTTTCAATCATCAAGGCATCACCAAAACAAGAAAGCTTGACTTATAGGCTCCCCACGATCATTGGAAATATCGTCTCAATGGTCTTTGTCGACAATCTCATAATAAACAGCATGGATCTCCGCCACGTATATTAACCGTCATCCAACGGCGATGATAGCAAAGGTTAACAAACTCCTCAACTCCTACAGATATTTATAATTCAAAACAAACTCGAACACGTGTCGATTTTGTCATCAGACGGCGACATTTTCTTGCCACTGCCAGCGAGTATATCAAGTTTGTACGCGCAAATATTTATGATTGAGGCCTGGTATATTCTGTTCATTCGTCGAGAATATCGAAGGAGGCCAAGCACGTGCTTCGCTTCATGCAAATCTTTTCCTGTAGGCAGTGGAGACAACGACATGAAGATCTCAGCTCGGGAAAATTATAGTCCATATGTTCCTGGGGAAAAAAAGGATAAGGTTGTAATTATGTTTCACTCATGAATTTTTTTTATTTTATTTTATGGGTCTTTCAAGAAGAAGAAGACGTTTTAACCACTGACTTCCTTGTTTCTCAGTTTAGCTCTGATTGCTTTATAAATAATTTTTTAAAATAAATATTAATATATATATTTTTTATTTTTTAAAAAAGTTATTTTTAACTTTATCACATCAAATAATTTAAAAATACTAAAAATATATTAATTTAAAATTAATAAAAAATTAAAAAAATTTAATTTTTTTAAAAAATATTTTTAAAACATATAAAATAAACAAAAAATAAAAATAGATAGTGACGTTCTCACATCCATCTTACATGCATTGAGAAGTGACATTGAATTATTAATTTACCTCATTGAGTTATTACATTATTCATGCATGTGAAAATTATAAAAGAAAAACAACATAAAATTTTGTTGGTATTGAATATTTGATCATATTCAATTATTCTAGATTGCTTATATAACCAGGAAAATATTATAAAGAAAGCTGAAAATAAAAATCTAGTTCAAATAAAAAATAATATTAAATCAATTAGAAAAATATAGTAACTTTTAAATAGTAATTCATGGATATTATTTTAACCCTAAAATAAATTGAACATTTTAAATCTTAAAATTTCAGTTTAATATAACGATTTGATATCAATTTATACTTGTTAATATAAAACTATGTATTTAAAAAAAAAATCCTATATTAGTCTTACATGATTGGAAAGAACTCATCTTCGAGTTTTGTTCATCCATCAATATATAATGACGGTTCGCCAGGGCCTCTTTCCTCCTCCCTTTTCTGCTCACTCGTAGGGGTTCGGACCCCTACAAAGGGGGAGGGAGTCAACTGAACATCTCAGCCATTGGCGGGAATTTCGCCCGCATCCGATCCCCAATTCTTGTTCACCTCGGATGATCGTGTTGGCCGAATTGTGACCTCGTACGATCGTGTCGGGTGAGCAACAACCGCTTCGTCACAATACTTACTTATGGGCTAACGGGTTAGACTTTGGCCAAGTATCCTACAAAGAGACTCCCAAGAGCCAGAAGTAATGATGTTGTCTTCAATCGTTAAAAAAAAATGTAGAATCTTTGTGCTAACCTCTTACATGCTCACACTATACAATTAGCTGACTCAGATAAAGTAGGCAAATAATTAATTTTTAAAACACTTTTAATCCTTACATAACCATTACTAGTTGTCAATAGCTTGTTCCACATCGTATTCTTTCTCACACCATTCTGATTCCCTAAAATATCCTTCTCTTTTTTCTCCATAAATTAGGATAAAAAGAACTTATTCATACCCTTGCTTTCAATAATTGCTCCCTCTTTTGGGCACCAATATTATATGATTTCTCTTTATATTGAGAGTATATGTATTATATTGTCCATTATGCACGTTATTCCTGTCATATTGTCATGGTCTACATAGTAGATGACATGCATCCATAAATACAATATCACACCAAACATTATCAAAACATCTTTTATCTATAAAAAAATAAAACAAGACAATGTTGGTCCACGATTAACATGCTATCTTGATTCAATCACTTTAATTTGTAGGGCCTTAGGTGTTTTTTTTTTAGTTGCTTTTCTATTGCCTCAACTAATACCATGTTCTCATAAATACCATTATTAATAATCAAATTATATACCTTGTACTTGATAGTACAAGTTGAATGGAAAAAACTAGTGTGTAGTCAATCTTTCATTTGAATCATCCTTGGAAGCAATCATGTTTTTTGAATGACTAAGGTAGCATTACCATCACCTTGCAAAACTTTATCACTATCATCTGAATCATCATAAATAAATCACCTTTCTCTTTATTAAATTCTTCTACAAACAGATTTTTACTCGAATGACTATTTATCTTATACACTCAACAATTCGATGCCCGAACTCACCATATCTAAAACACCAAAATTTAAAACTAGAACCTTGATGTGTGGTTTGTTTAGCTATTAATTCTAGTTAAATGGAAGATTTTTTTTCATTAATGCGCACCTCTCTATTATTTTGATCAAACCCAAAGCCACCTTTATTAGTTACCTTTATAACTTATTGTTTCTCCACAATCAAAACCCTTTGATAGGCTTTTGAAACTGTGCATAAAAATTGCAAAAACATCATGTCTTGAATGGACTATCACAATCCATTTAAGTACATAGCAAACAACTACTTTTCTATTTTCGATGGATCATTCATTGTCACTAACTAGCAGAACTCATCAATGTACTTGTTAATTGACTTACCCCCTTATCGTAGGGTGTAAAGCCTTCGGTATAGGGTTTGCGTATACCCAAAATGGAGGAAGTTCTCCTTCATCTTTTTCTTCATCTTATCCTAGTTATTAATCTTCAATTTCCCTTGTCTCTCCTTTAATCTTTTTCAACTGCTCCTCCAATGCAGAAGCCTAACTTTTCAATCTAATCGTAATCAGTTTTACTCTTTCCTATTCAAGCCTCTTTGTACTAAAAAATTCATGCCACCTCATTCAACCAATACATGAACTCCTTTGCTTGTTAAGTTTCCATAAATTTAGGGATTTTAATCCAAAATCTCATATTCTATTTTCTTCTTGATCAAGAGACTATCTCTTCTGCTATTTCTCCTGGAAAGTGTTTATGATTTGCCTATAGACTCATGGTCACTCTTCTTTTGATCTTGTTCTCATAGATCTTTTTGGTCCAACAAACAAGTTAATTTTATAATATATCTCTACATGTTCTTTATCACAAGCCTTTGGGAATTTTTCTTTCTTTTAAGAATCTTCTCATTCCCTTTTTAACAACACTCTACTTTGTAACCTCTTATTATCATAGTTGTTAGTAGCATACAACAAGTAAACAAATAGCCACAAGGTTGCAGCACATAGCAAGCAATAACCTAAGATTATTGGGCTTTAATTCCAACTAACACAAATAAAAACAACAAAATAAAAATAATAAAAGCATCCCACAAAAAAATATGTTGAATAAAGTTACATCACAAACTTTAATTCAAAATTTTATTACTGAATATTTCATCACATAAATATTCTAATCAAAACTCTTCATCACAACTCTTTTAGACTACTTATATACTAGTAAAGCCATACATTGGTTCATTAAGGTTTTTAGAGTGTTTCATAGATATTTTTATGTGAAAAATTAGTTGAAAATGATTTTTTTATTTAAAAGTTGAAAACCTAAGTTTCCAATAGGTTTTCATCACTAATGCTCGAAAATTGGACAGCAAGCTATATGTTGCTTGATTTATTTTTATTTTAAATAAAAAAGGGCAAACAACATTTTGTACCCTTTTATTGTATAATAAATAAATAAACCTAGACACTTGAGGGTTCCGAGCCCAATAAAACTTGAGCTAGAGTAGCTGTCTAGGATTATATGTCTAACCCTTTCTTTCTTTTATATATTTTTAATTAATATTTTCCCTCTTTTAGTTTTTAGTTTAAATTAAATTTTATTTCAATTTGAATTAATTCAATCTTTTTGTTATTTTTTTTTAAATATAGTATTTATTTTTAAAAAATATTTTCATAATACTTTAAAGAGACTATAGTAATTTATATTTTTTTTATATCTAATATAAATAAATTATATTTGCATTATGTAATTTTTAAAAATATTTTATTCTTAATAAGAAAAAAAATATTATGTAAGATAAAAATAAATAAAAAATAAAAATACATAAATTCAAAAGAAAAATGGATGTTAAATATTTACATATTTATCTGTCATTTTTTTTAGAAAAAATATTGGCTTAACAATCTCAATATTTAATTAGCATTATTTTTTTTAACATATATCTATTTTGAAAATTTATTTTAATATTAAACATAAATAAGATTTTTGTATTTTTTAATGAAAAAAATAGGAAATAATAAAATGTATTTATAATATTAATATATTCTTTTATTATATTAAAAATTAATTTAAAATCTTATTCTAGACATAGCGCGGGTTTTAAAGCTACTGTAATCTAAACTGTCGAGGGTCACATCATGTTTTTGGACACTATAAAAGGTTGCGACAGACACGTAGCTAAAAATACTTGCCATTCAACAGGATGTCAACATGCCTTACTGAAGGCAACGCCCTTCTCTTAATGAGGTTACTTTCCCGCCAGTGCTTCTCAAAACCCAGAAAAATTTCTACTCTTGCAAAATCCACAAAACTCAACCAACAATGCTGCATTTCTCTTCTTCGACACTGCAAAACAATGAACCAACTTAAACAAATCCAGGCCCAGATTTTCCGGGGCGGCCTCCATCAAAGCACAGACACTCTGAAGAAGCTCATGGTCTTTTGTGCAGACCCATCTAATGGAAACTTGGTTCATGCTGAAAGAATCTTCAATTATATTCAAAACCCAGGTTTATTTGTGTATAATATTATGATTAAAGCCTTTGCAAAGAAGGGTATCTTTAGAAAATGTTTAATGTTGTTCAATAAATTGAGGGAGGATGGTATGTGGCCTGATAATTTTACTTACCCTTTTGTTTTGAAGGCGATTGGGTGCTTAGGAGAGGTTTTAGAAGCTGAAAAGCTTCATGGATTTGTGATGAAAACCGGGCTTGAATCTGATACTTATGTGTGTAACTCACTCATTGATATGTATGCTGAATTGGGTCAAACGGATGTTATGAGGAAGTTGTTTGATGAAATGCCTGAGAGAGATGTGGTTTCTTGGAATGTGTTGATTTCCGGGTATGTCAAGCGTAGAAGATTTGAGGATGCTATTGATGTTTTTTGTTGTATGAGAGAAGAGAGTTATTTGAGGCCAAATGAGCCTACGGTGGTGAGCACACTTTCAGCTTGTGCGGCATTGAAATGCTTGGAACTCGGCAAGGAAATTCATTGTTATGTAAGGGATAGACTTGAACTCACTTCTATTATTGGCAGTGCATTATTGGACATGTACTGTAAGTGTGGTTGTTTGAGTGTAGCCCGAAAAATATTTGACGAGATGCCTCATAAAAATGTTATTTGTTGGACAAGTATGGTGTCAGGTTATGTAAACTATGGTGAGCTGGATAAGGCTAGAGAGTTGTTTGAGAGGAGTCCAGTTAGGGACGTTGTTCTTTGGACGGCGATGATTAATGGGTATGTGCAGTTTAATCATTTTGACGAGGCAGTGGCCCTGTTTCAAGAAATGCAAATCCAAAGGGTCAAGCCAGATAATTTCGTACTGGTTGCTCTTCTCACAGCTTGTGCTCAAATGGGAGCTCTTGAGCAGGGGACTTGGATTCATGGATACATAGACGAGAAAGGAATTCCAGTTGATGCAGTTGTTGGAACTTCTCTTATAGAAATGTATTCCAAATGTGGGTGCATTGAAAAAGCTTTGAGGATTTTCTGTGGGTTGAGAGAAAAAGATACAGCTACATGGACTTCTATTATATGCGGGCTTGCTATGAATGGGAAAACAAGCAAGGCACTTGAGTTGTTCTCAAAAATGAAACAAGTCGAGGTCATACCTGATGAAGTTACCTTCATTGGTGTTTTAAGTGCATGTAGCCATGGAGGACTGGTCGAAGAAGGCCGTGAGTTCTTTAATTCCATGACAAGTATTTATAATATTGAGCCTAAGTTAGAGCACTATGGGTGTCTGATTGACTTACTTGGTCGAGCTGGACAATTGGATGAAGCAGAAGAGTTGATAAAAAAAATAGTGAATGCAAATAATGAGATCATAGTTCCGCTTTATGGTTCTTTGCTCAGTGCTTGCAGAATCTATAAAAATGTTCAAATGGGTGAGCGGGTGGCTGAACAGCTTGTGAAAATTGAGTCAAGGGACTCTAGTGTTCACACGCTTCTCGCAAATATCTATGCCTCTGCTGGTAGATGGGTGGATGTAAACAGGGTGAGACGGGAAATGAAAGATCTTGGAGTAAAAAAGGTACCTGGTTGTAGCTCAATTGAGGTTGATGGCATAGTCCATGAGTTTCTTGTTGGGAATCCATCTTGTCCAGAGATGAGAGAAATATACTCCATGTTGGGTAGGATGGTGAAGCCATTATTCAATTCAGAAGAGAATGAAATGGAAAGAGAAGAAACAGGTGCAATGAAAAGTTGATGAATTAAGTTTTGAACGAAATAGTTAAACCATTTCTGATTTTTTCTTTTTCTTTTTAATTTATTTCATTATCTTTTTTTACTTTTTTTTATTGTTTTTTGAATCATTAGTGCTTGAGGAATAAGGACTTGAAGCATGGAAGGCAAACCATTATGAACTGGCTATTTGAAGATGAATATGCTTTTAAAGTTGTTGCTACAAATCTTGGTCAAGATTATTGGAGAAAATGAGGTTGTTTATAGCTCTTGGTACATTCTATATCCGTCTTGTGAAGTGTGGAATATGTGGTTTATGAATCAATATATTATGGCCTGCAACTCTCATGGGATTCTTCTCAGACCTTGCTCGGCTACTCTGATTCTGATTGGGCTGGCTATCTCGACACTCGACATTCAACAACTGGATTTGTTGTTTATCCCTGTAATTTGATTTCATGGTGCTCTCAAATGCAAATTACTGTCGCCCGTTCTAGTGCTGAGGCCAAGTACCATGCTCTTGCCCATGTTGTTGCGGAATTCTATTGGATACTTAAACTTTTCAGACAACTCCAAATCAGTCTTTCTTCTCCTCCCAGACTTTTATGCGACAAAAACAATGCTATTTTCATTGCTTCCAGCTCGATGACCAAATCTTGCTCCAAAAATATTGATATTGACTATCATTTTATTCGGAAACTTTGTTGCTCAAAAGGTTATTGGTCTCAGCTTCGTCACCTCACACCTCCAGCTAGTTAATGTTTTCACAAAAGGGCTGGTCAGATTACAGTTTTTATTGGATCGTGGCAAGTTGTTCCTTTTTCCACCACGCCAACTTTGAGGGGGATATTAGAGGAAAATCAGGTTCTTCTGATAATAACCAAGATATCAGCGATTCTCCATGATTGTAGCTGTTTTGTTTATCTCTGTATTTTCTGTCAATAGATGAATATTTCCTCACACGGCATATTTCCTTTACACAGAACCTAGGGAGTTCCTTTTCCACATTGCTCTTGTAAATACAAGCTTGGCGAGATTTTCCTGGGCGTTGACATTGTACCATCCTCTCTTACAGCCTTTTGGAGTATCAAACATTGTAATCAATGATACACTTGATATTTGTGGTAAATATAAACAATTGATAGGTATGCTTTCCTGTTGAAGGAATTATGACTTCTAGTATTTACCTTGGTTTGTGCATTAATAAGTAATCTACTTAGTACAAGCAGCATGTGTTCTCTTCTTCTCCAGTATGTGTTGTTTCAACTAGTTTGAGCTTTGATGTTCTTTAATACATGGAAGGTTCATAATTGCTAAGCAAATATGCACCCCACAATCCTGAATCTCTATCACTAAAGTATACCCTTTTCTTTTTCAATGTGTGTTATGATAATCTGTAAACTATCTGCATAATCCTTACTTGCTTTCTTCTACATTTGGCAGCTGCATCTTCTTCCGTTGTCAAGCATGTGCTGAGGGAGGATTGTCTTGGCCAGAATTATTTCATCTCCACGGTTTCTTCGTTTTTATTCAAGCCAAGTTATTTGTTCTTGTGGGTAGCTTGTCTAGTCTTGTCATCGAGGAAAAGCTTTTGATTGCGGCGGTTGGATTTTGCTTTGCAAAGCTGCATAAACGATACTTGAAAAGAAGGCGATTCATTTGCTTATTTCCGGTTGGATATTCTCTACATTCATTTATCTAAATACATTTTTTTTTTTTTTTTTTTCAATAAATCATTTTTATACCCAACTCCAAAAATAAACTTTGACTCTATGGAGAATTAAAAAGTTAACTCCCAGCATTTTTCATGTTTCAAAATCATTTAAAAAAAATACATTTTTTTTAAACTAATATTAAAAATATTTTTTAAAAATATAAAAATAAAAATAAAAAACAATCCTTATTTTAAAGCATGCATAATTTAAATAGTAAATTATTATCTTGTCCATTTATTTTTTTTTACAAATAAATGGTTAGTCTATGTGGTTTGGAAAGCTGCTTATATTTTTATTTCCGTTTGTAATTGAGTCCATGCATTGAGTATCCCTTAATAAAGACATTGAAAATGTCACCAATTGAGTTGTTTTTCTTTTTAAAATTTACTTTTTATTGTATATTGAATTGAAATAAACTCAAAGACAGTTTAGTTATTTTCTAAAAAAAACTAACAAAACTTTTAAAGAATGATGGTCTAAGTAACTAAGTTAATTTGTTTGGTAATATGGTTGGTTAAATATATTTTTTAAAATAATTTTTGTCTTAAAAAAATATCAAATTAATTTTGTTTTTATGGTTTTGACATTCTTATATTAAAATAATAAAAGATCTAAAAAAATATCAATTTAATTTTTTTAAGTACATTATTTTAAAGAGCTCTCAACTACAATGTCAAGCAATTAGATATTGCATTGCTAATAAAACATAATACTTAATCATCAATCAATAAATATAAAATAGTAAAACAAATGATAAATAGACTATTGACATGCCATTTACTAGATTATATCATGATAAATTATATCAATATGTGACAAGTAATTCCATATAGGTTTTTGAGTTAATTGATTTCTTAATGATGGTATAATTATACAATGTCTATATGTATAGGAAATATTGTGCTTATTTTATTATTTCAATTCGGAAGTGAATGAATAATAACTTTTATGATCATTTGGTTTAGTAAAAAAATACTTGAAGTTCAAATTACCTACCACCTAGATTAGTTATAGTTTGATGTTCAAAACTATCTTATTTTTTTATTTAGGTTAGTTATTGTTCTATCTTATTTTTTTTATTTAACTTTAAACTAAAAAAAGATACAATTTTATTATTTGTTATCAATGTTCTACTTTTGCTAGCTTAGTCTCACACATTTATCTTTGTTGTTTTTTTTTTTAAAAAAAAAAACATTCCATACAAAAAAAAATTATTATGTGCTTTAATTGTTGTATAATTAAATAAAAAAAATGATCTTTGGGATAAAAGTCTTATTGAATCCAGTGACGTGCATGATTTGTATCGTAAATTTGGTTGGTTGGTTGACTCGAGTTCACTTGTTTTTTTTTAGTGGTTTTTTTTTATCAATTTTGTCCTTCAACATTGAGTTAATTAGAGATTGAACTTTTCAATTTATTTATTTTTGCAAGATTATCCTCGTGGATTTTGATGTTTAACTTGATTTGATCCAAATAAATTCACTATGTTTTCATTTCAATATTAAATAAAAATAGCATCCAATATGCAACTGATTTTAAATTCATGGTTAAAATATATTTTTTTTTTAGGAATTTTTTATACTACTCTAACCTATGATGTAATGTGAGCCAATTCTACTATTATCCAACTAATAAATCATTTATTACAGGAAAAAATAATTATTATACATGACTAGGTACATAACTTGTTTTGCGAGATCAAATATCTTGATCTACATGTATCTTTTTATTTTTTAAGTTTAGTCTATAGCTATTCTTGACAACTTCTTTTACGTTTTATTGGCACATATAATTGTTTGATTAAATAAAAAAAATATTTTAAAAAATACAATTATTAAACGCAACTAGATACATGACCTGTGTTGTGAAATCAAATATCTTGATACATCTATCTTTTCAATTTTTCCAATTTAGTTTTTACTTATCATTAGTGGCTATTTCATCAAATCGTTTAAAAATTATTACAATCTACAAAGTAAGTCGATAATGTATATAGTTAAAGTCAATTATCTAGCACATAAAAGAAAAATATGAATTGTCAATCATTGAAGATAGTCTCACAATATTATTTAAAGATAATGTTGTTTGCATTACTCGTTTTAAAGTAGGCTACATTAAAAGAGATAAAACAAAACATATCTTACTAAAGTTCTTTTATACTCAAGAGCTTTAATAGGAAAAAAAAAATTGATTAAGCAAATTAGGTTAAATGATAATTTAGCAAATTTATTTATAAAATCTACCCGCCTTGATTTTCAAGAAACCTATCTTTAATATTTAAATGCATCATCTTAATGATTTATCATAAAATATTTACTTTTGAGGTGAAATCAATTTAAATTAATTTTTTTTTCTTTGTTTAGGTTTTTTCCTATTGAATTTTACTTTGCATGGTTTTAATAAGGTGATTTGATATATATATATATTTTTTAATTCTGTAAATATTTCAAATATGGATCTTGAAGTATCTATATAAAATCCTTTATTGAATTCTAAAGTATATAAAATTCACATAAGAATGTTGCACTTTTTTTTTATTCTCTTAGGTTTTTTTTTTTATCTAATTAGATTTTTCTTTGTAAGATTTCAACAAGACATATTTTTAGTATATGATCATTCAAAGAGAAATGTTATAAAATTTATAATTATATATATTAAATGTGCCATTAGAGTCTTTTTGACTTTTATGATTCTTGAGTTTAGTTCCTTAAATTTTCATGACATATGAGTTT
The DNA here is from genome assembly GCF_005239225.2 of Populus alba. Classification (NCBI taxonomy): domain Eukaryota; kingdom Viridiplantae; phylum Streptophyta; class Magnoliopsida; order Malpighiales; family Salicaceae; genus Populus; species Populus alba. The sequence continues at coordinate 12,918,591 of NC_133286.1, read as the reverse complement.
TTTAGTATTCTTTAATATATATTTTTTATAAATAATTTATTTGTCTTGTATTTGATGTTTGAAAAAAAAATTAATAAAAAAATTATGAAATTCTCTTTTATGAATATCTATGTTATTATTTATTATTTATTCAAAGAGTACGAGTGTGATGGTTGTTTTTAAAATGCTAGTTAAAATAGTTTTTTCTTACTAAATTTTAGCTAGAAAATAAAACACATGAAAGCGAAAATGTTCTTATCCCGAAAACTATCAAATGTTTTGCGAGACAAAGGCGCGAGATATCTCGTTGGAGTCTGGCTTTCGGAACTTTGTGTAAGAAGTATCTTTCGACTTTTCTAGCCACCTAAAACATGATGAGATCACTGCTCTCTTTAACTCTCTCCCCCTCTCCCAATCCCAAACCAAATCACAGCCTCTGTCCAGTTCCAGTTTCCGTTGTTGATAAAGATTAAACTCCGCCCATCAAAGTTTTTTCACTTTTCTTTCTGTTCTTCTTTAACCCATCAAGAAGCCAAACGTACTAAAAAAAGAAAATGAAGCTCTCCCTCAATCTTCAAGATGACCACCAAATCCAAAACCCTCTCTTGAAGGCCAAACTACCCATTTCAATACTCAATCAACCTTTCACTTCTATCCTCACTACCACCACAACAAACTCCATTTCTGACCTCACTCTTGCTCTCTCTACGAACTTCCCTTCAGGCCCTTCTCTCAAGCTTACCTACACTCCATCCACAACAACAGCCAATTCTCCTTTCTCTCTCTCTCTTAAATCAGGCTTAGGCCTTTTTGGTTCTCCACACGATTCCCCTCTTGTTTTCTCTGCTCAGTTTTCTCTCCCCAATTCAAGCTCCAACTTGATTTTACCTTCTTTCTCTCTCCAATTCAAGCCACAATTTGGCCATTTCTCACTCCACAAAAGAAGCACCACTCCATCTTCAAACCCTAACTATGATTTTAATTGTGGGTCCCAAACCACAAATAGGCCCCATTTGGAATCTGGATCACCTTCAAAATCTCAACTTGGAAATGGGTTTGCCTCAGATGGGTCATCAGGTTGGCAAGAATTGGAATTAGAGCCATGGAATGGTAAAGAGAAAGAGGGGTTTGTGAATCATAATTACATTGATGATGCTTATGGAATTGGGTTTTCTCCGGAGAGGCAATTAATGTGGAAATATGGAAAGAAGAGAGGGTTTTTTAGTGGAGTTGGTGTAAAGGCAAAAACAACGTTGCCATTGACTAAAAGGGTACTGATGAATTTGAGGTGGGCTGTGAATTTTCCTGGTGAGTTGGGGATTAAAATGCCCTACTTGATAGTGAATAAGATTGGGATTGAGAGGGTTGAGGAGTTAAAGGAAGTAAAGAAGGAAAAAAGCAATGAGAGTAATTTGGGAGATTTAGAGTTGCTGAAAGGAATGTGCTTTTGGATGACAAGGGATTTGGAGGTGTTAGAGGCTGAGAATAGGGAGATGAAGCACTATTTAGAGAATATGAGACTGGGAATTTTGGCTAGGAATTCGCGCGAAGAGATCAATGGTGTTGTTAAGAGAGTGGTGCCAGCTTCAAGTGGTAATCTTAGTGGGTTTGAGCAGTGGAGGAGCAGCAAAAATAATGGAGAAGGAAATGGGCAAAGAGAAGAATTGAAGAAGCCTGCAAAGAAGGTGACTGACTTGGAAAGTGAGTTGCAAAAAGCTATTAAAGCTGCTTCCTCTTAACCAGGTTTGAAATGCCTACAATGTATGACCTCTAGTTTGTACTTGAATGTATATATTAATTGAGCTTTCGGTTTTATGTAAACTATACCACGACCAGCTTGCGGCAAGGATTTAAAATGGGTGGTATAGCGGGCTTTATTATAGTAGTTTAGGGTTTTGGTTTGAAATCATTGCCAACCCATTATGTTAGAAGTAGGGATTGATGATAAATATTTGTATTTCTTCGAACACAAAAGGTTCAAATGATCAAGAAATTCAAAGAAACTTCTGCATTTATGATTGCTTTATTTTGGTAGCCCTTTGAGCTATTTTCGTCCTTTCAAGTGCTAAATTTTTAGATCTGCGTTTGGTACTTCCAATAGAGTTGACATATTTTTAACTGGTTTTTGATGAAATTTTCAGTTTGTTTTTCAGTATATAGAATAACCCATTATATGACACCTAAAATGGCCAGATGTTTATTTATCTGCTGAAGTGTAGGCTAAAAATCTTCATTTCAAGGAAAGAAAAGGTAGCAGTGTGTGCGAACAATTTATTCCAATCTGTGTGTGTATGTTAGTTACATGTGAATAATGGAGCTTATTGACTGATATTTGTCAATCAAATTATGAAATATCTGATTAAGTTCTCACCAATTTAGCAATGCTTACTGGTTTTGCTGGAAAGTGGATGATGTATTAGAAATTTATACTTTCTTCAGAAGATGTCAGGGATGTCTTGTATGTGTTAGCTCCTTGTTTCCTTGTTTTTGCTTTTCTTTTTCTCCAATGGTTTATATCAGTAGATGGTTTGCTATTATTTGAATGATACCAGGTTTATGTCTAGTAAGTTAGGAGTATGTGTAAAAAACTGATTAGCTATTAACCTAGAGGATGTAAGGGTGTCTTGATCATCACTTAACAACAACTCCTAAATGTCATGTGATTTTGAGATTATTTGCTCGAAAATTTATTTGTTGATAAGTAAAGTAACAAGTGTTTACATCTGGGAAGAAAACGTCATTGCTATAGCTATCTCTCTTTTCATGGTCTGTCATGGTGAAGATAACTAATTTTAGTCTTGTTCAGTGAAATTCATCTTCAAGCCCAGTTGCCTCAGTTACCCTATATATCTTTCTGAATTGTTGAGACTATAGTATTTGGCTCCATACCCACTGATTTTGAATCCTTGCTTGATCTCTGAGCACAAGTGGTCTAAAGAGCCTGGTAATGGACTACCTACCTTCCATTAAAACCAGATGTTTTTTACAAGCTGAGACGTTAATAATTCAAATTCATTTGCCACAAAATCAATCCCAAGCTCTGTTTCTTACGTTGTGTTGGCCAGAAAAGGTTTCATGTTCTTGGTTGTTAAGAGAATTTGCATGAGATCACAATAGAATGTGTGGATCCAGTTGCTTCAGTGTACTTAGATTGGCAGGTTCTTTCAGTGTGCACGGTATTATTGCTCTTCCAAAATCAGCATGTATCCATTTTGACTGAGCTTTTCCAAGTAAAATGGTGAGACTTATTTGGATTATGTGCACTCATGCGTTTTATGACTCCCTTTGCATGTTGGAAGCCATTCAGCTAAATATTGATCTTCAAGGTTCCCTGGTTTTCTTTTCGAAGTTTTTATGCTTTGGTGAAAATGAATTGCTGGTTTGGGCGTTGATATAAGGTGCTGGACTAGCTCTTGTGGAAGCACAGTTACCCATAACAACTGGATTTTGAGGGAATAGGATAACAATACCGGGCACGACTTTCACCTAATCGGTCATTTGGCAGCATGAAGGTGTCCTACAAAACATCTTTCTGTGTCTACGGCGATTTGTGAATACCATTAATAAGCCACTCACTCCACAGGAGATGCCCTGACTTTGAATGACCAAGCCAATCAGTTGGCGGAGACCAATATAAATCCACTGCATATGCTGTATAGTTCTTGAACTATAGCAAGACGTGTGTGCTGATATTGTAGGGATCAATAAGATGATTTTGGACTTGGAAGGCCTTTTCTACCATAAAAGCTTCGGTAGATTTTAATAGCTTCAGAATGAAGATATGCATAACTATGTTGCATGTGATGTTTTCATTAGCAGAAGGCATTTCTAATGAACGAATTATTCAACCTCGGTGGCCTTCAACTAACAGGAATCAAATGATGGAACTTGAACCACCGTTTTAACTCCTCCGTAGGGACTCATGCGTTACCTAACAGGTTTTGCGCTTCATTTGGGGTGCCTGGAACGGGGTTGAGGTACGTAATACATGGCCAGTGTAGAACAATGGCATCGATGTCTGATATTTCTAGCCAATCCAACCTTTTTGTTCATCAGCCCATCATGAAAAGCCCAATCCTCATTGAGTTTTTCGGCAGCTCAATCAATATCCATGCTAAATTGCTTGAACATTGACAGTTCGATTAAGATTATAGTGCTCTGACAGTCGTTAGAGACTTGTTGTAAGTTACTGCTGTCTAGATCATAATTTTATTGCAAGCCAATCCACTTGGTCGTGAAAATTAAACAATCTAGAAACCCAAAACCTCTAGGCCATCCACTTGCATTTTGTTTAGGAATATGTTATCATTTCATAAATGAATGGAAATATTAGAGAATATTAGAATTGTAATATAAGGTTGCTGCTACAGTGGTGCATGAATCATGACATTTCTGCTCTTATCCTAGACCTGGTCTTGTCTGTTCTGGTCCACAATGCTGGGGATTCGAGAGCTTACCTTACCTAGGAAGGAGACTGCAGGTAAGCAGAGGATGGTTTAGTAAAAAGCACAAAACTTTGTACTACATATATAAAAAGACGACAATAAATCAAGAAATAAAGAATGAATGCTATGTCTTTTGGCATTGGTTGATGATCGGTGATCAGAAACATCTCATGTGATGCCTGTTCCTGGAGTACAAGCAAAGCAAATGGAGAGAGCAATAGCAAGATCAACATTATCAGCTGGAAGTGCATGTGCAAGAGAAGGCACAGCAAAATCAATAGTGGCTGATCAAATTTCTCACGCTGTACAATCCACCTCCAATCGCCTTCACCTCATTCAACAACCCTCTTCTTCCCATGTACCTCCGTCTCTCCCTTCCTACATGCTCATTAAGATTCTCCATGCTTATTGTAATTTATTTTATTTTCATCTTCTTCTTGCATCTTTTGCACTCTTCATCTTCTCCTTGTTAGTGTGTTAGAAGTCACGGGGTTTGATTTTGAGACAGGATGTGGAAATAAAATGACGTTGATGAACGTTGGCCAAGTGGGTTTGTTCAGTTTTGTATTAAACAGTCAGTTCTTGGTTATGTTCATATAGGACTATTTAGTCAAAAATTGATAGTATAGTGAATTTGTATTAAGCTATGTGATTATGAAGAAGAAGATGTAATGGGATTTAAATCTTTCTGATCATTAGTGTGTTTTTGTTAGGAATTATATGTGAGCATTGGTGGAACAAGCTTTTCTAGTTTTGGATGACAAGCCAAATACTGCATCTTTAGGCTCTCTGCCCTAAGAGGAAATGGGTGCAAAGGAAAAACGTATAGGATTGCTTGTATGCACTCGAAAAACGTATAGCATAGCGCTTCCAGAACTCTGCTTCATGGAAACAGAGAAAAGGTTTAGGATGAACTTGAAGAGACTGTAAACTCAAATCTGTATTTTGCTGCTGACTTTCGAATTTTAAGACATTTTTATAAATCGTTTTTGGTGGCCTTGTATGGGAAAGAGTGGAAACACTGAAGCAGACGTGAGCTAAAGATTGAAATACCTGTAACATAATCTGCAAAAAGAAGGATTAACCATTGACATATGCATGCAGCCCTCTTTCTCTAATTTAGTACACGATAGCTGTAGTTACAAATTGCGTATAGAAATTTGTGAGTTAGCAAAGATAATCTCACGTTAATTAATTGTTGATATATGTCAAGCTTACATCTCTTTTGTCATTTGCAGGCCAAGCTAACAAAGCTCCCAAGGAACCTTCCGGCAAAAGCTTCTACGATCAAGAACATTGACCAAATTTTACAGAACTGATCAGCTGAAAAGACCACTTTGCTTAACCGATGACTGCTCTGAATGTATAAAACCGGTAGCATCATCTCTCTCTCTCTCAGGAATCTCTAGGACTCTGAGTCATCAAGTCAACCCCAAGCACATGAAGAGTATATTTAGTAATGTGGTAGCGGTTGTTTTTCAAATAATTTTTTGTACTGAAATATATGTCAATAATGTTTTTTTATTTTTTAAAAAATATTTTTAACATAAGTACATCAAAACGATTTAAAAATATACAAACTATATTAAATTTTAATAAAAAAAATAAAATTTAAAGAAAATATGATTTCAACCGCGTTACCAAACGCTTTCTAAGCATGCTTTTGACTAAAAAAAATATTGTATAGCCTGCATGATCTTAAATTGCGTATGGAGCATGCAAGGGCATCCAATTACTGAACCCACGAAGGAAGAATTTGCGAATATTTTCCACAAGTCAAAGAAATTGAAAAGAATCCCAAAAGTACTCGCTGCATCGTATTCCAACCGACCAAAGCAAGCGCTCACACACGTTAGTAGAGTAGAGTAGAGAATCCCTAGAGCTGCCACTTGGATTTGGTCCCCACACACGTGGCGGCCGTATAACACTAGAAGTAGCATCAATCAGCCCTTTTTTCCATTCTTTCTGACTCCAAAAAACCCCAATCACTCAATCCTAATTCGGCAACCTAACGAATCCTAATCCTTTAATTTTAGTCACTTCTTTCTACTAATAACAGATTAAGGACTAATTAATTATAAAATCATCTGGTTGAACTGGTTTTATGATTTCTTTTTAAAATAAGGTTTTGAGTTTTATAAATAGATTATATTATTGTTGAGAGAAATTTTTAGTAGATTGACCGGTTTGACTAAATTAATCAAGGTCCAATAAATTTTTAAATACTAGGATTTAGATTAAAAAATATTAATTACAAGGATGGCATACCGATTATGTGGGCTGTGAATTTGTGATCTTTTATGTTATTATTTATTTGACAATAATTTATCATCTTTGCCGGTTATTTTACTAATTAAGTTGTTTTTATTTTTTAGAAATAATTTTTATTTAATAATAATTTTTTTGTATTTTTAACATTGAGATATTAAAATTATATATAAAAAAATTTATGTTGAATTTTTTTAAGGGTCTGTTTGTTTGGCATTCTAGTTGTACTGTGTTTTATTTTTTTAATTTTTTTTTAAATTAATGTTTTTAAATTATGCTAATGTATTAATATAAAAATATTTTTTTAAAAAAATAAAATTATTTTAGAGTCTTCCTAAATAAAAAAATATTTTTAAAACACAACCTTAACTAAATTCTCCTCAAAGTAGTACTTAGCAGTAGGTCTACTATAAAAACAAAGCAAATCCTAAAGGAGGTAAAGAGAACACAGGAGGGTGAAGGGTGAGAAAGAAACACCTCCACCGTCTCCTGAGACTCTCCTCCTCTTTAGAAGAGACTCTCCTTCTCTTTAGATTTCTTTCGACTTTCTCTCACCCTCATCGTCTGTTTGGCATTAGTTTTGTCCATTCAAATTATTTAGTAATAAATAAAAGTTAAGCCAATCCTCAACCCTAAACTTCGAGAAAGAAAAAAAAATGGCGTCTTCATTGGGCATGCAATCGTCTCCTTCACGAACGGCGTCCTTTTTGAAGCCCTCTTCGTCTTTGTCTCGTTGCTGTTCTAGACAAACAAGTTTGAGTTTCAATGGCGCTCGCACCCGAATTTCCTCTACAAACACCATTGTAAGCTAGAATAGAATCCAGTAATAATAATAATAATAATAAAATAACATCTTTCTTTTGTTTTCCTGTTTTGAGCCTTTTTTTTATTCGTAGGCTCAAAGCTTGTTGCGTGCTTGGTAAAACTAATGAGACAGAGACACGCACACAAAGTTAGAGACATTCTATTGAAATTGATAATGATATGTTGTTTTTAATACTATTTTACTTGTGTTTCCACGTTTTTTAATTTTTTCACCTGTTTCTTTTTCCTTATTTAATAATTGAATTTGGGTTCTTAATAGAACAAACCTGATTTCTTCGAAGCATTTGAGGATGGTTTTGATGAATATGTTTGATTATGGTTGTATTCGTGAATTACTTTATTTTGTTTTGGTGTCGAAAGTTATAAAAATCGGTTGCGCATATATATATAAATGGATAAAGGATAAATTTTTAGCTAAATAAAACTCAAATTCATTTCTTTTTGTTTTTTTTCTTACTGCAAACGAAGCGCCAGGGGATGGGAAGTAAATTCTGTGTTATGGTGGTAGCTGTGCATGTATAGTGTCTTTGTGGAAGAAGAAAAAGGAGTTGTGTTTGTTGCTTACTGATTCCAAGTTATTTACTGTGCCAGAAATGCGATATTGCTGAACCATTGAATTTTGGAAACGGGAAGCCTACTATTCCTGTCCTTAACGGCCAGACCTTCCCCAAGTTCTTGGAATCTGCCCGAGTGGATAAAACTGTTAACAGAAATGATACCAGGCTGAAATTGTTTTCTGGCACAGCAAATCCTGCTCTATCTCAGGTAAGTATTTAGTTCTTGATAGTTGTATACAAACGAGTTATGTTTATATTGCCCTGTCATCTTGATTTTGCTCCTCGTCAACTGGTGGAATATTAAGACTTTGCTTGTACAAAAATCTTATCATGTTAAACTCAAATGGATGTTGCTCTTCATGCTGAAATCTTGTAAGATGTTCATTTGATTTAGTTCCTCATGTGTGAAGCTGTCATTTTCCTCGTTGACTTTGATGAAAAGCTTATTCTCCAGCATGAAATTGGGATTGTTTTTGGTGGTATTTCGCATCGTTCTAGTTAAATACTCTGACAAACTCATAAACTATATTTCTGAACTACTGTAGTTTTCTATATGATTGGAGTTTTGCTATTTGTTAACGTTCGTCTTTCATCCCTAGGAAGTTGCTTGGTATATGGGCCTAGAACTGGGAAAGATCAACATAAAGCGATTTGCTGATGGTGAAATATACGTTCAGTTGCAAGAGAGTGTTAGAGGATGCGATGTTTTTCTACTGCAGCCCACCTGTCCTCAGGCAAATGAGAATCTCATGGAACTTCTGATCATGATAGATGCTTGTCGGAGAGCATCAGCCAAGAACATCACTGCTGTGATCCCATACTTTGGATATGCCAGAGCTGATCGAAAGGCAAGTTTTATGGCTGGGTTTACCTAAAGAGTAATATTTACAACTATTACTGGGAAATGCTTGCAAAAGCTTGGTCATGGAAATTAAATATTTGCCGGGCATCTATTTAAGTGTTTGCACCAGTCATGCATCAACCAAATTAGATGAACAAGCATTTCAATAACCTTTTCTTCCAGAATAAAAGATTGATGCTAGATAAGTTGTCTGGCATATAGAATGGAAAATCATTATGTCAAGGATCAGTCTAGCTTTTAACATCTGTTTCATGTTTGTGCTCTATTTCAATACAGTTTGATTTGGCTGTAGGCAGCTTTTGGTATGATTGGTGCCTTTAATTGTTTTATCATGACTGTTTAAGATATTAAACTATGATCTCCTGTTGTGTATATTTACTGTTTTCTTTCTTTCTTTTCTTTTTATTTGCAGACTCAGGGTCGTGAATCCATTGCAGCCAAACTTGTTGCAAACCTTATCACAGAAGCAGGTGCAAACCGCATTCTTGCCTGTGATCTTCATTCTGGGCAGTCTATGGGTTACTTTGATATTCCCGTGGACCATGTGTATGGCCAGGTAATTACTCTGCAGGTTTTAGTTGTTGATCATTACTCATCCAGATTTTTACTGATTTCTTATATGTTGCTTTTGTGATTCTAGCCTGTGATTCTTGATTATCTTGCAAGCAAGACAATTTGTTTTAGTGATTTGGTAGTGGTTTCACCTGATGTTGGTGGAGTTGCAAGAGCACGGGCTTTTGCCAAAAAACTGTCAGATGCTCCTTTAGCTATAGTGGATAAAAGGCGTCAAGGACACAATGTTGCTGAGGTAATCTCCTAACCACATCACTGCTGAGCTGACAGTATTTTCTTTCTTTATAACTTGATTACTGCACTACACTATCAGGTAAGCTGTTTGCTTTTTTACACATCCAAATGATGTTTTTAACTTTGTTATCTCACTTGAAAGATTATGTATGAATTCTGTTACTTTGCTTACTAGCTACCACATATTTTCACTGCATGTACATGTTTCTCTGGTAAGTGCTAATTTCATATAAGCAGATATTCAGTTTGCTGTATTGTAGATGTTTTTTTTTGGTTTATTATCTACTTCAGAATCTCAAGACTATGCCTAATCTGATACTGCAGGTTATGAACCTTATTGGTGATGTAAAAGGAAAGGTTGCAGTTATGGTGGATGACATGATTGACACTGCTGGTGAGTCATCTTGATTTCAAATTCTAATCCAAGACAAGGGAAAATTGAAATTTTACTTGGCATATGATTTGTTGACTTTTCAAAAAGAGTTTTTGTTAGATGATTATATCCAATTCCTTTTATAATTTATTAATATAGGACCAAAAAATCGGTTGTGCAATGTAGGTACAATTGCAAAAGGAGCAGCTCTTTTACATGAAGAGGGGGCCAGGGAAGTTTATGCATGCTGTACTCATGCTGTTTTTAGGTACTTAGTTCATTTACAATATCTGATTAACTTTTTTGATGTGTGTATAAATAATTTCTACTTTTCCCATGTATAATTGAATTGATTTCTTGGATTAGCTGGAGATTCTTGAACGTATCATCAAAATAAATTTTAATCATTTATCAAGTACAAACATGTTTTCAAGATCCACTAGATAGGAGGTACTGGTAGTTCAATGTCCAAAGTGAAATGTTAAAGACAGCAGTGGTTTTTGTCCTTCCTTTTCTGTGTTCCTAATAGCTTTTTTTTTTTTCAAGCTGTCAGCTTGCAATATAACTTTTTGATTTTTCAGTTCAAAGTTCTGAATTTTTATGGACTTGGCATCCTGTATGTAAAAAAAAAATCACAGAAAGATTTTACAACGTGGTTTCCTGTATGGATCATAGTTGCGGTTCTCTTGTATGATTTTGCCAGAGTGTTGGATATCCACTGAATAAGTATTTTCTGCCTAAGCATAAAAATTCATGATAATATAGAAGCGAGATAAGTAATTGTTAGTACAAGAGCTTTAGACTTCCTATTGGAAACTTGTAACTTCAACTCTCAATCTACATTAACTATTTTTTCATTCTTGTCATTGTTTACATTTTTACCCTTTTTTTTGGGAAGCCCTCCTGCAATTGAGAGGCTGTCCAGTGGCCTGTTTCAAGAGGTTATTATTACAAACACAATTCCAGTGGTGGAGAAGAACTACTTTCCCCAGTTGACTGTGCTTTCCGTTGCAAGTCTGTTGGGCGAGACAATTTGGCGTGTTCACGATGACTGTTCCGTGAGTAGCATTTTTCAATAACGTAGGAATATCCAATGGCTGTAGATCCTTTTAGTTCACACATGGATTCCCTAGCCAGATGGCGAAGGCAGAGATTGTAGGTTTAAGTATTTCATAGTAGAAGAAAATCAATACCTGGGGCTTCTTCATCTTCTCCCCCGCCCAGTAACATGTTTCTTTTGTTTGACTCCTAGTAGGCTGGATCCGTTGAATATTGATATCTGCTATTGTCTGCTTCTATATTCTACGCCAGGGACTTGTCCTTGACTTGGCTTCGAGTATTTATAATATTTGCAGGCAAAATTTCAATTGTCTTACAAATGAACCTCTACAGAAGTCTCATTTAACAATACAAAGATTTTACCCAATTCCTGTTTTTAGCCTTCTATCATTGATTTGGATATTACTTGCGCTCTTTGTATGAATGTGTGAAAGTAGAAATTGTTGGCTTGCATCTGGTCTTTAAGAGCCTTGTTCATGTCAGCTGTGATTTTATAGAAAGAATGGATAGTTCCGGGGGCTTCTACAAGGAAATTTAGATAAGCAACCAAGCCTGTTCTTTGCTTCTAGCTTGATGGATGTTCTTTACATGCAAAATTGAGGACCTGGAACAAAATGATGAACACTGTTCATGGATGTTCTTTGTATGCAGCATTTAATATATTTCAATCCTTATTGTATGATAGGTTATACATATGTAATTGAGTTTTTATTATTTGATGAGATATGCATATATAAAATTGAATTTGATCCTGATATTTTTCTTTTGTAAAAATTACATTAAAAGAACCTTCTTGGTGTTGGTGTTGAAAAACATTGTAGTTTTGTATTAAAAAATATTGTTTGCTTATACAGTGTAATGACGGTTTTGTTTCTTCACAAAAAAAAAATTAACACTATTTACAATGAGCATTAAGGTCTTTTCATATTATCGGTTGGGACAAATAAGGGTTTTTATTTTCATTTTCATTTTAATTGTACAATGAAATAGTTAAAATATTCTTGAAAGCCCAAAAAAAAAAAGGCATTGAGGGGTGTTTTTATATTTTTCACAATGCTTTTTTCCGTTATTATAATACTAGCTAAGGGAAAATTGTATACTTGATCCATCGAACTTTCCATTTAATTTTATAAGAAAATAAAGATTAAATACGAGTATCTACCATTTGATGCATTTCCACAAGTGACGCTTCGAGGTTAGGAGTATTGAGTAGAGCCCAGAGATTAATGAACGATAAGATACATTATAGGATAACGTAGGAGCAAAACAATGAGAATCAAATAAAGAAATTAAATAAGGAGCAAAACAAGGATACATTATACTGAATAAAAAAGCATGCAAGTCTCAAATTTATTGAGTAAAGAAAAAAACCAAATATATATTTGAAGAAATAATCAACAAAAATAACAAATCACTTGTATTTATTCGGTGAACAAGTTAGTGATGGACCTTAAACATCATTAAAAACTGGGTATAAAGAAGCCAAACTAACATGCTCTAATGAACTTAAACCAGATTAATTGGAGTTGCTTAAGGAAAAAGTTGTATAATTAAAAGAATAATTAGTTGATGATAAAACTAAAAGAGTAAAGAAAATGTCACGTTAGGGTCTGAGGCCCTATTTGTTTTTTGTTTTTTAAAAGTATTTTGTAAAAAAAATTTAATTTTTATTCTATATTTTTCTTTGTTTTAAATTAACATTGTTTTGTGTGTTTTTAGATAATTTTGATGTGCTGATATTAAAAATAATTTTTTAAAATAAAAAAAATATTATTTTAATATATTTCTGAGTGAAAAATATTTTAAAAAATAACCACAACCACTCTCAAACACAAATTTAGTTATCAAATGCTAGAGTTTAAGGATAATACTTATAATATAGAACACTTAAGGACTAAAGGCAAAATATAACTCTAGAGTTGGTATAGAGGATGATCTTGGAAATTCATACCTCACAGGATAAAAATTACTATGAAATTGAAAAGAAAACATTATTATTTAAAGTAAATTATCATATAGAAAAACATTGATTTTTTTTAATATTAAAAATATGTAGTAAATTAAAAGATATTTTTAAGGAATGTTAAGATATATGAATTGAAGTACAGCCACAATATAAAATATTAAGTTTTAAATTATTTAAAGCCATTATAGGGTTCCATATAAGCGACTTCAAGAATGTGGCTGCTAAAAACTATTAAAAAAAACCTTTAAAATGTGTTTTCAAAGTATTTTTTTAGTTTTATAAATAAAAAATATAAAAAAAATTACAAATTTCATTTTTCCATTCCCATTTTTTTTTAAATTCTCTGTTTGATCATCCCTATTCTATCATCGATATAAACAAATAGATTTGTTTTTTCTTTTTTCTTGCTTTTTACCGGTTTTATTGGGTGAGTATACATACAATTTAGTCACGTGTTTTCACGTGACGTGATAAATTAGGGTTTAGCCTTGTTTTCTTTTCTGCTTCTTCCGCCGTTTGGTGTATCTATAAATATCCTCACTATCCCACCTCCAAATCCCACTGCTCCCCGTCGCCTACTTCTCTCTGTGCTAACTCCCTCATTAACTCACGTCAATTAGATTTCTTAGTTTCTTTGCAGATTTTTTCCCCGGAAGATCTGCGTTTCTCTACTCTTTACGTTATGTTTTAATTTTGTAACTTATGCTGTGATGAAATTCTGTGTTCCAGAGACGGTCTCAGATGAGGTCGTCTTTGACGGTTACACAACCCTCTAAGAAGTTCTGAGCTTACCCTTTTGTGTGTGTATATGTGTGTGTGTGTGTTTGGTTTCTTGATGATAGAAAGCGAGGTGACGATAGAAATTCATGTCTGTCAATCCACTGACTAAGTAACTGTGTGATGTTACTGTGAATCCCGACAGGTTCTGATCGCTTTCTATGTTGGAAGTCTTGTTTAGTCTTTGTTTGCTTGTATGAAAGGGTTTTATGTCTTGGGGCGTATGATGAATCTCATGTTTTAATGGGTAATTTGCGTCTGAATTTTTCTTGATGCTCTATCACCTTGGAGACCTGACGCCCTTTTCTTAAATTTCGTTTATTTTTTTTTCTTGATCTTTTTGAACGCTATCAATCATCTTAATTTTTACGATGATCTGTTGAATCGGGCAGATGATGAATCTTGTGTTTTAATGGGTAATTTGCATCTGAATTTCGTTGATGCTTCAACACCTTGAAAACTGATGCCCTTCTTCACGACATCTCATTGCTTCTGAGAGTGTTGCTATCCAAAACAAAGATGAAGTTGTTTCATAGATCTAGAATGGGCTTTACAATAAAAGTCCGTTCAAAGCAACAAGCTTGCCGTGTTAATCTCATGTCCTTGATGGTGTTCAAACTTCAAAGCAATAAACTTGACAAAACAATCTCATGGCCATTATAGAGCTGGGAAGATGGATGATTCAAATTTGGGCACAACATAATTTTTTTTTTAAAAATATAGTAATTACTAGTGTGGCATGACACTTCAACACAATTATTTGGTCATAAACATGATGCTGGATCGTGGTCTCTATAGCTCATCGTGATTTTCAAACTGCATGAAAGTTGGACTATTATCTGGTTACTGTAATAGAAAAGACAAAAGATAATCGATAATCGACATGAGTTGTTTTTCAAGTAATTTTATAAATCTAATATTGTAAAGAAAAATGGAAGTGGATTGAAAATGAGGTCTCAGGTTAAGGATCTTCCTTGTTGAGCAAGATGTTTGCTGTTGTTATTTTGCTGCAAGAACTCTCTGTTCTTTTTAGAACAGAGAATTGAATGAAAAGCTGGGAAGTGTTCTTTTTAGAACAGAGAATTGAATGAAAAGCTGGGAAGTGGTGTGTTTGGTATTGTGGTAGCTTTTGTGGTTGCGGTTTGTAAAAAGCAGTTTCATAAAAAGTACTTTTTGTGAGGTTGATTTTAAAAAAAGTTAGTGTTTGGTAAAAACTGTGGTTGAAGTTGTGGTTTTAAAAAAAGCAGTTTTAGGTGTTTGGTTACAAAACTGTGGTTCAACAATTGTGGTTGAAAAAAAGCAATTTTGTGTTTGGTTAAAACTGTGGTTCAAAAAAAAAATTTCTTGTATTTTGTTAATATGGTTTGTGTTTTATATTTGATTGGAATTAATTAAAATGACATATATAGACACATATATATAATTCCAAAACATAGGTGTTTTGTAATTATGATTACATAATAAAATGAAAAATCGTTATACATTAATGTACTCTTTTATTGTTCCATCAAACTATTGGCAATTCCATCGCGTACAAAATCCATACGTGAAGGCCTCTGTGACCCTTGAACGGCCGAAGCCTGCACAGTATCAGGCAAAAAGTCATCTGGAATCAAATTCGGGTTGCGATCATACTCAGAAAAAACTGCATCATCTTGCGATCTCCTTCTAATATAATTATGTAGTGCCATTGATGCAACTACAATCTCAACTTGTGTTTTGTATGGATAAGCAGGCATGTTTTTGCAAAATTTTCCACCTCTGTTTCCATACCCCAAAAGAACGTTCGATCACGTTACGTAGTGACGAGTGTGCACGATTAAACACTTCTTTCCGACCACTTGGTTGTCCACGACGTCTAAATTCTTGGAAGTGATACCTCTCGCCTTTGTAGGGACCCAAATATCCATACTCGTTTGGATATCCAGCATCAACCAAATAGTATTTTCCTGAAAAAAATAACATTGTAATTTTAAACAAAACTAAAAAAAATAATTATATTCCTTCAATTACCCAATCTTCAATTTAGTCAAAATCACAACCTTCTGGAGGTTTTGGAAAGTTGATAGTGCTATTGTCAATAGCCTCCAGAAAAATACGAGTATCGTGTGCACTGCCTTCCCATCCTGCCACACGAACATGAATTGCATGTCGAAACTACAAGCGGCCATTACATTTTGTGTTGGTACACCTTTTCTTCCAATAAATGGAATTTGATTTTCAGCTGGTACGCATGCACGAACATGTGTTCCATCAATTGCACCGACACAATTCTACATGCCACAAAAAACATTTATTGTACGCATATAAACATTTATAATATATTTCATACTCATCCGAACAACTTAATTAAACTACTTAATTATATATATAAAAAAAATTAATCTTACCTTGAAATGTGGCATAAATCTTGGATTCATAGCAATTTCTCTTGGTGTGCTCGTAAATTGTGGATCTACTGGTTTTTATGATTTCTACAGCAAACAAACGTAATGATTTAAGCACTTCTTTAAAACATCTACTAACAGTTTCACCTGAATGCTGGAATCTTTCCTGCACTTGTCTATTTGACGCCCCAACTGCTATTGTAAATAGAAACATTGCCACCTTTTCAATAACGCTCATTCTTCTTGACGGTTTTAAACCATGGTGCGTTTCCAAGTCGGTGCACAAACTCAACAAAGTCGTTGCATCCATCCTGAACATGTTAACACTTCGTTTCCAATGACCTCTTAAAACTTCCATCAACCAACGCATCCCTGTGTTATAGGAAACCATACATGGTTCTTTATACATATAATTAATATAATACGCATTTATAGCTCCAGCTGTGCATAAATTTAATTTTTTCCTATCACAATGCCTCCTTATAATAAATGCATCGTCATCATCACTATCACCGTCAACGTCGGCATCATCGTCGTCATCGGCATCATCGTCGTCGTCGTCATTACTGTCGTCGGAGTCGTTTCCATTACTATCATCTCCGGCACCATCAACTGAAGCACCACTAACTCCACAACTAGGATAATTAATTTGATCTACAATCCGGTTCATTACATCATCATAATTACCATCGAAATCTTCATTAAATATGTTATTAAATCGTGGATCATCCATAACTTCAATTACATGGAAACAAAAACAAAATTATATGTTGTTAATAAAAATATTTAAATAATTAAATAACATTCAATAAAAATACTATCATAGAGTTGGTGCAATATAAGTTTTTTTCCATACCTGTAAAGCCAGCAAAACAAAAGTATTCAACTTGCTTGTATTTGGTGCAATTGAAAGGTTTTTAGAAGCTTGTTATAGAAAGCTATGTCATTGTAAAATATGATGTACACATTCCTCTTTATATAAAAAATTTCAATCCTCTTTACGTATATTTTACAATTTTTCAGCTTTCAAAATCAGTACATTCACATGTATGCATGTGCTGTAAAAGTAGCATATAAATCATCTTTTACAGCTCATTAATCATCTTTTACAGCACATGCATGTACGATCCATCCTGACAAGCAACACAGAAAAAAAACAAAGCTAAAACTCACTGAACCAGTAGGAAGACAAGCAACACAGAAAAGGAAGAAAAAGCAACAACATTAGTCCCATCACAGCTCACGGCAACCATGAAAAAAACACAAACAATTACTGCAAAAGATGTTGTTTCAGACCTCACAAGCTAACAGTAGCTGCCCATTCCTAACAATTACAAGTCACTGAACCAGTAGGAAGACAAGCAACACATAAAAGGAAGAAAAAGCAACAACATTAGTCCCATCACAGCTCACGGCAACCATGAAAAAAACACAAACAATTACTGCAAAAGATGTTGTTTCAGACCTCACAAGCTAACAGTAGCTGCCCATTCCTAACAATTACAAGTCACTGAACCAGTAGGAAGACAAGCAACACATAAAAGGAAGAAAAAGCAACAACATTAGTCCCATCACAGCTCACGGCAACCATGAAAAAAACACAAACAATTACTGCAAAAGATGTTGTTTCAGACCTCACATGCTAACAGTAGCTGCCCATTCCTAACAATTACAAGTCACTGAACCAGTAGGAAGACAAGCAACACATAAAAGGAAGAAAAAGCAACAACATTAGTCCCATCACAGCTCACGGCAACCATGAAAAAAACACAAACAATTACTGCAAAAGATGTTGTTTCAGACCTCACATGCTAACAGTAGCTGCCCATTCCTAACAATTGCAAGTCAGTGAACCAGTAGGAAGACCAGCAACACAGAAAAGGAAGAAAAAGCAACAACATTATTCCCATCACAGCTCACGGCAACAATGAAAAAAACACAAACAGTAATTGCAAAAGATGTTTCAGACCTCACAAGCTAACACTAGACAGCCAAGGCAAAAACAGTATGCAACACGTCAATCTCTGTTTCAGACCTCACAAGCTAACACTAGACAGCCAAGGCAAAAATACAACATTACAAATATAAAGTTAACAAATCAGTTAAGGTAAATTACCAACCAATTCCATTAAAATGTCAACCATTGAACATTGTAATTTGTTGATAAAATACAACATTACAACCAATAATTTCTCATACAAGTCTGTTAAATCCCGTAAATCAGTTTAATAAATATAACAGTACATAAATTACCGGAAATACATTGCCTCGAACAAACTTCGGCAAATGGAAACTACTCTTTTAAAAACCGGCATCCCATTACTCTGCAACAATAAAACAAAACATGTATAAATATTGTAAGCACTTGAACATACTTAATTGATTAACAGTTAAGATACTTTAATAATACCTTGTCAGCTAAGCACGTTTACTTCGTTCATACATTCGCTGCAACCATCGAAACTTCTGTTGCATATCGCCCATACTGGACCACATTTCTCTTTTCCTTCTTAGACTGAGATACTCCGTAGCGAAGTCATGAAAATCATCGTCAACTGAAACTCCAGGAATGGAGTGCAGCTCAGCCATGACCTCGGGAATACTACAGCCTTCGCGATCCATGTTAACAGACGTCGAATCACTCTTAGTCGACATACTCTCAAGTAGATGATTGCACCTTGTCAGCAACTTAACACCAATTCCAGATGTTTTCTTCTTTTCTACCTCGCACATCATAATAATCTCGTTCTTTTCTTTTGTCGCCGCTTTTTGTATTGGTGCTGCTAGACATATGTATCCTCCAACCATTCGAGCCATATCAGTCTGAAAATCTGGAATCACATCTTCCTCCGAATCACCGCTGCCCTCTTCCAAACCATCATCAGCAATGTCGGCATTGCTTGTACCAGGATCAACACCACTGCCAGCAGGTACACCTGATGAAGGAGCCCATGCAAACGCTCCAGTTGCAACAATGTTGGAATACATTCGGTCAAATTTTATTCTTTAAAGACGGCTCAATACCGACATGTCTGAATTTTTTGGCTCCTCTAATTTCCTGCATATAAATTAAATAAAGTAATGAAGGATCAAGACTAGTAAAATTTTAGGGCTGGAATTTGAAAATAATAAAATAAATTGTGCCGATGACAAGGAATGTACCTGGATTTTTTGTTTCCACCACTCATCACTAGCTGCAATTGTGCCTAATTCACTATTCCAGCCAACACCGGTTTCAGAAACCAGCTTATTCCATATCCTCCAATCCTTTTTGCATCCATCCCATTTGTTTTTCAATTGTGTTTTAGTGAATGCATGCCCAGTTTGTTCTTTGAATGATGTTTATAAGAAATTTCCACCCCGGTTTATCGAAATGAGTATTAGGTCTCATTCCCATATCAATTGCCTTAATGCATATATCACAAAATATATGCAACATTTCCTTTGTCCAAGCAGCCTTATCAGAAGATTCAAGACCTTCCATGATATCTTTTAAAACATTTAACAAAAGTTTGAAATGAATAAAAATGATATCAATTAAATTGCTGCACATAAATAAACCGTGGACTAATATAATAATAAAGCACTCAATGTTTAGCGTTTACAAAAGCTGTGTGTTTTGGCAAAAAACATTAACCGTGCATGTATGTCAATGAGAATGAGAATGTTAATTTGTAATGATATGTAATTGCAACCCATAAATTTTCAACTGTTCAGAAACTCAGTTTCAGCCATAATATTTGAATGATCATGCAAAACTTCATTGCCAGCATGCTGTTATTTTTTCAAAAATAGAGGGAAAAAACAAACAGAACAGAATTTATTTATACATTCAAAGAAACCCAGCTTTCTTTCGCAGCATGCAAACACACAAAACTAAACAAAAAATTTTTGATTTTGACTGCACAATTATAAATAAAAGTAGTCCTACACGACATGGTAACAGGAACTCATTACGATAATTGTCAATTGACGAACACACGGTAATTGTTCATGCAGGTACACAGACATGCAATTTTTCATCTAAAACAAAAGAAAATGAAGATGGAGATAAGGCAGGAACTTACCTCAGTCTAGCTCGTTTGGTGATCGAAAATTTCTGTTCAAAATAGCTTTAAAAAGATACTGTAAATATAAAGTTCAGCATAACATGGGAATTTTTGCGAAAAAGAGAGGAGCAAAACAACTAATCTGCTGGCTAACGTAAAGGAATCAAGCAAACACACATAATATTAATTTTTTTTCCCGGTTAAGCAGACCACTGATGGGATTACAACAATTTATATATAAAAAAAAAAGCTTGTAAAGAACTCTACAGTTTTTGTGTCATATTAATCAGCACAGATGAATCAGCAAGGGATAACTGTTAATTTTTATGTTTCTCATCATGCACAAAACAGAGTCCAGAGCAAGTTTTTAGCTTTCAAACAAGAAGATAGAAAACAAAATCTTGAAAAACAAAAAAAAAACTAAAACCATTCAAGCCTCAGACCGTCCAAGTTCATGAATTAACAACAGTTTAGGCACATTGATAGCCCTGCTTTCAGTGAAAATCAGGGTCTGCATCATTGGCTGGCAGCACAGTAATTAAAAAAAACAATGAAAGCACTTGAAGACATAAAAGCAGAAAGATAGAGAGCATCAGATCGGTTTTTTTTCAAGCATATAAATCATAAGAACCCAAGAGTCTGAGCATACAACAATTAAAAAGATTCGTCATTTGCCTCTCCATATTGAAAAAAAAACCAATGAACGCTGAGACTTGAAGACATAAAAGCCGAAAGATAGAGAGCATCAGATCTTCCTATTCAAGCATATAAATCATAAGAACCCAAGAGTCTGAGCATTCAACAATTCAAAAGATTCGTCATTTGCCTCTCCAGATTGAAAAATCAATGCAATAATTAGAACACAGAAGATAGAGGGGGTTTTTGGAGAAGGTTCACGGCGGTTTAAGGGCTGGGTTTTTCAGCAAGCCATTTAGAACACAGAAGATAGAGGGGGTTTTTGGAGAAGGTTCACGGCGGTTTAAGGGCTGGGTTTTTCAGCAAGCCATTAGTGTCCCTTTTATAAAGATTTACAAATCATAAATTTGTAATCGAGCATGCAGCAGCAATGAAATTTTTCATCTAAAAAACCGAAAAAGAAGATGGAGATGAGGGAGGAACTTACCTCAGTCTCTGCGTTTCTGCGAACCCCAACGGTGTTGCAGCGGTGTTGCAGCTGTGTTCTGCAAAATGAAAAACCCATTACAGAAATTAGATTTTGAGAAACATAAAAGAAATTGACAAAGGGAACGGACAATACCTGGTATCTCGCTCGTGGACCTTTCTCGGGACCAATCTCTTGTTTTTTTTCTGCAATTGTAACAATGGAGGGACGGATCGGTGACGGGTTGTGTTTGAATGGACAGAGGGGAAGAAAAGCTTGTCTGGCGTTGGTGGTTAGGGCAAGTTTGGTGGTGAGAGAGAGAACCGCATGAAGGAAACTGGTAGATCTACACACCAGTGATATTTTTGGGTTTTTTTTTTTACCGTTGGGAAGAGTTTATTGCAAATTGATGAGGGTCTGCGAGAGAACATTTGGGAAGCAATTGGAAATCTTCGGTGATGAGAGAGAACAGAAACGCATGAAAAGCAAAAGATAATTGCTTTTCATTTTTTGTATTTGAAACGCAATTTCTAATGGGACCCACGCCAAATAAACCTGTGGTTTGTAGTTAACCAAACAGGTGTAATGCTGCTTTTTTATAAACCTCAGCCGCAGAAGCATTCCCAAACACCATCTAAAGGCCGCAAGCGCCGCCATGTCTACACTGGAAGGCATTGTTTCAAAATAAAGTTCTTGTTCAATACTGTTTCACTCCCCCAATTTCATGTCATTCAATAAGCTTTTGCCATCAAGTTTGCTTGTAATAACAAGCGTACGGTTTTCCTCAGCTGTCATGCTCTTGTATTTCGCCCCCTTCTCCTTGACAAGATCTGGCAAAGGTCCTACCATGGCATCCAAAATTGGACTGTGGAATGCTGCAATCGAAAGCCTCTCTTTTTCTGGGTTCACAACAGCTCTGTGCTCGATGCTCTTATATTCCCCATTGCTCATTATCTGCTATAAAATGACCAGTTAGAAAGCAAAACATTCATCTATATAACATGGAAACATCATCAATATATGCTATCTTACCTCAATGACGTCACCAACATTGACTATGAAGGCACCTGGAATGGGTTTAACTGGCACCCATTTACCATTCTTCTTGATCTGCAATCCCTGCACTTCATTAACTTGAAGTAAAAGGGTCAATCCAGTTGCATCAGAGTGTGGCGTGAGACCCATCACCTTGTTTGCCTGCATACAAGGTGGATAATAATTCATTCTTATCCCTTGAGCATCTTTATACAGGTTTGCAAGCTCCTCTGGATCAACTCCCAAATTCACGGCCATACATCTCAGCAGAGACAGAGCAACTCCTTGAAGTTCTGATGAGTACTTGTCCAAAGTTGTTCTTATATATTCATGCCACCAGATCATAAATCCATTATTCACTCCATATCCAATTTATCAGGTATTCAATATGCTTTTTTTCTGCTTTATTTAAGCTAAATATGTATGTGGATCCAAGATGTACCTGAAAGAAGTGGGATTGGCTGGCCAGAATCTCATGTTTCTCTGGGAGATGGGATTTGGAAGAAGGAAAAGCATGTCACCCCACTCAAGCTTTTGCTCCTCGGAAATAACAAAAGCTTGACCATAACCTTCAATGTTGTTTGCTGTCTGAGCACATGCCATCTTCTCCTCCAGTGGCAGCTTAAAGAACTCTTGCAGGTCTCTCTTCATATTCTCTATGGCTTCTCCAAGAACCCCATGATTGATCAGCTGCTTCAACCATCACAGTAACTTTCATCAAACTGGGTCAACCTTCATAAGCATCATCAAAACGAAATGAACCTGTAGTGAATAAGATTAAACAGAATCGGAAGGCTTTGTACCAGGAAGAAGCCCCATTCCTTGCATGCCAAATGAAGTTTATCCAATTCATCTTGCTGACCTGGTTGATCAGCTACAAGCTTGCTCATATCAATCACCGGAATACGGAGAGACTCATCAATGGAAACTTCATCGAATTGGACTTCAGGTCTGATATACCTGGATGGTACATCCTTCAAGTTCTTGGAAGCAAGTGCTTGCACATTCTCAACAGGAAGAGAACCGCCCAATTCCTTTCTTCTATCCACCTCAGGCTCCATTTCTCTACGCTAGAATTATTTCTTTCCAAAATCCTTCTATATAGTCTGTATATACACAGATGATAATTAAATATAACATTGAAAAAATCAACTGCTTACTTGGGAATTATGCAAACGGCGTGATATGCCAATCATATAGGTTAAAAGATTCAATTATTTATGCTCTTGATCAAACCAATTATGAGCACCAACCTTTTTTCTTTATCAATTCTATTTAATTAAATATAACATTGCATTATTTATTATAAAATACCTATAATTTTACGCACCATAAAATATCTATAACACCACTCTTAACGTTTCAAGAGGCAAGTTGTATGATAAAAAAATATAAATATATTTGGTTACCAAGTAAAGCAGGGAAGGTAGACAAGTTCAAATCATTTGAGAGTTATGCAAAACATATAATGACTTAAAAATTTCTATCTAATTAAAGTACTTGAAACAAACATGTTCATGTACTTCAATAATTATATATGTGTAAAATGGAGTATTTTTTTTTTTTTTTAAAAACCATCTCTCCATTATTTAGTTTCTATCAAAACATAATTACACCTTATTACATAATAAATAACAAAATTACAACATTTCATTGAACATACAAAATCATTCTCAATGCAGGGAAAATCATCCATCTTTACAATCAACATTGTAACCTGATTGTTTTTCTCAAGCTTAAATATATATGAAAACTAAAACAAGATATTGATTTGTTCCACAAAAATGCTCTCTAGAACAGAGTACAAAATTAAAACGAAGGTGATACCAATTGACAATTTTGAGAAAAAATAGTTTCAATTTCCATCACATATCCTTTAAAAAGATTGCTCTAATACCAATTGATAATTTTTAGGTAAAAAAAAAGACAAAAAAAATTTAATTGCATTATTTTATTAACATCTTTACAATTAAATAGCAGAAAAAGAAAATTGAAATGCTAACTAATAGCCACAAATCATGTTATGATATGCTAATAGATTAAAAACTCCTAAAGTTATGACAACTCTATTTGCTAGAAACATAAAATCTAAAGCTAATAAAGAAAAGTTACGTGGACTTTGTGGTAATCATGAAGCAATCTTCAACATAATTTGTTCACAATAATCACACAGGTTTGAGTTTTTTTAGGGCAACAAAAAACTTAAATAGTCGTTTAAAATATCCCGAACACTCATATTAATTAAAAAATAAATTTTGAAAAAAAGAGAGAAATACCAATGAACGTGACTCCAAAATTGCGATAACAACTTTTGTCATGTATTAATCACAGATATTTTAGTTGTCCACAGACCGTGACTCCAAAATTTCTATGCAAGATGAAGAGAACGCCTAGTTATTAAAGTTATTATACAATACCAATGAACCATACAGAGAACATATATTTTGAAGGTTTAATTCCAAAGAAGCGAGAGACACACTGCTACGTCTGTTACAACTAAAATTCATAACAAATGACTCCCTATTCCTGCCTTCATCTCCAAAAAATTCAAAAAAAGCTCGAGGCCTATGTCCAAGGAAATGGAAGAGTATTTCTATCTTCAGCTTGTTAGAGTGATCAGCGATTCCCTGTTTCCAAGAATATGACAACAAAATCAGCACACCCTCAAAGGAAAACAAAAAACCAGCAAGATCCATGGTTAGGCCTGCATTTAAATCAGTACCAATTGTGACCCCAAATTCATATTTTGTGTATAAGGTAGCTAACTTTATTTGAGCCTGGATTGTTGCATTCATCACCTGGTCGTTAATAAGTATTCGTGTAGTCCAATCTAACCTGCAAATCAGTCTAGATTTTTACCTTCTATCTGCTAAAGTTCTAATTCCCACATCAGTCGAGGAAAATCTCAGGATGCACTGCCGCACTATTGACATTGAGAGCTTTCTTCAGCTTCCGATGATCCAAGACTTCAACTTCAACTAAGAACATTGAACTGACTGGTCGATGATCTGAGAGCCTTAATTCTGACCGCTTGTAAGAAAGTTGTTTTATACCTTTTCCTAACCAAAGTATTCGATCACACCTGCATATATATGATGCCAAGTACATAATTAGGTGACCACGACCATTCACATGTTCGATTCTATGATTTACTTCTCTAACATCCAAACTTCGAGAACAAGAGCTGACTTCTACCAGAAATCTTGGATTTCTTCCTACCAATCTCTTTTTCCTAACTGCGGTTAAAGAAAAGAAAAGAAAAAGAGGCAAACTGTTATTTCCATATAACCTGTACATACCATGCCGGAGATCTCTTCTTCTCTCCTTCTTTGGGGTTCTCCCCAACATATGTATCAGAGTTTATTTCATATTTGTAAGTTGGCGGAAAGTTTATCGCTCCCTCTTTCCATCCTTCAAATACACGCCCACTGGAGAGCTCTCTGCTTAGCTGCCACACAAGATGAATCTGTTAACAGCTCCTCCAGAAAACAAGCAAGACGATGCTTAGAAGAAAATGGAGAGCATTATTTGCAGAAAGGGCAAGTCATTACACAACTCACGTATGAGAAAGCTATTACTTCTGAAGGACAAATCAATGTGTGAAGAAGTTATTTCTAACATGTTTGATCACAGTTGGTAAAAATCTATCCAGAATACTTAATTACCAACTAAAATACTACACAGGTCTCCTTCAAAGATAGGCTCTTTTATTGTACTTCTATTAGAACATTCATGGTTAAAGATCCAGGAGTTCCTGAAGCAATAGTTTCCTCCTATGATTTGGCGATTTTTTTCGTTGTTATAGCAAGGATGAAAGCTATATGTTCTGTGTGATCCACATTATATCTAGATAATCTGTCCTGAGCTCCTAGCTAGTAGAACATGCTTATCAGGAGAAAATTTGATCGTTTATGAGTCTCACCTGATCACTATTGATAAGTTCATCCCATTGCTTCATAGCAACAAGTTTCCTTACTTCTGTGTCCAACATATTGAGACGATAATTCAAATCTCCAAACCAGAATATCTGACTGTGTGCAGAAGCATCCGATTTTAAATTTCAATGACAATCACACGAGGAAAAGGAATATTTAAAGTTTCTAATAACACATCCAGCCACGATCATAAATCAGAACATCTTTGTCATCATATCATGATTTTTGGAAAGTTTAAGCTGAAACAACTAATGTGCATTTTTATTCTGGCAAGTAAATGTCGTTGTACATACAAAAGGATAGGAAAAAGAGCAAGAATAGCACGTTGCTTATACCTGTATTAGATGAGAAATGTGCAAGAAACAGCATTCTTGTTTAGTTCAGTTATTAATCTCCTCGAACTAGGTTTTCTCAATGACATCGCTCTTAATTTGAAAAAACAAAAAACATAAACATTGATTTCCTAGGTTACTCCAACCACTTTAATTCCCTAGACAAATCATGAAAAACTATTAAGCAGGAGGATGGAGCTCAAGACTCAAGTCATCTTATTTTAATAAACTAGGAAAGACAATCCCCGAGAAGATAAGACGCCGCCTGCTGTGAATATCCACTCACAGCATCCAGACATGCATGACACAAATTCATTCATGGGATGAATAAGCAAACAGATGCTTGGTGCTGTAGCAATTCAGTATTCTATGCTGCAGTATCATTTGGAAACACTATAAAGAAGCAAAGTCATGAAAAATAGTGAATATTGAAGTTCAATTTCAAAAGGTTTCATACTCGTGGGATGGAATTGTCTGTGCTTGACTGGTGTCCAAGATAGATGAGAAACGGGTGCGTCGAATAATTTCAGAGACATCAGCATTACGCCTCTGTTCAGCCCCATCTTTCTGACCGGAGGTCAGATGGGAACAAACAAAGCAAAGCCTTGACTGGAAAAAAGACATGCTAACAGAAACAGATCCCTGCATCAGCAGTAGCCTCTAATAAGATGCTGGTAAAGCAAAGGCAATCATGTTCAACATGTTATCTTCTCTACGTTCTATGCAATATTCTTCAGCTTGAAGCCATCACACCGGCATTATATCACAATATGGAGGACCTAATCTCGTCCCATTTAAAATACAAAATGTAACAATGTATAAAACATTTATTCACTATTTTAGCAAAATTAAGACAGAAGCCTCCATAGCATGACAGGATCATGAGATGTCTTTCACTGCCACAACTACTGCATTTACAGCTATCTTGTTATAAAAATTACAACACTGCTTTATTATTTCTCTTTCCATTTTGTGGTCCATGTGTGTATTATATCTACTTAGGTTTCACAAAAATATCTGCACCAAAAAGTCTAAATACTTTATATAAATGCATGTAGAAATGCAATTTCTTTGTCAACTATCATGCTGAAAAAAAAAAAAATGGAAGAGCAGGAAGTACCTTGTTTCCCATATAGCCCATAAGACCTACTCCAACAGGAGAGACCTCCAAGTTGTTTATATGCCTCCTTAATCTCTTACGCACCCAAATTGATACATATATTCCTACCATTTGCTTGCTTACAATTCGCACATACTTTGGGCGTGGATCATCATTATCTTTGATGATTTCACTGTAATATTGTCCGCTTGGTACTTCTAAGAAAGTTTCATCCTCTGCTTCAGATAACCAATCAGAGACATCGGAGAATGAATCAATAACCTCAGGAACTTCTGGGACTTCAGGAACCTTATGCCTCTGCTCCTGCTCCAACCACATTGAGCCTAAATCTCCAGAACTCTGGTGAGATCTTTTTAGTCCACTCCTGTTCAATGCAATATGCTGAGGACTAAATAATGAGGGATTCTCTGACCAATTGAAACCTATTCTTGCAGAACTGCTAGACACTCTCCGTAGCTTGGAATTGGAAGAGATAACTTGTGGGGTCGCAGCCAATGAATGTTCAGGCCAGTCTGATCTACTATCACAATCAATGCCATATACTCTCTTCAAGTGTAAACTCTTTCCAATACCAATAACTTTGCCAAATTCAAGGATGTCAGATTCACAACCATCAGCAGCTTCAATATATTCCTCATTCATCACCTCTAATGGTAGAGAATCAACCTCATCGGCAAGTTCATCGGCAACTGAAGAAGTTCTTAATACCGGAGAGGGTGGGGCACTAAAACATTTGTGTTTGCTTTCAGCTTGGTGAGATTTGTTCAGAGTCCTTCTAATGATTGCCTCCCATTTTGGAATTGGTCTGCTGCTCTCTGCTCCCAGTACATTCCCAGCATTCAAAGGACCACCTCTTGGAAACTGTTCGAGGAAAAAAATAAACAGAATGCTAAAATCTCTACCTGTGGTATAAAGAATCAAAGAACACAGGCGCATCCAAGAGTTTTGTTCAAGTGATAAAATGACTCTCAGACCATAGGTGTGCTAACAATGGATTCCCTTCACGCAGTAATTTGAACCGTTGAAAACTTAAAGAATGATTATTAGCGCAGTCATCTAGCATTTGACGGTACATGAGTAGATATAAGCAAGGACATAGAATTTTGAGAAGAATGGCAGCAGTCATCTAGTATTTGATGGTAAGTCGGGAGACACAAGCAAGCACATAGAGTTTGAATCGAGTATCTGCTTCTTTAAAGGTGACGAAACATTCCTATTCAGTATGAACTTCTGGTTTTTGTTACTGACACATTTGATCTTCCAAGATATGTCAGGAGTGGATGACTGCTTTAAGGGAGTTGTTTCTAAAACTGGACTTTCTGGACTCAAGCACCCAGGACCTGGTAATTACGAGTATGACATTTTTGGATAAATTTGATCGAGGAACTGATCAGGTGTGGGCTGAGAGGTGCA
Organism: Populus alba; assembly: GCF_005239225.2. Classification (NCBI taxonomy): domain Eukaryota; kingdom Viridiplantae; phylum Streptophyta; class Magnoliopsida; order Malpighiales; family Salicaceae; genus Populus; species Populus alba. The sequence continues at coordinate 12,889,300 of NC_133286.1, read as the reverse complement.
AACCGGCCCTCTGATATCATCAACTTGCTGAGTGTCAAAAAACAATCTCAATTTAAATTGTTAGGAGAAATCTGAAAATAGTTCTATATTATTTTTTAATATTAAAAAAATAATGAATTAAAAAAAAAAAAAAAACACTTTGTGGGTTACAACCATATTTGTTTTTGTAATTATTTTCATGCATATGCTCTAGAAGCAAATGACAACAGAAGTGCTGCTTGGATGGCAGAGGATCCACTTAAAACCTTAGATTCAAATTCTGGGAGGACTGGACCATAATAACATAACAGCTTCAATGGTTGCACTTCAAATCTTATTCTCTACAAGGGGAAATTAAGATCCCAAAATCTTATACACAATGAATCAAACAGATCAGAAAATATAGAAGCGATGGCAAACACAAACAAGCTGGGTATATGATGTAAGAGATTTTTTTTTTAATGTACAACTTTACATAATTATTGGTTATAATTTTTTATTTGACCATTAATGAAATTTTACTAGGAGATTTTAGATGTCTTGTTTCTAATAAAATATAATTTCACAACAATTAAAGATTGTAAAGGCCTTTTATAAAGCTTAAAAGTTATTATTCAAAATTTGTTATATTTTTCTACTTAGCTTGGGATTCTTTTTTCTAATTGGTTTAGATTTGTTTTCCGGCTTTGTTTAGGATTTTTCTTGGTTTATTTAGGACTTTATTACTCTTTTTTTATTTTTGGGTTTCCATATTGGTTTAGGTCAAGTTTCAAGTTTATTTAAGGAGTTGTAAACCTCTTATAGAAATAAATCACTTGAAAATAAAAATATTCAATCACAAATTTTTGAATTAGGTTTCTTTGTGATCCATTTTCAACAAAATTTTGTGTTTTTATGTTTGTTTTCTTTCCTATGTTGCTTCCATTTATATCAATTGGTAACAGAGCCCAACGATCCCACGTTATTGCTTGTTGTGCGTTGCAATTCTAGGTTATTTTATTTGTTGTGTGCTACTAATTAACTATGTTTAAAAGATGTTACAAAGCATAATATGTTCAAGTAAGAGAGGATGAGGAAGTTCAACTCAGAAGAAAAATGTTCAGGAGCTTGTGATAGAAGAGAAATTGTAGAAGTGAAAAGAGGTGTTGAGGATTAATGATAAAAGACATGGGGAGACATAATGTAAGATAAACCCGTCAGTTGGCGGAGTTGAGAAGTCCAAGAGATCATGAGAAGAGTGATTACGAATCCATGACCAATTTTGAGAACCTGTTTCAGAGGTACGAGTATAGGAAGCAGCTTCTTGATGATGATGAATACATGTTGAAACCGAGAGTTATGATGATTCTAATTCCTTTGTGGATTAGAATCAACCATCAAAACTTGATGATGATAAAGATAATGTTGAAAAAGAAGATTGAAATACGAAGTTCATGGTTTGCAATGTCAATGAGAAGAGAAACAAATTAGGGGGGTGTTTGAAAGTTTGGTTGTGGTTGTTTTTTCAATGTGTTTTTCACTCGGAAATACATTAAAATATATATTTTTTTAAAAATTATTTTTGATATCATTGCATCAAAATAATCTGAAAACATAAAAAAATAATAATATTAATTTGAAACAAAATAAAAAGTTTTCAATTTTTTTCAAAAACGTTTTCAAAATACAAAAACAAACAGAGTTTAAATATGCTTTGAGGGATATTTTTGATGAAGTGCATTGTAAAGAAGGATGTGCCTCATATGTGCTTAGGAGAATTTTAGAATTGAACGGGTAAAAATTAATATTCTTAAACTTTAAATAAAAGTTGTAAAGAAAAGTGTTGATATTCTTTAAACTTTAGATAAATGTTGTAAAGCAAGTGTCCACTCCTAGTGGAGAAACCATCACACATCTTGTTGATGACAATATAAAAATAAAGAGGGTATTTGGTCTTTATAGTAAGAAGATAGGTGTAAGATTATTTTTTTAACCCAGGAAAACTTATACAAGAGATTTATTTTTTTATTTACAGTTTTATAAAAAATTATTAGATCTAAAAACTATTGGATCGAGATGAAAGTTGTCTTAAAAGCTCTAGAGGCCTTGTTTTCTATATTGTTAAAATTTCACAACAATAAAAGATTAGAAAGATTTTTCGATATTGACTAAAAGTTACTGTTCAAGATTTGTTATATTTTACTAGTTGATTTAATTTTTTTTTTTATGATTAGAATTTTTTTGTTATTATTTTCTATTTTGTTTTGGATTTTTTTACTTTTTTTTTTTTCAGATTTACTTGTTTAGATAAGTTTTAGATTTATTTAAGAAGTTGTCAAATTACCTAAAATAAAATTTTAAATCAAAATTTATGTATATACTAATGTTGTGATATACCGCACATTGAAATTCTTATAAAATGTCCAGTCATCAAAATAAGAAAACAAAGTAACGTAATACTTACCCGATGATGTAAATATCTGCTGGTTCTTCTGTACAAAGCCAACAATCAATATCAAGATCCTCGTTCGGAAGCCTTCCGGCGACATTCCAAGTACCGATTGTCACCCTGCAATAACCAAGTGTTCAAGCTGTCTTCTTAAGAATCAAAACCTCTCAGTCTAATATTCGAAGAACACGCAGATAAAATCCAAACCTCACGTCCTTTGTATTTATGTATTGAGCACGCAGAGTTTCAGATTTCCCTCTCCTATGTCCTGATGAATAGCCCTTTGAAGGTGCATCTGTATAGATTAAAAACTATCTTTCCATAATCATCGAGGCCACAAGGAAGCATAAGATACACAACTATTATTAGCATGCAAAGCAGCATCGCGGAGAAGAGAGCTGCATAATTGCTAGAGGCTTCGAATGCATCGAGCATGGCAAACAGGTTAAATAACAGATACAAAACAGATAATTGCCTGATATTTGACTCTGAAACACAGATTGGTTCCCCTGCATCCTATGTGCTCGATCCTCATCCACATTAACTCTGTCATCTTTAACAGAGGAAGCTGTATGAAAATTGACAGAACATGATCAAGCACAGAAAACAATTAAGAAAGACCATCACGAGTAAACGCTATAAAACCATACCGTCATCTTCACTCTCAGTTTCTGTGTATTCATCTTCACTAAAATCATTAACCTTGTGCTTTATGTTCAACCATTTCTTCATCACAAGTGAAGGCCAGAAAGCCTGCGATCAAATGCAGCCCTCCAAAATAAACAACATGCAGGCCATCTAAAGAAAGAAGAAGAAGAATCACAAGCAGTACCAAGTCAAGGAGCAGTTAAGCATACCTCAGCACGCTTTCCTCTCCTGGTCCTCATCCTGAATCAAGAACAAGTATTTTCAGTTGAGGCTCCGTAAACAATTTATGTAGCAGACTTTGAAATCAGAGCGAGCCCTTCAGAAAGGAAGCAGGACCAAACGGGGGCTTGTCAGCATCCTAGGAGATAAAGTGTTCGAATAATTAAGAGACTATAGAGGCCATTAGAGAACTACAAGACCTAAGGGTATGCTTTCTGTGATGCCAAACTCAAAGAAAGATTCATACTGGGAGCAAACGGAAAGGACAGAAAAGGTATGGACATATTTAATAGCCATCCACAACCTCAACTTGCAAAAAGAGAATAATCCACTGGTCCAGCAATACGTCGTAAAATCTTCTGATACGAAAGCATCCCAGCATGATATTATAGAAATTTCAACGTGTCTTCAATCAAGTTCTATGAAAATCAAAATGTCACTTTCTCCTTAACAACCCTACACTCCTTAAAATATTCTTAAAATCAATGGACGGTACAGCCATTAAAATTAGAAACGTACAGGCAAGCAGGCCGCGAAGTCGACAGTTAAGCACATCAGTAAACTAAAAAATAATAAGAACATGAACAACAATGAATTCCAAAGCTGGAAATATATATATAAATTGCCTACAATGTTAAATTAACCCCCACAACCTAATCAAACCTGGAGGATATTCAACCTAAATGTTAAGTTACCATCATGCAAAATTACTAATTCTTAAAATCATATCGAAAAATCCAAAATCAAGGCGAACCGACTGCAGTAAGCCCTGGCCCACATCAATCTAATACATCCATAAACCAGACATTTACTCAGCTAATATAGACCAGTGACAATCATTTTACGTTCAGAAGACAAATTAGTATTATGTAAGCGCGCAGAAACATATATAAACAAAACTGAGCATACCATCGCATCCTAGATTTGAAACGCACCAGTAAAAAACAGCAAATTTTTAAATAACCAAAAGTGGGATTGACACTACAATTAATATAGGGTTTAAATCAACAGATTATCACCGAGGAAGTTTTTTTTTTTTTTAAGAAAAACAAAACAGTTTACATTCCAAGGACAGCTGTGATTCATTGGTGGTAGGACGGTGGTATATATATATATAATATGTGCATGTGTTGTGTGTAAGAAAAATCAATGACCCTTGAACTGATGCAAAACGGACAACAGAAGATGGGGGTAAGCGCACTATATGTGAAGGGGAAGCCCTCTCCCATGTTTTTCAACTATTAAATTTAAGAGTCCATCTTTTTTAAGTTATTCCTATTCGTTTATTTATTTATTTTTAAGGCCATGCATATAATTTAGGGAGTCTATCAGTATTTTTGTTGAAGTTGACAGATTCGCATCACAGATAAGGGAAAAATCCAGATTTTATATCAAGTCAAAACGTAGTGTTTGATCAAAGTTCCCTAATATATACGTATGTAATAGGTAGATTACACAAGGCGAAGAAATGCATAGGAAGTTGATGATCAAAGTTATCATGACAGCCTTTTGCTTGTTTAAAACTTAGAATTTGGAAGATAGCCAGCCATGAATAAATACGAGCAAAATGAGAAGGGGGATGGGAGGCAGAAAACTTTCTTTTTTGAGAAAATCATTATTATAAATTGCATGCCAATGGGATCCTTGCTTTTTTCGCCGCTGAACTTGGGCGTTTGGACGTGTGCACGGTAGCCTGTACCGTTGTTGGTAGGTGCCATTTTAGGATCTAGAGTTGTTGGACACAGCAAGAACATTAGGTAGACTGCCATGGATATCCACAAAATGGAGTTTGCCGTCACTGTCATGGATTGGACATTCTGGTAACAAGGTCATCCCTCCTCCGTAGGAGGTTTTTTTTTTTTTTTTTTAATTTAGAATAATAGATTTTTTAAAAAAAAATTACATAGTCTAAAAAGTATTTTAGAAAAAAATACATAATTTGACCAGTAGCATGTTATATATGCAAGTAGCGAGTTGAATATGAATCCAAATTCCAGCCCCCATTTCTCTTATCCTCTCCTCCCCTGCATACATATTGACCATGGATTATTCACTTTGGTTTTTATGAGAACATTAAGTTTCATTGCATACATATTGACCATAGATTTTGAGATACTTGAATAAAAAATAAAAAATTTTAATTTATATATAAAAAAATAATTTATTCTTTCTACTATATACTTTCTTATACTATTTTGTTTTGGAAAAAGAATAATATTTTCTTTTCAATTTAAAGTAAAAGATTTGATGTAGGAGCTTATTGTTTTTAGAAAAAAAAAATAGATAGTTTTTTATTTTTTTATTATGATGTTTTTCTAGGATTTCTTTTTCTATTTGAAGGGAATATCTTTCTTGGTTTATTTATTCTTATTCAAATTATTAGGGTTTTCTAGTTTTTTTTTAATATAAAAAATAATATTTTTTTAATATATAATCAAATATGATGTTGTTTTTATAAAATAAAATTTAGCGATCATAAATATGCTATGTGAAGGACTTAAAGAATATATATAAATATATGTTGTTTAAAAATCTATGAAATCCTCTATGCATATAAAAACTTGTTATGACATTGCACTTGCACAAGATTCAAGATTTTCTTTTTTTTACAAAAATAAAGGTGTTTTAATGTAGTTGAAGAAGAAGCAAAGAATTGAGGTAAAATGTAACATGAATTTAAGTATTTGCTAAATAGATGTAATTGAAACATATTTATAACATGTTATGAAAATTGATAATGATAGAAAATAATCTATTTTATTTTATTTTATTCATATTTTATTACATCCAATTTTTTTATATTTAAAGGACTAATAATTGTTATAAATATGTCATAATCCAAGCCTAATTCATTTATAGACCCATTAAGCAACATAAAAGAGCTGAGTTCGAGGCAAGCCAAAGCCTAATAGATTTTAAATAGGGCAAGCTTGACTCTCATGTTTTATCTCGTCAAGAACACGAATTAAGTTGGAGCCATACCCAAATCAATGATCACCTTAGCATGACCACATCAAATTAAGCTCACCTTAGGTCGCTCCCTTGCAATCCTAGCCAAGAGCGCAGGTATATATCTTCTTAATTATATTTAAGAAAAATAGTTTTTTCTAGGTTTCAATTTTCAAATTCATATATAATCATGAAGTCAAGGGATCTAATTAAGAAAAAGGGCATGGCATCCTTAAAACTTTTAAAAAGTCAACATTAATTTGGTCCAAAAAGTGGAAAACATTAATTTTTTATTGTACTATTCAGATCATCATGGATTGTTTGCAAGAGAGATACATAGTTTGCAAACCAAAATTAATATATTATATATGTTCGGGATATTGGTGTTTTAACAAGATACGCCTTATTATCGAAAAAGTTTTTATTTAAAGAAATAAGTTGAAAATAACAATGGTGGTTATATGCATAGAGAATAAAATAAATTGAATTTATTTATTCAAACATGTATATTTAATTTATTTATCAATTAAATTTAAATTAAATACTGTAATTAAACTCTAATACAGTAGAGAATTGATTTCAAACAATATGTCAGTCAATAAAATAATTGTTCCAGCGAATCTAAAATAAAAATCTGATTTAATTGTATGAAGAAGAAAAAAAATGATATACATTAATTTGAATGTATAATATCCCAGTATGGAAAGAATGTGATGAATCAGGAAATATTCTTGTAGGCCACCAACCAGTCTTTTTGTTCATGACAGCCATCCAAAAGTTGCCCACCAGAGAGAACAGAGGATAAGCATGAGCTAGGAATTGAAATAAAGGCAACTGGGCAGCATCTGTCACTGGCTCAGAAACACAAAACCACCAGCAGCCGGCAAAGTTCTTATCTTGGATATGCATCTAACTTTACAGCACGTACTGCTAGCCCAGAATAAATCTTTACATTGATAATTCGTGGACTGACTCATCATTTTATGTTTGTTTTTTTTCTTCTTATAATTTTGAGGAACCGCCTTTATGTTGGAGATTCCTAATCTGTGTGTCAAAATTTATAATGTATTTTGACCTGAAAAAAAAAATCTTCACATCAAAGCCCATGCAACATGTTTATTCCATTTATTTATGTTAATTACAATGTAAATCCATGTACGACATGGAAAATTAGTAATATCTTTATCTAAGATGAGTTCAGAGAATAACTAATAGCTAGGATACCACTAATAAGAAAAAAAAAAGTTCTCTAAAAAAAAATGGAGCTGGAATATGGGAATAGTGATTCTAGGGGAGAACCTTTTCCGGGCAAACCACCAGACGGTGGAGGAGGACTGTGGAATAAAGACGGAGAAGATGAAATGTAGCAGGGCCGGAAAGTATCCTTTAGGGATAAAGTGCTTGGAATTAAAAGCCTGTTGTGCCCTAGAGGAAAGGTGGATATGATGATAGAGAAACAGTTGGTTATCCAACCTATTCGAAGAATTTTGTTGTTATCCCCTGTTTCATACAACAGTTTTTGTGCTTCCCTTTTCTCTGTTTGTTCTTCTGATGTAAGTTAGACTACTATCTTTATAGCTTTTTTCTTTCAATAAAATTTCGACTATTAACAAAAAAAAAGAAACAGTTGGTGAGGATAGAACATGAAAATAGGAATAGGTTGCTGCCAAAGGTATTTCTAAATGACGAAACGTCTAATGAGCTATGCTATCCATGGGGGATTCGTTTATTGTTAAATTTCTGGGTAAGAACATTGGTTATATTCAAAAGAATTCTCGTTTGAAGCTTATTCGAAGACTAAACGGTGGTTTTGAACTCATGGACGCGGGGCACGGATATTTTATGGTGAGATTTCATCAGGAGAACGATAGGATGAAGGTGATGAACGGGGGGGTCCTCGGATATTTTTTACCATTACTTGACAGTACTGAGGACATGATCTCCTAGCTTCTTGCTGGCTTTAGCCACAGCGTTGGGAGCTCCAGTTAGGGTTGCTATGAATACGGTGAACATCGAACAAGGGAAATTTGCAAGGATATGCATTGAAATTGATTTAAAACTAGCCTGTGGTGGGAAAGTGTGGATCACTGGTATAAATTATGTCGAGTATGAAGGTTTGCATATCATTTGTGGGAATTGTGGTTGCTATGGCTATGTGAGGAGGAATTGCACTATTGAGATGATTGGAAAAAAAATGGCTCATCGGACAATAGCCCTGCCAGTGAACGAGAATTTGGGGTCATATATCTTATCATTGCAATTATTTTCTTCGTTCTAATACTTCATGAATAAAGTTTTATTAAAACAATTAGAGAATAAAGCACTAAATCCTTGAAGTTATTTTAGGTTATCTCTATCTTCTCTATCTCTAGGTATCTAGAAAATAGTAAAATTGAGTTTATAGGATAGGGACATCTAATATAAAGTTATTATTATACCGGGTTGGAATCTAAAAAAGATATTATGAGACATTTCTTCCATTAGTTTTTTGTAATTAATTCATAATTTTGTATTAAGGTATAAGCTTCATCAAGAGTGGATACATTTCTAAAAACAATTTTTCTTATAAGTTCTCGTTTAAATTTTTTTGAAATCTATTTAGAGTTATTGTCTTATTCATTAAACTACACCACATATTCATCAACAAGCTTATCTTATTATCTTAAGTTACTTCATTGGTCTAAGAAATTTTTCTTATAATGTCGAGATAGATACTTTTCTTATAACTTAGTTTTCATTTCAATTCAATTAATAATAGAAAATTGACCTCTCCTAATTAAAGATTCTTTTATACTTTTCTAATAGTTGAGCATTGCCACTAAATTTCATCATTGAAAATCTTACCTTTATATTCTCAGAGACAAACTATACCAGTTAATCACAGAACAACTATCAACATTCCAGAGACGTGAATTATGAAACTAGGTAGAGCTGGCTAATTAAAATAAAATGTCATCTAAGCTTCTTCTTTATAATCGTGGGCTAGTAAGGAGTCCGGTCTGTAGTAGGTGTAACCAACGTGACGGAGAAGGCTTTTTCATTGTTTAAAAAATTGCATGATGTCGAGAAAAACATGGAGTGGTGTTGGCTTGGATAATACGGTCCAGATTTACTGTGATTCCATGGCAGGTTGGATTATACAGCTAGGAGGAAATGAAGAAGGTTTGCTTTTCATGTCCACGATATGGTGGATTTGGCGCCAACGCAATATCCTAGCATTTGGTGAGACCTATAAAGGGGACCAGTGGTTGCTTTCCAAAATCTGTCGTATGGTGGAAGACATGAGGCAGGCATGGCATGGGGCTGATGTCTCGTATATTACTTCCACGATGGTTTCTTGGAGCAGGCTGGAGGAGGATGCTGACAAACTTGATGTTCATGCTACTTCTCTGGATAATCCAGCTGGTAGAGTGGGGATATCAGGGGCCTAATCAGGTCTTCAGACAGGGTTCTTGTTACTGGTTTCACAGGTTTTGCTGGCTTCGAAGCTAATTTAATGCCTGAATTGTTGGCCTTGAAGAATGGATCGACCTTGTCTTGCTGGGGACATGAGTTCTGAGTTCTTGTCGATTTTTGTAAATATAAAGCTATTATTTTGGATATCAGGCGTCTCTTGGATAGTAATTTGGAGGTTGCTTTAGAGCATTAACTTAGAGAGGCTAATGCATGTGTAGATTATATGGGTAAGCTTGCAGCTAATGTTACAGTTGATCTGATGATCTGGGAGACTCATCCTCCGGCCAGGAATGGGGCATCTCATTTCTAGAGAGCGCGCGCGCGCACATACACATTCTTGAACACCATAGAAATTTTTAAAACATAAAAGAGGGATTCATCGTCTAATTGAACTAGAAATCAAACATAAAAAGTTTGTCATCTATAGCTGTAAGCAGAAGTGCTGCCACCAATCTTAAAAAGAAAGGACAAGGAGACAGAGAGAAATTAAAAAAATTAACGTGCCACCGATAATACAGCTTTTTGGCACTAAAATACTGTAGTCTAGAACACACGTAAACAGCTATGTTCACCAGTTCGAGGTTCAAAAGGCAGGCACAGCCCTTGAACAGTCAGCATCAAACCATAATAATAATAATAATAATAAATAAATAAATAATAATAAAGAAAGCAAAGGAAGCTAGAGATGGAGTGCCCACTAGCCAACTTGACTAACGCAATGTCCTTTGCGCAATAAAATTGCAAATGAGAGAAGAAGATGCAATGCAAGCTAAGCAAACCCTAAATGTTTCAACGGTTTCATTTTCTTGACTTTACGTCCCTCCCCACCACAATTTACCATAATTTGGCTCCTCTTCCAATTTCGTATCGCCAACGCCCCTTTTGCTACGCTGCATTTTCTCTCCAACCAACGACGAACAAATATTCTACGATGATAGCGATAAATTTGTCATGTATTTGTTAAATTTTGTCAACTATCACAGACGAGTTCCTGGTTCACGTTGTATGTTGAGATTGCAATAGTGATTTTAATTTAAAGTATTTTTTATTTAAAAATATATTAATATAATATTTATATATTTTTAAAAAATTATTTTTAATATTAGTATTTTAAAACGATGTGAAAATATAAAAAAATAATTTTTAATAATTATTTTTGAAAAAATTTAAGAAAATGTCGTTTCGAGACAGACTCAGAAACAGAACTTCTGTTTTATTTTATTTGTTGTAGTTTGGGAGTTTTTATTTTTCTTTTTCTTGGAAGTCTATATATGACCCGGTAATAGCCTCTCTTTCATTTGTTTTAGCTCTAAAGTTTGATTCTGCAAGATCTCCCTCCATTAAAAAGAGAAGTTGCCACCTCACTTTGAGAGGGGAGGGATTCTTGAACATAACAAGGAGTTGTAGAAGTTGTCATGGCGGTGTGTGACATAACAATCACAAGAGAAAACAAGTTGCATTACCGACGCCATCACCAACCACCGTAGGGCATCAAGAACCGGCCAAAACATTAAGAAAAAACAAGAACAACCATATCCTGCATTACAACCCGAACGATTTGTCCTTCTCAAGTACAAGAAAAAAAAAACAAGAAGACAAATCCCAATTTGCGATCACTTGCTGTCACGTGTTTCGACCACAGAGATAGGGTGGTGCTGGATAGAATAGCTAGATCGGGAGGGTGATGGAAGAACCATAAGCAACACTGAAAATGACATCCACCATGGATCCCACGCCTAGAGGCAATGAATGTAGACGTGTTTTACTAACGTTTGACATTAACGAGTTGAGAAAATTTTAATCATCATAAAAGGAAATAATTATTTTTACTCGATCAATCGAATTGCGTGGGTCCATATGGACCGTGTCCATGATATAAGCTTTCCATCTGTCTTCTGATGTTGAGAATCCATGTCCGTGTGCAAGGAGTTCGAGTCAAAACAACTAAAATTCTTTAAAAGAACGTTCTTTTTGCCATTTTTTTAAAAAACTCTTTGATTCTGAAATTATATAATGATTAGATTTGAGCGTGTGGCCAGGAAGAACACCCATGTTGGATCAGTCCTTAGTTCCATTTCAGACACTTAGCCCAAGGGCTTTCTTGTTTTAGAATTCGAAGTAGTAGTTTGCTTTGTTGATCAGTTGTCCTTAAACTTTGGTAAAATCTTATCCATATGGAATACAGCCCTCTTTTACAAATAATAACAAAATTATAAAAATCTGAACATACAGGTTGCCTGGAAAGTGAAAATCTACATAATCGTAAATGAAGTGAGATTAAATTCAAAGTCATCCCACATTAAGTCGTGAAAAGCTTCAACACAGAAATTGAGCTTTTTATATAGACTGCAATCCTAGACTAAAATATTTGGGCTTGAATATGGGTTCATTCCTAGAAAAAAAAAGTTCCTCATACAACAAAAGACTTCTTTAATACTTAAATTAATAGGTGTATTGAAGAATTGAAAGAAAGTGTAAGTAAGGAATAATGAAAAAGTTAAATTGTTAAGTATAAAAACTTGTAATTGTTTATATTTACCTGATCATCTAAGATATTTATAGATTTTAATCATGTTAGCTCACATTGAGACATGGAGAGTTGCACTATGATTCATTAGTGAAAATGTTTTGATGATATATTCTTATTTCTTTACCTTATTTTCTTCTCCCATTTCTCTCTTCTCTTATGTGTAATATGGGTTCATTTCTTTACCTCTTCCCGTGATATAGCAGCCTTATGTGTGCATGCTTGTGTGCAAAATATAAGAAGAAAGAATAGGGTGATAATATAAGAAGAAATACCTATATCTTATTAGAGAAGTGTCATGATTCCTTATCATGCACTGTTGTAACGGCTCAGTTTGATTAAATTTTGAATTTGTATTTTAAGCTATACACTTATCCTCAGGGATAAGCTTCTAGTTTGTTACAATCCTTTGTATTTATATCAGCTAATCTAATGAGAAGATGCGTGGTGCATTTACTCTCTTCTGTTTCTCTGCTCCTCTTACTTTTTTATGGTATCAGAGCTTAATTGATACTACTCTCTTCTCCAGCCACCAGAAACATGACAACAACCAATTCCAACTCTGCGCCTGATATGCAAAACACAAATGAACCAAACACATCTCTCATCTCCATCAATACATCTGCCCAAGCCCCACTCAAACTCACTACAACCAATTACATCTCCTGGAAACTTTAATTCCACACACTCTTTATCGGATATGACCTCTTAGGATATTTAGATGGATCCAAACCCTGTCCACCCTCCACTATCACTCAAAACAACACCACTGTACCAAATCCTGCTTGCAGTACCTGGATTAGACAAGACCAACTGATCCTTAATGCTTTAGTTGGATCTCTTTCTCCCATAATTATTCCATTCATTGCCAGAGCAAAAACATTAGAAGAAGCTTGGTTGATCTTAGCAAATACATATGCTAAGCCATCCCGAGAACGCATCAAGCAAGTCAAGAATCAAATTAAAAATCTAAGCAAGGGGTCTCACACTGTTACAGAGTTTCTTCAATTGATGAAATGTCGGGCTGATGAACTTGCTATTCTTGGAGCACCAATGGATGAAGATGACCTCATAGATAAAATTCTTGATGGTCTTGGGGATGACTATAAAGAGCTTGTACATGCAGTTCAAGCACGTGATACCATGATCATGTTTGATGAACTCTATGAAAAGCTTTTTAATTTTGAAGCATCTCTTCAAGGTGCAAAATCTGAACCCTCTCATTTTCCAACCACAGCAAATCCTGCCAATCGTAACACTACCAGTTGACGTCCCTCTTTGCACTCCAGTAACACCAACAATAATTGGCGTCCCTATGGTAACCATGGTACAGGTTGGCGTCCCTTATCCAATGCCAGTAATCGATCTCCTGTGTTTCCTAACACTGGACAAAACTCGTTTCGCAGCCAACGACCTTCTTCACGTCCTTATCTTAGTTACTGCCAGATATATGGAATACAGGGGCACACTGCTAAAAGATGTCCCTCTTTTTGCTTAGTGCCAAATCGACCACATACAACTCCAGTTGCACCAATGAACAACAATACTACAACTTGGCAACCTCAAGCTCATTTTGCATCCAACACTACTTCGAACACTCCTCAATAGCTACTGGACAGTGGTGCTTCTCATCATGTCAATGTTAACCTGAGTAATCTATCTCTTCACACACCTTACAATGGTTCTGATGACATTATGATTGGCGATGGATCAAGTCTTCCAATCACGCACACTGGTTCTACATCATTTACCACTCATAACACAGGTTTTAAATTAGATAATGTTTTGTGTGTTCCCAGCATGAAAAAGAATCTAATTTCCATATCTCAATTTTGTACATCTAACAATGTCTCTGTTGAATTCTTACCATCCTGTTTTTATGTAAAGGAACTTCGCATGGGGGTAATCCTTTTGAAGGGTCAAACGAAGGATAGGGTGTATGAATGGCCGATCCCCTCTTCCCTGTCATCTCCGTTAGTAGCCTTTTCTAGTGTCAAAACTTCTTTTTTTGCATGGCATCATAGATTAGGCCATCCCGCATTTTCAATTTTACAACACATTATTTCCCATTATCAATTAGATCTGTCTTCCTCTCCAATCTCTGATTTTTTATGTAATGCTTGTCACTGCAATAAAAGTCACAAATTACCTTTCTTTATATCTACTATAGTCTCCTCTCAACCACTTGAAATTATTTTCACTGATGTGTGGACTTCCCCTATTCTCTCCCATGATGGTTTTAAATATTATGTCATCTTTGTTGATCACTTTACTAAATACATTTGGTTTTATCCTCTTAAACATAAATCTGAAGTTAAAGATGTATTTATCCGATTTAAAGATATTGTGGAAACACACTTTTAAAATAAAATCCACACACTTTACTCTGATAATTTTGGTGAATACATAGCCCTTCAAACTTTTCTTGCTACCCATGGGATCACTCACCTTACTACTCCACCACACACTCGTAAACACAATGGATACTCTGAAAGACGTCATCGTCATATTGTCGAAACCGGTCTCACTCTCTTATCTCATGCCTCACTTCCTTTAACGTTTTGGACTCATGCCTTTGCCACTGCTATTTACCTAATAAATCGCATGCCCACCCCCCACACTAAATCTATCATCCCTCTATGAAAGCATTTTTGGTTCTCCCCTAAACTACTCTAAACTTAAGATTTTTCGTAGTTTATGCTACCCATGGTTACGTCCTTATACATTTCACAAACTTGAGTCTCGTTCCAAACCGTGTATTTTTCTAGGTTATTCCTTAACTCAGAGTGCTTATTTGTGTTATCATCCTCCCACATCCAAAATGTATGTTTCTCGTCATGTCAAATTTGTGGAATCAATCTTCCCCTCTTTTAAGTTAAACATGCAACCTGTCAATCAACAACCAGCCATTGTCTCCACATGGATCCCTCCTATAATTAGAGTCCCAACCAACCAAGCTGCCACCGAGACATTCAACACACCATCTACAGTTCAACCTCAAGGACAACCCTCTTATGAAGCATCATTCCCCACTATAAATACAACCCCACACCTACCACACGAGCCTCCTGTCCAACCAACCACTGTGACCCAAGCACTCAAAGATCCAAAATGGCGTCATGCCATGTCTGAAGAATATGATGCTCTTGTTCAAAATGGGACATGGGAGCTTGTCCCGTCAGATTCCAGTCACAATATAGTTGGATGCAAATGGATTTTTCGAACTAAACGTCACTCTGATGGCTCTATTGACAGGTACAAAGCACGCTTGGTTGTGAAAGGCTTTCATCAAAGATCAGGAGTTGATTATCATGACACTTTTAGTCATGTGGTGAAACCACTACAATTCGTTTAGTTCTTAGCCTTGCAGTGACTCGTGGTTGGTCCTTACGGCAACTGGATGTAAATAATGCTTTTCTGCAAGGTCATCTCTCGGACAATGTTTATATGTCACAACCTCTCGGTTTCATTGATTTAGATCATCCAACTCATGTTTGCAAACTTCAGAAAGCAATCTATGGGCTTAAACAAGCTCCACGAGCATGGTACCATGAACTTCGTAATTTTCTTATTGCTTCCGGATTTCACAATGCTCATGCCGATACATCTCTTTTTATTCTCAACACTGGAGGTAACTTGCTCTACCTTTTGGTTTATATGGATGACATTATTCTTACCGGCAATAATGATACTACAGTGTAGAAGTTTATACAACTGCTTTCTCACCGATTTTCTCTAAAAGATCTGGGAAACTTATCTTACTTTCTTGGTGTCGAAGTTTTTCCCAATGATCATGGTCTACTGCTCTCTCAAAGACGTTACATTGCTGACCTTCTCAATCGCACAAAAATGATGGATGCTAAACCTGTCCATACTCCGTTACCTACCAGTCCTCCCATAACATTGCACTCAGGTTCACCTTTTAAAGATCCCACAGAGTATCGAGCAATTGTTGGCAGCTTACAATACTTATTAATCACACAGCAAGACATTGCCTCTGCGGTTAACAAGCTTTCTCAATACATGCATCAACCAACTACAGAACATTCAATTCTTGTGAAACGTCTTCTACGTTATTTGTGTGGTTCCTCTAGTGATGGCATTCAGCTTTACCGTGACTCACCACTTTCTTTGCATGCCTTTTCCGACTCTGACTGGGCTGGAAACAAAGATGACTTCACATCTACTAGTGCCTATGTTGTTTACATTGGTCGTAACCCTATCTCATGGAGTTCCAAGAAGCAAAGAATAGTTGCTAGACCCTCTACAGAGGCTGAATATAGGTCAGTAGTTGCCACAGCTGCAGAGCTTAATTGGATAAGTTTCCTCTTGACAGAACTTGGTATTACTCTGCCTCAGCCACCTATGATTTATTGTGACAATATTGGGGCAACCAATCTGTGCTCAAACCTAGTTTTTCACTCAAGGATGAAGCATGTTGCCATTGATTTTCATTTTATTCGTGAGCAGGTTCAAAATGGCATTTTACGTGTCTCTCATGTTTCAAGTGATGATCAACTTGCTGACGCCCTTACAAAACCTCTTCCCAAGTCTCGGTTTCTTTCACTTAAATCCAAGATTGGTCTCGTCACACGATCCCAATCTTGAGGGGGCATATTAGAGAAGTGTCATGATTCCTTATCATGCACTGTTGTAACGGCTTCAGTTTGTTTAAATTTTGAATTTGTATTTTAAGCTATACACTTATCCTCAGGGATAAGCTTCTAGTTTGTTACAATCCTTTGTATTTATATCAGCTAATCTAATGAGAAGATGCATGGTGCATTTACTCTCTTCTGTTTCTCTGCTCCTCTTACTCTTTTATATCTAACTGTAGGATTATTTGTCCCTTGTTTCCTACCATTGGATCTTTATGATTTAACAAATGTTTAGTTGTAATTCATTTGGAAAACACTTGTATGTTCCGTAACAAGTTCTTAGCCATTAATTGCTAGGAAGGTTAGATACATTTAGCCGAAGAGGATGCTATTGTTTTCTTGAATGCAAAATTATACATTATTATATATTTGCCTTTCCAAGCCTTTTAAATATATATGTTTGAAAGAATTAACTAGTAGAAATAAAGAAATAAAAGAAGTTACTTATTTTGTATAGATTATGTTACCTTTTTTTTCTGTAAATTCATTAGAAACCCCTCATAATTTTTATTTTAAACATGGAAGAGTTTTGTAAGAAGTCATAGAGACTAGAAAAGGATCCCAAGTCCTTTTGAAGATAAATGGTTATAGAAACTTGAAGAAAAATTCTTGATGCTTTTGGAGATTTTGGAGACATATTTAATATATAGAGACACCAAGATTTTATCGAGAAGATTTGTTTATGGAGACACATTTAAAAATATGAAAATTTAATGAGATTTTTGTTAGGAATATTGAAGAAATAAAAAAACTATTTTTTAATTGAAAAGTTTAAAAAATAAAGATACAATTCTTTGAAATAATGATGAGATAAGATAATCTCATGATTATCAATAAAAACATACACAATTTTATTCGCACGATGTCATGTTTAGACTCCTGAGGATTGAAAAAATATATTTAGGTGCGTGCCTGTGGTGAGAAAGAGAGAAAAAGTATGGGAAAGTGTGTGTGAGAGAGACGAGGAGAGAAAGAGAAGAGATAGAGAAACTTACCAGAATAGTGATTATTCTGACGTAAATCAATTGCTCCAAGAGTGACAAATTCTGCATTACAAGGACCCAAGAAATATGAACAAATGGAAACCCGCCTTCTCCTTGCCCATTCATTAGGTGGCCAAAGATAAGAATTTAGGATGAAAGGATTTATTTTTCCTATGAATCTTATAATAGAGTTATGTGGTTGTTATAGGATGGTTATTAAAGAATTATATAATTATTAATTTTAAAATTTATAAATTAATTGAGATTATATAAATTCACTCTAACATCCATATTAAATAATAAATAAATAAATATTAAAGCCAAATTCGTTACAGAGAAATCCAACATCTTGTCAAAGCTGAAAAAACATAATTTTTTGTTCTGATATTTCCACCTTATAAAATTCGTACTCAATCCACCTCTCCATAGTTAAACTAAGCAGTTTCAGTCCTGATATTCTCAAAATCTCTATTCCTTGAAAATAAGAGGCCTTCATCCATAAATCATCCAGATTGAAACAATTTGCAGCATTCAATGATAAATATGTACAGTGATGAGTGGTGGGAAACCAAAAGATTGAATTGGAAAAAGAAAATTCCCATCTGCAGTATTAATTGAAAATAGAGTGCAAAAGAGAGAAGAAAAATGAAGAAAATATCGAGATCACAAGATCAACAACAACTAATAAATCGTTTTCATCGTTTAGTCATTCATTACTACAGTTTCATGAAACTATTCAGCATATTAAAATATCCATTTGGCGACATGCTTGGTCGACCGCCTCCCTTGACTAGCTTATCCACAAACCTTCAGAGATTCAATGCAAGTGAGAAATCAGATCATGAATTTGCTAAAAGGTCAAAGCATTCAATTTAAATATTTGATTCTCTTACGTGTCATCGCGTAGATAAAGTATATTACAAAATTCTTGAATCAAATTAAATATCAATTTCATGAACATCCTCTCTTTTTTTCATGCAAAAAACTTCATTTTGGACCCTAAAATTTACTTTTTACACATTATTTGGTCCTTTTTAGGATTTTATGTTTGGGTGCAATATATTGATTCTTGAAGTTGAGAGAAAAAAGAGAAAGTCATCCAATTTTTTGGCCACAAAAACAACGATTTTCATGTTTATGAATTCAACTTTAAAATAAAAACTCAATGAAAGTGGTTTCTATCTCCATTGATGCTGAAAATAGAGGATTGGAGCTTGCAAAAGTTTTTTTTATTTAATTTGATTTTGAATTCGTATATCAATTATAATGTGTTTTTAATATTCAATTTAAATAAAATATCTATTTTGCTATTTTCTTATTCTAAACTTTTTATATACTTTTTATTAAATTTATTTTTTATTGTTTTTAATATATTCACATCAAAACTATCAATTCATGATTTTTTATCATTAAAACTTTGTTTTTAAGATCATGACAAATTTTATATAAAGAAATAATAGTTCTAATAAAAAAAGAGATATTTTTTTGTCAAGAAAGAGAAACATATGAATAAGGGAAAGAGGTTTTGAGTGTGGTGTTTCTGTGTCTATATATATTCTTTTTTTTTTCTCTTAAATCATTTAAGTTTTTTTCAAGTATTTATTTTAATTGCTTTTTAGTTTTTATGCAACAAACAACATGGCTAAAAAAGATATATATTTAAAAAAAAAATGTGTTAATAGAAAAGGAGAATTTAGACTAAATAATTATATTTTATGAAGACTTTAAATCATTATTTCTCTTGTCAAATTTATTTTTACCCTCACATTCTAAAAGGTAATGGAACCAATATATATATATATATATATATATATATATATATATATATATATATATATATATAGAAACGTTGCGCCAATAAAACAATTATGTTGATTTAAAATATAAAAAGTATTTTTTAAAAAATATATAATAAGTAAATAAAAAATAATTTGATGTTAAATATAATTTTCATTTTGTATAAAAGTACAAGAGTATAAGAATGAATTGTTAACTTATAAAATGAAAATTAAATTAAAAAATTTTGTTTAAAATGTTGCGTCACTCTCATATATATTTTTAAATTATTTTAATATATTGATATAAAAATTATTATTTTAATATAATTTTTAAATAAAAAAAATATATCACACACTCAAAAACATCATTGATAAAAAAAAGTTAATTTCCAGTTCATAAAATTGTTTCCCTCAACCAACGCTGGTTCACTGGCCTGTTTGGGAGTATGGTTGTGATTGTTTTTCAAAGTATTTTTCATGTCGAAATACATTAAAATGATATTTAAAAAAAATATATTTTTGAAATCAACATATCAAAATGATTCAAAACATATACAAAAAAATATTACTTTTTAACAAAAAAAAAATCTTTTAAAAAATATAGATAGAATCACGTTTCCGGTCAAGAAAAATTTACATTTCTCTCATCAAATTTTATGTAGCCTAATTTCCATAGTACCAGATATTTCTCCAAATGACTTGACAGCTTCGCTTTTTTCTTTTCTTTTCTTTTGTTGCCTAAACGGCGCACTAAACAAATAACCAAAAATAATTTTTTGAAACTTAATTCTTAATTGATTCAAGTTAACCCACTAAACTCACGATTCGAGTTATGAATTTTACTGGATTTAATAACTTTTTTTTAAACTATTTTTTATTTAATTATATGATAATAAAAATAGATACTTGTAAAATTGAGTATCATCCAAATACTTGGGTATTTTCTCAAAAACCACGATAACCTCATAGAAAGCAAACTAAAAAACATCTTAAAGATCAATTCAAAACCAATTATGAAGAATGAAAAGCCACTAAAAATCTAATGTTGAAAGATAAAATTAATAAATAAATAAATTTCAGGGCATGTAAGCTTGGGTGGCTTAGCACGCATGCTTAAGCCTTTAAAACAAACCCCAGGTTTGTCGGCCTGCGAACCAAGCCTGCATGCCTTGGCCACTGTTATTTTTTTTATTTTCCCATTTTTATTTTTATTTTAAAAAAAGCATGCATAAATTGTCTCATTTGATGTGGCAAATGACTTGCTTTCTGCCTGTCCAAAATCTAACCACTATAGTGATGGCTAAAAAATAAAAGGAGGGAGCTTTTTTTATATATTTAAAATCTATTTTTAAACTTATTTTCACCTAAAAAACACCTTATAAAATACCTTTAGAATATTCAAAAAATAATTTATCAATTAAAAAAACCTAATAATACAAAATTAAATCGGGATTTTTTTCTCTTCAAGCCCGACCTACTTTTTAGGAAAGATAATTAAAAACACATGAATGAGACCATCTCATCAAATGAAACTTGTAGACAAGAATATAAGTTTTTATTTGTTGATAAGAATATAAGTTTTTATTTGTTGATGTAATGTGGTCAAACCGATAAATTTATCTCTCTTTTATAGTGTTCAAGAAATGTTTTCTCTTCTCTTTCAATTTCAAGGATTAAAATGTTTAAAAAATAAACTTTGGAGTTAAAATAATAATTATAAAACTATAGAAATTGCTGAGAAATAAAGCAAAAAAATAGATGGATTGAACATAACTTTTCTAACAAATTTAAGATTGGCCATGAGTTCTCTCTTTATTTTTCTTAATAAATATTAAAAAATTGATGAAATTGATTGTTATTTTAGACAGAAAACTGCAATTAAAAATAATTTGAGGATGAAATTGTAAAACAAAATTATGATAGTGTTGTAATTGTAATTGTAATGTAATGTAACGGTAACGGTAACGGTAACGGTCAAGCCTTAAATGGCATATATTGCTATCTTGCAGCCGGCAGCATAGAGAATCGAGCAAAATGATAGCCACTAAACATTGGAAAAATTAATCCCGTATTGGTGATGTCAAGTTGTCAACTGCTGGATTGTTGTGAACAATCACCAGAAATAATCTTTAGTTGTTCTCGTTTTAGTATTAGCGATAAGGAAAAGTCGTCCCCGAGGGTGTAGCGTGGTGGCAAAGGGCTTGAGATCTGCACAACAAGTCTTGAGTTCGAGTCAGGGCGTGCACTTCTTGTAAGAGCCTGGGACAGCCGGAGTTTTACTCGCTTATCTGGACCCACAAAGTGTGCTTTCCGGAGAGTGGGGTTTCCTTGAATCCAAAAAAAAAAGATAAGGAAAAGTCATTGGCTGCTAGAAACTAGCGACGTCCACCATAAACTGGACTCCATTTATAGCCCCGTTCTTGAGAGAACCGCTTGTGATCTCAGAGAGAATAAGCAAGGAAAGTTTGAAGAAAACGGCTGTAGCAATATGAAAGATGAATTATCAGAGGAAACTTTGGTACAGGCACCTGCAAGTGCAGTATGGAGTGCATACCGCGGGCTTGAGCTCGGAAGGCTGGTCGATAAATTACTAGGCCATGTTGTAGGCAAGGTAGAGGTGATAGAAGGAGATGGAGGTGTTGGTACCATTGTTAAACTTACTTTTCCAGGTATCTCGATTATACATTTGATTTAAGTTGCTAATATGGAAATGGATTTTCTTCCTTAAATCTCTTCTTCTTTTGTCAATTATTCGTTTACGAAACTAGAACACCGAGATTCTGAATATTGACATTATCGATGATCCCGTCAGGAACTTCCGGTGGCTACATGAAGGAAATATTCAGGATTATGGACGATGAAAAGCGAGTGAAAGAAACGGAAATGATAGAGGGAGGATACATAGATCTTGGCTTTGATGTTTATCGCATTCGCTTGGAGATCATTGAGAAAGATGCTGAATCAACCATTATCAGATCCACCGTGAAGTATGAGTTCGATGACACCAAAACTGAGCTTGCTTCTCTTGTCACCGTCAAGCCACTGCAAACCATGGCTGAAGAAATTGGGAAGCATGTCAGTGAGAAGAAATATGATGCGAACAATCTCTGAGAGAAAATATCATTTCGAGAGAGACTCAGAAACAGAACTTCTGTTTTATTTTATTTGTTGTAGTTTGGGAGTTTTTATTTTTCTTTTTCTTGGAAGTCTATATATGACCCGGTAATAGCCTCTCTTTCATTTGTTTTAGCTCTAAAGTTTGATTCTGCAAGATCTCCCTCCATTAAAAAGAGAAGTTGCCACCTCACTTTGAGAGGGGAGGGATTCTTGAACATAACAAGGAGTTGTAGAAGTTGTCATGGCGGTGTGTGACATAACAATCACAAGAGAAAACAAGTTGCATTACCGACGCCATCACCAACCACCGTAGGGCATCAAGAACCGGCCAAAACATTAAGAAAAAACAAGAACAACCATATCCTGCATTACAACCCGAACGATTTGTCCTTCTCAAGTACAAGAAAAAAAAAAACAAGAAGACAAATCCCAATTTGCGATCACTTGCTGTCACGTGTTTCGACCACAGAGATAGGGTGGTGCTGGATAGAATAGCTAGATCGGGAGGGTGATGGAAGAACCATAAGCAACACTGAAAATGACATCCACCATGGATCCCACGCCTAGAGGCAATGAATGTAGACGTGTTTTACTAACGTTTGACATTAACGAGTTGAGAAAATTTTAATCATCATAAAAGGAAATAATTATTTTTACTCGATCAATCGAATTGCGTGGGTCCATATGGACCGTGTCCATGATATAAGCTTTCCATCTGTCTTCTGATGTTGAGAATCCATGTCCGTGTGCAAGGAGTTCGAGTCAAAACAACTAAAATTCTTTTAAAAGAACCGTTTTTTTTTGCCATTTTTTTAAAAAAACTCTTTGATTCTGAAATTATATAATGATTAGATTTGAGCGTGTGGCAGGAAGAACACCCATGTTGGATCAGTCCTTAGTTCCATTTCAGACACTTAGCCCAAGGGCTTTCTTGTTTTAGAATTCGAAGTAGTAGTTTGCTTTGTTGATCAGTTGTCCTTAAACTTTGGTAAAATCTTATCCATATGGAATACAGCCCTCTTTTACAAATAATAACAAAATTATAAAAATCTGAACATACAGGTTGCCTGGAAAGTGAAAATCTACATCATCGTAAATGAAGTGAGATTAAATTCAAAGTCATCCCACATTAAGTCGTGAAAAGCTTCAACACAGAAATTGAGCTTTTTATAGACTGCAATCCTAGACTAAAATATGTGGGCTTGAATATGGGTTCATTCCTAGAAAAAAAAAGTTCCTCATACAACAAAAGACTTCTTTAATACTTAAATTAATAGGTGTATTGAAGAATTGAAAAAAAGTGTAAGTAAGGAATAATGAAAAAGTTAAATTGTTAAGTATAAAAACTTGTAATTGTTTATATTTACCTGATCATCTAAGATATTTATAGATTTTAATCATGTTAGCTCACATTGAGACATTGGAGAGTTGCACTATGATTCATTAGTGAAAATGTTTTTGATGATATATTCTTATTTCTTTACCTTATTTTCTTCTCCCATTTCTCTCTTCTCTTATGTGTAATATGGGTTCATTTCTTTACCTCTTCCCGTGATATAGCAGCCTTATGTGTGCATGCTTGTGTGCAAAATATAAGAAGAAAGAATAGGGTGATAATATAAGAAGAAATACCTATATCTTATTAGAGAAGTGTCATGATTCCTTATCATGCACTGTTGTAACGGCTTCAGTTTGTTTAAATTTTGAATTTGTATTTTAAGCTATACACTTATCCTCAGGGATAAGCTTCTAGTTTGTTACAATCCTTTGTATTTATATCAGCTAATCTAATGAGAAGATGCTTGGTGCATTTACTCTCTTCTGTTTCTCTGCTCCTCTTACTCTTTTATAGTATCAGAGCTTAATTGATACTACTCTCTTCTCCAGCCACCAGAAACATGACAACAACCAATTCCAACTCTGCGCCTGATATGCAAAACACAAATGAACCAAACACATCTCTCATCTCCATCAATACATCTGCCCAAGCCCCACTCAAACTCACTACAACCAATTACATCTCCTGGAAACTTTAATTCCACACACTCTTTATCGATATGACCTCTTAGGATATTTAGATGGATCCAAACCCTGTCCACCTCCACTATCACTCAAAACAACACCACTGTACCAAATCCTGCTTGCAGTACCTGGATTAGACAAGACCAACTGATCCTTAATGCTTTAGTTGGATCTCTTTCTCCCATAATTATTCCATTCATTGCCAGAGCAAAAACATTAGAAGAAGCTTGGTTGATCTTAGCAAATACATATGCTAAGCCATCCCGAGAACGCATCAAGCAAGTCAAGAATCAAATTAAAAATCTAAGCAAGGGGTCTCACACTGTTACAGAGTTTCTTCAATTGATGAAATGTCGAGCTGATGAACTTGCTATTCTTGGAGCACCAATGGATAAAGATGACCTCATAGATAAAAATTCTTGATGGTCTTGGGATGACTATAAAGAGCTTGTACATGCAGTTCAAGCACGTGATACCATGATCATGTTTGATGAACTCTATGAAAAGCTTTTTTAATTTTGAAGCATCTCTTCAAGGTGCAAAATCTGAACCCTCTCATTTTCCAACCACAGCAAATCCTGCCAATCGTAACACTACCAGTTGGCGTCCCTCTTTGCACTCCAGTAACACCAACAATAATTGGCGTCCCTATGGTAACCATGGTACAGGTTGGCGTCCCTTATCCAATGCCAGTAATCGATCTCCTGTGTTTCCTAACACTGGACAAAACTCGTTTCGCAGCCAACGACCTTCTTCACGTCCTTATCTTAGTTACTGCCAGATATATGGAATACAGGGGCACACTGCTAAAAGATGTCCCTCTTTTCGCTTAGTGCCAAATCGACCACATACAACTCCAGTTGCACCAATGAACAACAATACTACAACTTGGCAACCTTAAGCTCATTTTGCATCCAACACTACTTCCAACACTCCTCAATGGCTACTGGACAGTGGTGCTTCTCATCATGTCAATGTTGACCTGAGTAATCTATCTCTTCACACACCTTACAATGGTTCTGATGACATTATGATTGGCGATGGATCAAGTCTTCCAATCACGCACACTGGTTCTACATCATTTACCACTCATAACACATGTTTTAAATTAGATAATGTTTTGTGTGTTCCCAGCATGAAAAAGAATCTAATTTCCATATCTCAATTTTGTACATCTAACAATGTCTCTGTTGAATTCTTACCATCCTGTTTTTATGTAAAGGAACTTCGCATGGGGGCAATCCTTTTGAAGGGTCAAACGAAGGATGGGGTGTATGAATGGTCGGTCCCCTCTTCCCTGTCATCTCCGTTAGTAGCCTTTTCTAGTGTCAAAACTTCTTCTTTTGCATGGCATCATAGATTAGGCCATCCCGCATTTTCAATTTTACAACACATTATTTCCCATTATCAATTATATCTGTCTTCCTCTCCAATCTCTGATTTTTTATGTAATGCTTGTCACTGCAATAAAAGTCACAAATTACCTTTCTTTATATCTACTATAGTCTCCTCTCAACCACTTGAAATTATTTTCACTGATGTGTGGACTTCCCTTATTCTCTCCCATGATGGTTTTAAATATTATGTCATCTTTGTTGATCACTTTACTAAATACATTTGGTTTTATTCTCTTAAACATAAATCTGAAGTTAAAGATGTATTTATCCGATTTAAAGATATTGTGGAAACACACTTTCAAAATAAAATCCACACACTTTACTCTGATAATTTTGGTGAATACATAGCCCTTCAAACTTTTCTTGCTACCCATGGGATCACTCACCTTACTACTCCACCACACACTCGTGAACACAATGGATACTCTGAAAGACGTCATCGTCATATTGTCGAAACTGGTCTCACTCTCTTATCTCATGCCTCACTTCCTTTAACGTTTTGGACTCATGCCTTTGCCACTGTTATTTACCTAATAAATCGCATGCCCACCCCCACACTAAATCTATCATCCCTCTATGAAAACATTTTTGGTTCTCCCCTAAACTACTCTAAACTTAAGATTTTTCGTAGTTTATGCTACCCATGGTTACGTCCTTATACATTTCACAAACTTGAGTCTCGTTCCAAACCGTGTATTTTTCTAGGTTATTCTTTAACTCAGAGTGCTTATTTGTGTTATCATCCTCCCACATCCAAAATGTATGTTTCTCGTCATGTCAAATTTGTGGAATCAATCTTCCCCTCTTTTAAGTTAAACATGCAACCTGTTAATCAACAACCAGCCATTGTCTCCACATGGATCCCTCTTATAATTAGAGTCCCAACCAACCAAGCTGCCACCGAGACATTCAACACACCATCTACAGTTCAACCTCAAGGACAACCCTCTTATGAAGCATCATTCCGCACTACAAATACAACCCCATACCTACCACACGAGCCTCCTGTCCAACCAACCACTGAGACCCAAGCACTCAAAGATCCAAAATGGCGTCATGCCATGTCTGAAGAATATGATGATCTTGTTCAAAATGGGACATGGGAGCTTGTCCCGTCAGATTCCAGTCACAATATAGTTGGATGCAAATGGATTTTTCGAACTAAACGTCACTCTGATGGCTCTATTGACAGGTACAAAGCACGCTTGGTTGCGAAAGGCTTTCATCAAAGATCAGGAGTTGATTATCATGACACTTTTAGTCCTGTGGTGAAACCACTACAATTCGTTTAGTTCTTACGACAACTGGATGTAAATAATGCTTTTCTGCAAGGTCATCTCTCGGACAATGTTTATATGTCACAACCTCTGGGTTTCATTGATTTAGATCATCCAACTCATGTTTGCAAACTTCAGAAAGCAATCTATGGGCTTAAACAAGCTTCACGAGCATGGTACCATGAACTTCGTAATTTTCTTATTGCTTCCGGATTTCACAATGCTCATGCCGATACATCTCTTTTTATTCTCAACACTGGAGGTAACTTGCTCTACCTTTTGGTTTATATGGATGACATTATTCTTACCGACAATAATGATACTACAGTGCAGAAGTTTATACAACTGCTTTCTCACCGATTTTCTCTAAAAGATCTGGGAAACTTATCTTACTTTCTTGGTGTCGAAGTTTTTCCCAATGATCATGGTCTACTACTCTCTCAAAGACGTTACATTGCTGACCTTCTCAATCGCACAAAAATGATGGATGCTAAACCTGTCCATACTCCGTTACCTACCAGTCCTCCCATAACATTGCACTCAGGTTCACCTTTTAAAGATCCCACAGAGTATCGAGCAATTGTTGGCAGCTTACAATACTTATTAATCACACAGTAAGACATTGCCTTTGCGGTTAACAAGCTTTCTCAATACATGCATCAACCAACTACAGAACATTCAATTCTTGTGAAACGTCTTCTACGTTATTTGTGTGGTTCCTCTAGTGATGGCATTCAGCTTTACCGTGACTCACCACTTTCTTTGCATGCCTTTTCCGACTCTGACTAGGCTGGAAACAAAGATGACTTCACATCTACTAGTGCCTATGTTGTTTAGATTGGTCGTAACCCTATCTCATGGAGTTCCAAGAAGCAAAGAATAGTTGCTAGACCCTCTACAGAGGCTGAATATAGGTCAGTAGTTGCCACAGCTGCAGAGCTTAATTGGATAAGTTTCCTCTTGACAGAACTTGGTATTACTCTGCCTCAGCCACCTATGATTTATTGTGACAATATTGGGGCAACCAATCTGTGCTCAAACCTAGTTTTTCACTCAAGGATGAAGCATGTTGCCATTGATTTTCATTTTATTCGTGAGCAGGTTCAAAATGGCATTTTACGTGTCTCTCATGTTTCAAGTGATGATCAACTTGCTGACGCCCTTACAAAACCTCTTCCCAAGTCTCGGTTTCTTTCACTTAAATCCAAGATTGGTCTCGTCACACGATCCCAATCTTGAGGGGGCATATTAGAGAAGTGTCATGATTCCTTATCATGCACTGTTGTAACGGCTTCAGTTTGTTTAAATTTTGAATTTGTATTTTAAGCTATACACTTATCCTCAGGGATAAGCTTCTAGTTTGTTACAATCCTTTGTATTTATATCAGCTAATCTAATGAGAAGATGCATGGTGCATTTACTCTCTTCTGTTTCTCTGCTCCTCTTACTCTTTTATATCTAACTGTAGGATTATTTGGCCCTTGTTTCCTACCATTGGATCTTTATGATTTAACAAATGTTTAGTTGTAATTCATTTGGAAAACACTTGTATGTTTCGTAACAAGTTCTTAGCCATTAATTGCTAGGAAAGGTTAGATACATTTAGCCGAAGAGGATGTTATTGTTTTCTTTGAATGCAAAATTATACATTATTATATTATTTGCCTTTCCAAGCCTTTTAAATATATATGTTTGAAAGAATTAACTAGTAGAAAATAAAGAAATAAAAGAAGTTACTTATTTTGTATAGATTATGTTACCTTTTTTTTTATGTAAATTCATTAGAAACCCCTCATAATTTTTATTTTTTAAACATGGAAGAGTTTTGTAAAGAAGTCATAGAGACTAGAAAAGGATCCCAAGTCCTTTTGAAGATAGATGGTTATAGAAACTTGAAGAAAAATGAAGAAAATATCGAGATCACAAGATCAACAACAACTAATAAATCGTTTTCATCGTTTAGTCATTCATTACTACAGTTCATGAAACTATTCAAGCATATTAAATATCCATTTGGCGACATGCTTGGTCGACCGCCTCCCTTGACTAGCTTATCCACAAACCTTCAGAGATTCAATGCAAGTGAGAAATTAGATCATGAATTTGCTAAAAGGTCAAAGCATTCAATTTAAATATTTGATTCTCTTTACGTGTCATCGCGTAGATAAAGTATATTACAAAATTCTTGAATCAAATTAAATATCAATTTCATGAACATCCTCTCTTTTTTTCATGCAAAAAACTTCATTTTGGTCCCTAAAATTTACTTTTACACATTATTTGGTCCCTTTTTAGGATTTTATGTTTGGGTGCAATATATTGATTCTTGAAGTTAAGAGAAAAAAGAGAAAGTCATCCAATTTTTTGCCACAAAAAAAACAATTTTCATGTTTGTGAATTCAACTTTAAAATAAAAACTCAATGAAAGTGGTTTCTATCTCCATTGATGCTGAAAATAGAGGATTGGAGCTTGCAAAAGTTCTTTTTTATTTAATTTGATTTTGAATTCGTATATCAATTAATAATGTGTTTTAATATTCAATTTAAATAAAATATTCTATTTTGCTATTTTCTTATTCTAAACTTTTTATATACATTTTTATTAAATTTATTTTTTATTGTTTTTAATATATTCACATCAAAACTATCAATTCATGATTTTTTTATCATTAAAACTTTGTTTTTAAGATCATGACAAATTTTATATAAAGAAATAATACTTCTAATAAAAAAAAGAGATATTTTTTTTGTCAAGAAAAGAAACATATGAATAAGGGAAAGAGGTTTTGAGTGTGTGTTTGTGTGTCTATATATATTCTTTTTTTTTTCTCTTAAATCATTTAAGTTTTTTCAAGTATTTATTTTAATTGCTTTTAGTTTTTATGCAACAAACAACATGGCTAAAAAAGATATATATTTTAAAAAAAATGTGTTAATAGAAAAGGAGAATTTAGACTAAATAATTATATTTTATGAAGACTTTAAATCATTATTTCTCTTGTCAAAATTTATTTTTACCCTCACATTCTAAAAGGTAATGGAACCAATATATATATATATATATATATATATATATAGAAACGTTGCGCCAATAAAACAATTATGTTGATTTAAAATATAAAAAGTATTTTTTAAAAAATATATAATAAGTAAATAAAAAATAATTTGATGTTAAATATAATTTTCATTTTGTATAAAAGTACAAGAGTATAAGAATGAATTGTTAACTTATAAAATGAAAATTAAATTAAAAAAATTTTGTTTAAAATGTTGCGTCACTCTCATATATATTTTTAAATTATTTTAATATATTGATATAAAAAATTATTATTTTAATATAATTTTTAAATAAAAAAAAATATGTCACACACTCAAAAACATCATTGATAAAAAAAAGTTAATTTCCAGTTCATAAAACTGTTTCCCTCAACCAACGCTGGTTCACTGGCCTGTTTGGGAGTATGGTTGTGATTGTTTTTCAAAAGTATTTTTCATGTCGAAATACATTAAAATGATATTTAAAAAAAAATATTTTTGAAATCAACATATCAAAATGATTCAAAACATATACAAAAAAATATTACTTTTTAACAAAAAAAAAATCTTTTAAAAAATATAGATAGAATCACGTTTCCGGTTAAGAAAAATTTGCATTTCTCTCATCAAATTTTTATGTAGCCTAATTTCCATAGTACCAGATATTTCTCCAAATGACTTGACAGCTTCGCTTTTTTCTTTTTTCTTTTTC
The DNA here is from genome assembly GCF_005239225.2 of Populus alba. Lineage (NCBI taxonomy): Eukaryota > Viridiplantae > Streptophyta > Magnoliopsida > Malpighiales > Salicaceae > Populus > Populus alba. The sequence continues at coordinate 12,858,114 of NC_133286.1, read as the reverse complement.
TTTTCTTTTGTTGCCTAAAACGGCACACTAAACAAATAACCAAAATAATTTTTGAAAACTTAATTCTTAATTGATTCAAGTTAACCCACTAAACTCACGATTCGAGTTATGAATTTTACTGGATTTAATAACTTTTTTAAACTATTTTTTATTTAATTATATGATAATAAAAAATAGATGCTTGTAAAATTGAGTATCATCCAAATACTTGGGTATTTTCTTAAAACCACGATAACCTCATAGAAAGCAAACTAAAAAACATCTTAAAGATCAATTCAAAACCAATTATGAAGAATGAAAAAGCCAATAAAAATCTAATGTTGAAAAATAAAATTAATAAATAAATAAATTTCAGGCATGTAAGCTTGGGTGGCTTAGCACGCATGCTTAAGCCTTTAAAACAAACCCTAGGTTTGTCGGCCTGTGAACCAAGCCTGCATGCCTTGGCCACTGTTATTTTTTTTATTTGCCCATTTTTATTTTTATTTTAAAAAAAAAAAAAAAAGCATGCATAAATTGTCTCATTTGATGTGGCAGATGACTTGCTTTCTGCCTGTCCAAAATCTAACCACTATAGTGATGGCTAAAAATAAAAGGAGGGAGCTTTTTTTATATATTTAAAAATCTATTTTTTAACTTATTTTCACCTAAAAACAACCTTATAAATACCTTTAGAATATTCAAAAAAATAATTTATCAATTAAAAAAACCTAATAATACAAAATTAAATCGGGATTTTTCTCTCTCAAGCCCGATCTACTTTTTAGGAAAGATAATTAAAAAACACATGAATGAAACCATTCTCATCAAATGAAACTTGTAGACAAGAATACAAGTTGTTATTTGTTGATAAGAATATAAGTTTTTATTTGTTGATGTAATGTGGTCAAACCGATTAATTTATCTCTCTTTTATAATGTTCAAGAAATGTTTTTCTCTTCTCTTTCAATTTCAAGGATTAAAATGTTTAAAAAATAAACTTTGGAGTTAAAATAATAATTATAAAATTATAGAAATTGCTGAGAAAGAAAGCAAAAAAAGTAGATGGACTGAACATAACTTTTTCTAAACAAATTTAAGATTGGCCATGAGTTTTCTCTTTATTTTTCTTAATAAATATTAAAAAATTGATGAAATTGATTGTTATTTTAGACAGAAAACTGCAATTAAAAATAATTTGAGGATGAAATTGTAAAACAAAATTATGATAGTGTTGTAATTGTAATTGTAATGTAATGTAAATGTAACGGTAAACGGTAACGGTCAAGCTTAAATGGCATATATTGCTATCTTTGCAGCCGGCAGCATAGAGAATCGAGCAAAATGATAGCCACTAAACATTGGAAAAATTAATCCCGTATTGGTGATGTCAAGTTGTCAACTGCTGGATTGTTGTGAACAATCACCAGAAATAATCTTTAGTTGTTCTCGTTTTAGTATTAGCGATAAGGAAAAGTCATTGGCTGCTAGAAACTAGCGACGTCCACCATAAACTGGACTCCATTTATAGCCCCGTTCTTGAGAGAACCGCTTGTGATCTCAGAGAGAATAAGCAAGGAAAGTTTGAAGAAAACGGCTGTAGCAATATGAAAGATGAATTATCAGAGGAAACTTTGGTGCAGGCACCTGCAAATGCAGTATGGAGTGCATACCGCGGGCTTGAGCTTGGAAGGCTGGTCGATAAATTACTAGGCCATGTTGTTGGCAAGGTAGAGGTGATAGAAGGAGATGGAGGTGTTGGTACCATTGTTAAACTTACTTTTCCAGGTACCTCGATTATACATTTGATTTAAGTTGCTAATATGGAAATGGATTTTTTTTCCTTAAATTTCTTCTTCTTTTGTTAATTATTCGTTTACGAAACTAGAACACCGAGATTCTGAATATTGACAGTATCGATGATCCTGTCAGGTACTTCTGGTGGCTACATGAAGGAAATATTCAGGATTATGGACGATGAAAAGCGAGTGAAAGAAACGGAAATGATAGAGGGAGGATACATAGATCTTGGCTTTGATGTTTATCGCATTCGCTTGGAGATCATTGAGAAAGATGCTGAATCAACCATTATCAGATCCACCGTGAAGTATGAGTTCGATGACACCAAAACTGAGCTTGCTTCTCTTGTCACCGTCAAGCCACTGCAAACCATGGCTGAAGAAATTGGGAAGCATGTCAGTGAGAAGAAATATGATGCGAACAATCTCTGATTTATTTCAAGACATGTTTACTTTGTTTCTTGTACTAATAAATTAGACATGTTATTACAGTTTCAAAGGATGTTGCTTTGTTTTCACAGTTTCACTGTCTGTCCAAAAACAGCCACTATGCATACCAAAAGCACTGGAAAACCTGTGTTTGTAAACTTTCAATGCCCATCACAATAGAAACAACCGCAAAGCCTCTGCATCTCCTGCACAAGAAATAGAACGAACTAGATCAGGCGTGCGCGGTTGGGATTAATTTTTTTAATATAACAAAATATACAAGTGTTGATAATATGTTTTTAATTAAAAAAAATTAATCACAAGCTCAAAATATATATATATATATATATATATATTGGATGATATAATTTTTAAATATTGATATAAAGATGTATTTGATGATATATTTTTTAAAAAAAATATTAAGATTGTGACGTATTGAATCGATTTTAAATTAATCTATCAAATCTATAATTCAAGTAATAAAAATTATGATAACCTTATAAAAATTAAATCAAAGTAAATTATAAAAGTTAATTCCTAATCAATCTAAAGTTGAAAGAAGAAATTAAAAAGAGGACAACAAAATCATCCAAGTCAGCCCAGAGTTAATATGTCAAACCCACAATCCAAGTCATGAGATTGTGATAACTCCACAAAAAAAAATTATGAAATTTAATTTCTAACCAACCTAATGTTAAAGGATGGAATTAAGAAAAAAAACCAATTAAAAAACTAACAAAAAATACAACCTAATCAATTTGGGCTAACATGTTAATCCCGCAACCTGGATCATGAGACCATGATAACTACATAAAAAAACAAATAAAAAAAATTAAGAAGCTCCACTTCTAATAAATCCAATATTCAAAGTTGAAATCAAGAAAAAAAAAATATATGAGATTAGAATAACTCTATATAAAGCAAATTGAAAAACAATTCCGAAGCTCAATTCCCAAATAACCTAATATTATAAGATAAATTGAAAAAAAAAATTGAGTTGTTGAAGGGTGAAATTGAAAAAATAATTCAATTAAAAAAGGAACAAAAACATAAACCTAGTCATCTCATATCAACATGTCAAATCCACAACTTGAGTCATGAAATCAGGATAATACCATGAAAAGAAATATATCAAATTAAGAAGGACTCCAAAAAAAAAAATTCAATTAGAAAAAGGGTCCTAAAGAACCAACCCAAATTAATCTGGTTAATTTAACATGTTAAACTCACGATTTAAATCATGAAATTATGATAAATTCATAAAAAAAACAAAATATAAAGCCCCATTTTTAGCACATATATGATGTTAAATGTTGAAATTGAGAAGAAAAAATCCATGAAACTGATATATAACTTAATATAAATAAAATTTTAAAAAAAAATTATAAAGCAAAATTTTCAAAACAATCTAATACTAAAAAATAAAATTAAAATATATATATAACCTGAACAACAAAAACAAAACAAAAGAAAAGTTTCCAAATTCTTTATTGTTTTGTTATTTAATATTGATTAAAAAAAACAAATCACTAGACAAAACATTCATCAGTGTTAATGGCAGGGGGTTTGGACATTGGAGAATCACGGGTTCGCTCTGTTATGAAAAGTATGATTTGTAATACATTTAGCCGACCGCTAAACAAAAGTGGTTGCTCATGATAAATATACATTAAATTAAACTCATTTTGAGATTTGGCTTCCTCGTTTAATTTAATGTATATTGGAGCATCACATGCAAAATGATTGTTACCTTACATTTTTAATTATATACATTTTTAGAAAGAATTTCAAAATGCTTGCCGTGTTTGTTTTTAGTGATGGGACCATCAAAAAAAAAAAAAAAACAGAACAGAAAAAATATAAATATATTATTTTTATTTTTATATTTTTTTTATTGTAGAGAGTTGTACCCTAAACAAATATAAAAATAAAAAACAAAAATAAACACACCATTAGTAGTATGGTGTAAATATGGGGCCAAAACGAGTAAAATACAGTGTTTAGGGGTATGGATATATTCATGGGGCCTGAGACTTGAGAGCCCTAACTTTCACTATATGTTTTTTTTTTTTTTTAATTTCCGAAGACAGGTTTATTAGAATTAACCTCATTTATTATGCATTTATTTTTAAGAGTTAATTACACCTATGACCTTTGGTTCTTGAAGCTTTACATTTTGGTCATTTTAACCCTTATGTCCCTCAAACTTTCTGTACGCGTAAAACATGATTCCTTCATCCACTTTAATGCATAAACGTGGCAGCTTGTGGTATCCTAATGAACACGAGTTGTACTCTTATGTCCCTCATGCATATGTAACTCAAATTGAAAGCGTAAGGTTAATTTTATGCTGGCCATAATTAAAGTCTAAAACACTAGCACCATATAATGTAATTAACCTTGATCATAGATTAAAACCAGCAAATGGGACACGTTTTGGATCATTAATTGTATTGGATTGACATAATTATATGGGGTAGGATGCATGTACCACGTACATTCATAATTGAAATAAAAATGCTAAAATCAATAAAATATGACAAGAACAAAACTTTCAGTACTGTGGGATTACAAGTAGATCTCACTTCAAGATTATGATTCAACAAGCCATATGTATTCTTGGAATTTTTTCTCATCACTCCTCCTAAAAAGGCCTTGTTCTTTATGATCTGTCCCCGAATATATATATAGACATGGGACAGCAATGAAAATGTAAATGCCTGATGTTTGTAGCACGCTGTAGGGCATAAAACCAGTTACAGTTGGGTGCAATCGGTCGGCTTGAAAGACACAGACTTTCCTTGAATGTCATAGCCTATCAAGAAGTTCATTTGTGCAACGTTACCGAAGATTGCACCAGATTGAGTTGAGTTAAAAGCTAAGCACAAGACATCATCTGAAATTAATATAAAGGTGTTTAAAGTCTGGAGCACCACATCTGCTCCATTGAAATGTGCAGTGATTACAGGAACCTTTAGATCAGGAGTAGGGCGATAACAATGACTCAGTAATCCACTTGCGTCTTGGGTGCGTTCTCCATTAATAACTGCGTTTTCAACCGCTGTAGCAAATTCCGTGAAGAAATTTACTGGAAATAATGTCAAGGAAGTACCTGAATCAATGATGATGTTGCCCTCACTGCCTCCGAAGGAAGAACCTCCGAATTCTATTTTCTTGTCTCCAACACTCATGGCTTCTAGTGTTAGATAGTAAAAGGTATCTGGATCTTTTGAGATTAATGGGGTCGATTGGACTCCAGAACCGGAAACCACAGCATTTCTTCCAAAATGTAATTTGCTCGAGTTTCCTGCAGATTCGGAGGAAAATGGCAGCAGACAGTACGAGAATTTGCCACCAACAAAGGAGCCCATTTGAGATATAAGGGACATTGGACCACCTCCAAGGCCAATAATACCTGAATCTTTCTTATCAAAGGTTCCATTATTTCGGCGCCCACAGCCAATGACAGTTTTAGGAAAATACACTGGACCGTCATTTGTGGAAGGCAAAGTGACTGTATCAACAGCAAGATTTCCTTTGGTAAAGGACCGATCACCATAATAATACGAGTATTGGCAAAGCTGTTCGGAGGAGCAGGAGCTACTCTCGCCTAGGTTTTGGCATTGCCTTGTGTCACAAGAGAGGTCTCTTTATGACTTTGAGGATTTTGGGTCAAAAAGAGGAGCAATTTGCTTGTAACACTTGTCGCATGGCGTGCACTGTGTCCATATAAGATCACTGCCCGTATCTGCTATAGCCAGAGACGAAACATTGTAGATTGAAATAATATTTTTCTTTCTTTCTTTTTTGTTCGTTAAACATTTTATATTCTAGTCAAAGAACTTTTTATACATGTCCTACATTTCATCAATTAAGACTTGGGCATGATGATTTGTTTTAACTAGCTCATTATAGAGTTCACATGGTGTCAGAAAAAGCCTCGACATTAAGTTGTTGTGTAATTTGGACAAACAAGATTTGATTTAGTTGCTAAAAAAAATAAAAATATAAGGACCAAATTTGAAACTAAAGTGAGAAGGAACCTTTTTTTTCTTTTTTTATTGTTCATTAGATAGTTTTTTAGAAATTTTCTCCCCAAAGTTTTTTATTTTTCACTTTTTATTCTTATTTATTGAGGATGTGGCGTTTCAGTCCAATACATCATTTGTTTTGTGCCTTAGTCCTTGGATTATTTTAGGAGAGAATCACCAAAAATAATGAAGGAAAGAAAAAGTGATTGGTTGGTCAAATCCTGGAGAAAAGGAAAAAAAACCAAATTTGGTGTCAAAGTGTTCCTATTAATGAGAGGAGTGCTATTAAACATTAAAGTGTTTTTAAGCTTTCATATCACTAGAAATAGACTAAGGTTAAGAGAGACCTTTTTCTATTTAATTTTTTATTTTTTTTATTAATTTAGGGGTTTCAAGGTGAGAAATTGACTTACTAAAGTCTAAAGGTGTTCATCGGGTGTTTTTAGGTGAAAAAATATTGAAAATAAGTTTTTTGGTCCAAAAACATGAGAGCTAGCTTTCTAATCACCTCTTTGGTGTCTGAAATATAGACCTAGCTTCATTTTTATTTGCTTTATTTAAAAAAAAAATTAGGTGGATTATGTGTTTAACCGAAAAAAAAAAAAAAGAGGGTTTGGCACACTAACTTAGCCTTGCAGACCCACGCATGCCTAGCCTTCTCTATTTTGGGTCAATAATTGGCCCACTCAGGCCTAGACCAATCAGCGAGCATCACTAGATGATCCATTAGATGTATCAATTATGCCTATTACAATGTCTCTAACTAAGAGGATACAAGAGAAATTGATTGGACTGATTTTGGATATTTGGGTTAACAAGTTGCAAATCTACCAAACTAAACCTTTGTGTATTGTTTGGGTGATAAATGAAGCTACAAAAGAAATTTCGCTATGATTCTAGTTGGAATGAAAACTAGACATCTCAATATTTTTTTCCATATACGATAGACTCCTTAATGCATCCATATGAGAAAGAGCGTTTTTAATATTGGGTAAAAAATTCGAGTCAATCAAACATCAAAAAAGATTTATTATAAAATCTAGAAGTTACTATGATGGAACTGCAATTAGTTTCCTTATTGATTTATCATTCTTTTTTTTTTTTTTTTAGAACTCTATTTTTATTTTTTTCGGTATTTTTTAGGATGTTTTACCTAATATACATAGGGTTATTTAGCTTGTAGTTTTAAAATAAATAAGAGAGATTTATTTATTCAGAAATACAACTTGTGAGAAGGAGTTTGTTCTTACCCTTAATTCATCGTGTAACTACTCTGACTTATTAAAGAATTAACCAGGTGTTGTGACATTTTTCTTATACTTCTTGTTCGCGTCTCTTCATATATGTTGGGTGAGGGGTGGTTCTTATAATTTTGATGTTTCAATACAGGTTATCGTTATGTCAAGCTCAATTCCAAATCTAATCTTAACTTTCTTGAAAATAGTCAATTTGACTATGAATTTCTTATATTTATGGGATCGCATCAGTTAGTTCACCCAAGCATAGGTGCTTGGGATATTTTATGAAAGTCTTTTTTTATTTTTTTTATTTTTTAATTAAAATTCATTAAAATAAAGTAAACTAAAATTACATTTAGAATATTATTTCATTAAATACTATTCAACTTTGAATTTGTTTTCAAATAACATTCTAACATTTTTTTTTAATATTAGCTACGGCTCTAATACAACCCTTCATAATTGTTTCCTTGTATTCAAAAAAAACATTATAAATTAATAAATTAAATCATATTTAAGATATTATTAATGAAACTGCTCAGTTTGCGCAAACGCTTTATTGTTCTAAAATAGCACACGAACATGTTTGGGATACTGGAGCAAAAGCTTGGCATTCTAGAAATAAGCGGAGGTGCATTGGAAGAATCTCTTATGAGGGAATCAAATCAATTACCAGAAACTAATCACAGAAATAAAAGCAAGAGCAAGAGCTGCTTCTGGATATTTAAAAATCATAATGCATACACAGAGAAGGCGTTGATCTTTAGAAGGTACCAATAAGCGGAAAGGCTGTGATATATGAACCCTGAAGGATGTCTATTGTACACAAACTCAATCAAAACTCACACCCTTGTCCAGGAAAATGGCATACAGAAACCCACTTGACAAGATCCATTAAGTCATCACAAGATGGTGCAACGACTCCTTTCCTCAGTAGGTTGGGCAGACACTGGCTGGAACCTGTGCGGCTCAGATGGGTTGTACGTGAACTCGGATGTATCGAGCCCATACTGGTTTCCATGCAGCAAAGAACAGACACAAGTACAGCAGTAGAATCAGAACCAGAAACTGGCAAATTTTGATAGAGAGATTACATAGCATATATGTATAACAATCAATGGAACAAGATAACAAACCAACCAAGTACTTGATGCAGAACCAATTATAGGATAATTTTCTAATACAATAGCAATGCCTAATGGAACTACTAACAATCATCCAAGTGTGTTCTAAACGTTAAGCCACATAAACATTCTCATTCAAACATGCAAGAATAAGGCTGATTACTAAACCGCAAGATGTAATAGTGCTTGTTTACATCCTTCATGCCTTGTGTGAACACAATAGCTAAAGCAATGAAAGATCAAGCTACAACTGATGTTTACCATCCTATATGGTCCTGTGGTGGGACAATTATTGTAGTTTTACACAAATGTCCAGAACCTGAATTTTCATAAGCTTAATGAAAATCCATATATTATGAGCAACTTTGTGAATGAATACCACATCAAATGGATTACCAGGAAAGTGTGACTCAGATGGCTACAGGGTCACAGAAACATGCAAAATTGTCAGATGGAGCGTCAAACTTTCACTACATTGAAATTCAGAAATAATCAAACCTTTTCCCTCATTCGTGTGCTCCAGGCATCATTTCTGCTTTGACGTTGATCAAGGGTTCCAGCAACAGGCATACCTGTTGCAGGAGCTGGTGGTCTGTTAAGCAAAGGCTGTCGGTTCTGTTGCCTAGGGGCAATGAGCTCATCATCACTATCATACTCTAGTGCCTGTTTTGCTGCCGAACCAGAAGGGCTAACAAGAAAATCAAAGCCTGCAACAACACAATAATTCATTGTAAACAAGCTACTAAGAAGCTCCTTGATATCAGAGAGAGAGAGAGAGAGAGAGTTCAAAAAAAGATATATGAAACCCCATCTCCCAATTCTGTCTTGACAAATTGGTCCCAGTCATGGCCATAGATAATCATAACTGGTGGAACTTGTACAAGAGAAGCACAGTTTCACAAAGAACTCAATGTGTCCATAAAAATCATAAAACCTCTAGAAACTTCTAACATAAAACTCCCATCATATTAGATTCTCTTGAAATATTTTCCTGATTCAGTATTTCTTAATTATGATCGTATACCCTTTGACCGTGCTTCAAGAAAAAAGAATGCAAAAGAAAAGTTCATTGCCTTAGTAAACATGATTGTTCTGCCATGAATTCTTCACATTCCTAAAATAAAATTAAGTCATGCTTCCCTAAAATAAATTGATCCCATTGAGTCATAAATACAGAGGAGAAAACATGCTTTTTGGACATGCTCAATGAGTGAACATAAGAGGGAAGTAACAGTATCGTACATCTTTAACTGTACCTAACCAAACCTGTTTTATAAATTAATAGACAGATGTTACATCAATCAGATCTGCTGCCCAGTTTCTGAATCTGTCTCTCTAGAAATATCTAACCCTCACAAAAGCAAGAAGCATCATTTCATGCTTACCCTCCAAAATAACTATTCAAGAGCAACCCATTTGACAATGTTCCATTTTTTCTTTGAGGAAATCATATAGCATGTCAAAATCTCCAGTTTTATCTGGTGGAATTTCCTGACAGGGAAAAATTATAACAAAAGTTTAGATGACTATAGCACATTAAACCTCTAGAAATTGGTTGAATGGAAAACTCACTTCTTTCCAGCTTTTATCAAAGAATATGAAAGCTGCACATCCCAACTCTACCAATATCAACAAGACGATCAATACTGAATACTATGTTGGCTTAAGGAAACAAATAATCATAAACCACAAAGCCAAGGAACATATGAAACTATTTTTCCTCTGTCCCATAACGTCCAGCTTAATCTTCAAGGATTTAATTCACTGATGACAAGTAATTCTACTCTAGAGATACAAATGATGCAAACCGAAAACTAAAGTAGCAGTCAAGGGAAACTAGAAAATGACTTCCTTTTTTCCAGAACGAGGGAAGAGAAGAGATGAAAAGAAAGAGAGATCCAGTATCTAAACAAGCCAAAAGAAACAAACAGAACTAAAGCAACAATGCTTCCCAATCCTTTTGTATATCCGTGAAGAAACAGCATCCTGATGCTTTTGTTGCTGAATAATGGACATACTCTTTCAGGCATACCAAAAGGAGAATAGAAGACACTCTTTGCAATCATGTGAGATTATTGAATTGACTAGGTCACATCTTATGCTGTTTTACTTGTCACGAACAAAAACCCAAAAAAAAAAAAAGAAACAAAACAAAGATGCATCTTATGCAGCAAAATGGCAGGTAATCATTGTTGCATCATGTGGTGTGGGGCACAACTAATTTCTAATAGTAGTACTCTGATGACGTAAAACAAATGTGAAATAGGATACACAAGTCAAGCAGCAGCCATTTCGTGTTGCAGCTCCAATACAACCAAAACAAGAGATGATGAAGAGAATTACTCCTACAGCAACAAATAAGTATATGACCTGCAAATGAAACGGATGCAAAATGATAATTTGGCGATTTAAGGATAAACTTGAAAAATAATAAGGACAAATATGAATATAATAATTTGCAGTCAGTATAGTTTTTCAATAACCATACAAGCCAACAGAACCAGCAGTTAGTTAGAAATAACTTTTTCACATTCTAGTTCTCTTCTTCATTGCCAACAAATCCCCAGCTCTAAGTGAAGAGAAATACAGCTTGACTAAACTTGCGCCGTGTGAACCTTAATATATATAATAAAGATCACTACAAATGCTATTGCATAATGGTGCAACAAAGTTATTGAAAATAGTCTGATTGTCAGCCTTTTTTGCACGAAGTGGTCAATCTAAAGACTTACACCAGTAACCTTGTTGTTTACAACTTCAAAATTTTCATATCAAAGTACTAATCTAGACAATAAATTCTTACTCCCAAACATCTGTCATTCATTTTATCAAATCAGAGTATTTTACGACTTAAGAGAGAGGGAGAGGGAGAACCGAACCACCCATAAATGAGTACAGCTAAAATCTGATAGCAATACTTGTGGCAAGAAACTCGATGTTTAGCAATACCCTGACACCTTACCTCAAGAAAGGAAAAAACAGTGTCTTTTAAAATTGTAAAGGGCACATCTTATGGCAAAAATGCTACTTTCTAGCTATCATAGTATGAACTATGTTACTCTCTACATGTCCTATTCTTGGTCAAATTAAGATTACTAAGCAACAAATGCAGGATGCAGATGACTGAGAGCAGAAATGACAAAAAAACCCCAGAAACCACGAGTAGTGGATGGAACACTGCTATATTTTTATTATCAAAGGGAGCAACTGGCATATAAGTCAGGGGGATGGGTATGAGATATTATTGTCTTCACTATTACAACCATCA